>NC_060272.1:94187084-94555852 GCF_021613505.1 Equus quagga
GATGGATGGATGGATGGATGGATGGATGGATAGATAAATGGATAGCTAGGTAGACAGATAGATAGATGGATGGATAGATAGATGGATGGATAGATGGATGGATGGATGGATAGATAGATAGATAGATAGATAGATAGATAGATAGATAATTTTCTAGTTGTTCTGTTTCTCTGGAGAACTCTGACCAGTACACTACCATTTCCACTTCTTTGCCAGCTGAAATCCATTGTGGTTTGGGAGGATGTGCCCAGGCCTGGAATAGAATAATGTTTTTCTAAGTCAATCATGACAATCCCGTTGTTCTTTACTGAGCTGAGTCTTGTTTAGACATATCACCAGATTCTGGACATTAAAACCTCAAGTGAAGTCGGCTGGGAGTTCCTGAAAAGGACTTTTCCCTCTGAAAACACAGAGGCTTGTACAGAAGGCCCTTTTTTTCCCCACCCTACTCCATTTGATTTGGAGGTTGCCTTGTGATGATGTGATGTTTGAAGCAGCTGCAGTCATCTTGTGATCATGAGGAAAAGCCCACAAGAATCACAAAAAGGCTGAGTCAGATCCCAAGCAGCCTATTGGCCTATTACGTAAACAGCAAATATCATTATGGCTTAAGCCACAGTGAAGGAGGCTGTCTCTCAATTTCAAATACCAATATCCCTAAATTGTATCATATACTTACTCCTTTGCCTACTTGTTTATAATGGCCAAAACGGTATGGTAATCACCCAAACCATTGAGAACAGTAAAGCAAACTACCATATGTTAACTCAGTGGGAGATTACCGAGGCGTCATACAGAATAAATACTAAAACGTGCAACAACACGGCAAACGTCTCTCAAGTAAAGGATAATGTTTATAAAATAACGCTAAAGCTTCCTCAATAAAAATAAGGAAACCATTAAAATACATATGCAAGCATAATGGCAAGTGTAAAAAGACAATTGCACAGTCTTATGAATTGTATAACACCATTTAAATACATTTTGTTAAAATATACATATACGTTGAATAGATATTCCTATACCATAAAAGGATAATAATATGGTTTGGATGCACACCAAATTCATATTACGAGTGCCTTTGTGGATAGTCTGAGGAACTGGATCAGAGGGAGGGGACATAGAAAATTTATCTATTATTTCTTTAAAAATGGACAAATTTTAAGCAAATATTATGAGTGCTAACATTTACTCATTTTAATACATAAGTCTGTTACCTTTATTTGGTAATTTTCTCTATTAAATATTAAGCAAACTAAATACAATGCATGTAGATAAGTAAACACGGATACTTTTGTTTATTACTGCAATGGAAAAATTAGTGATTTCTTTCCATTTTCTAACATTAAAAAAAATTAACTGCAAACCAATGTTTGGTAAGTATTATTCGAGCACTGTGCAAGCCTTGTAGTTGCAAAGGCATTGAGCTGACTGTGAAGTGACCTGTTTTCTAGGTCTTATACTGCCATTAACTTGTGAGATGGTAGTCATCATACCCGTTTTGATTGGAGGAAATAGGAAATAATTCAACCTTAAAAGAAAAGGAATCCACCACAAAAGGAGGGAATTTGCTGGAAAAAAGTACAAAGAGGGCCTTAAAGCACTTCCAGAGTGTTCCCTCTCTCTCTGTCTCTCTCTCTCTGCCCCGCACACCTGTGTGTGTACACTCCCCCTGTGTTTGTGTTGTTCTTTTCTGTTTCCAGATTGGCTTCCTTTGCTTCTTTGATCTACACGGACTAAAAACATGGTCACCTATAGCTTACGTGTTATACATCTAGCCTGAGAGAGAGAGGGAGAGAAAGAAAGAAGGAGAGAGAGAGTAAATTTCTTGACCTCAATGTCAAATTCCCAAGGAAAGAAATTCAATTAGACCAACTGGATCAGGAACCCATAGATGGCCCCATAAACTGTGGCAAGAAGTTAGGGATCACACTGTATGAATGGCTGAGCCACCAACGTAACCATGTGAAATTAGAAGGAGGTTAGGGAGGAGCAATTCCCAAAATGGGGGGTGAAAACATCGGTGTTTGCTTAAAGAGAGAATGTTAATTATATTCATTCCCCCAAAAAGTCTTATAAAAGCAACTCCAAGATGTAATATTGTTGGAAACACTGCTTCTTCTATTTCTTTCTTGGGGAGTCACAGGGCTTTATAAAGGCTCTGACAAGAACTGCAAGAAAAAACTTAATGATTTTGTTTAAAAAGAATGTCCCAAACTTATCTGACCATGGAGTAATTTTTGGAGGAAGAGCTATTACCTGAAGACACTCAGGAATCACTTTACTACTTGGATGAACCTACGTTTCAGACCACAACACCACGCCTCTGTGGGAGACACAATTCTTAGGAAAACAATAACTGTACCATAAATAATTTATGTTAATAATTGTTTACTCTGACATATGCTGAGGTCTCTGAAAAACAAAATTGCCCAAATAATTGTTCTTCCAAATCTGGGGGCCCTTAGGATAAACTTTTATTGGTATACAGCTCTCCAGATCTTGCCACCTTCTTCTAATCACATTGATCTCTTACTGTCAGCAAAATTATAAAGAACCCAGAGATGAATTTCCATCCACAGAACCAATAAAGAGGTTTCAGAAGGAATTAAATGCAGGAACTAGAGGCAGGCAGCAGTTTCTCAATGGGGTTGATGCCGAATTTAGATTTTAGAGCCCCTATGCATAGTCATTGCAGAGGCCACGGTTAAATAACAATGTCCTTGCAGTCCTTTCATTTGCTGTCAGGCTTATATTTAAAGCTTACCTAGGTGTCCACATCTTCCACGTGCTGAATCAATGTAGACTTTAGCTTTGCCTTGCACGAGTGGCCAACCAATACCTTCAGCTCTTTATTCCTACGGGGAGTCTCCAGTCACTAACTTTATTACAACACTTTATTGAAGATGTGTAATTTCAGTTCCAAGTCTCAAATTGTGTTTTATTAGTAAGAATTATTTGCTGTTCCCTAGAAAGTGATTTGAAACCTGAGATAATTACAGAATCACAGAACTATAAAGCGCACCCAGAGGTCACCCAACCCACTTCTATTCTCAAAACAGACCTATGCTTTGGCGAAGCAAGACATTTTTCCAGTCACTGTGCCCCAGAGGAAATGATTATATATTTTTCCAATGTAGTTTATACTCATGTTTAAAAATTCTGACCACTATGTGTGGCCCCATATTGGGAAGAATAAATAGAAATCCTGTGATCTGATAGAAGATCTTTTACCACACCCTAATCTTCCCTTTCTACCAATCCTAAGAGCTTGAACGTCCATGCAACTGATTCAGTTCTTGGAGTGTCCAGACTTTTCTTTCTTGAGTCAAACTCACTCATCTAAAATTTAATTTATTTCCATTTCCATTTCCATGTCACTCAAGCTATCTCTTCTTACAGCCATCTCCAGTCTGTCAATAATGTTACCATTTTCCTGATCTCCCAAGCTTAAACTTTAAAGTCGTCTTGGATTCTTTCATTTCCCTCTAGCCACACATTCAATCAGTAATTGTCTTATGATGTTTATGCCCAGGGTGTCTCCTGATTACCTCTCTTTTCCATTTCTATTGATTCTGTGCCTACCACAATCCAGCTCCCAATGGCTTCTCATTTGCTTCTCACCCTTGTAAAGCTTCCTAATTGGTGCTTATATCAGTTGCAGATTGAATTCAGCTGCACATAACTGAAAACTTTACCCATATATGCCATATCTTGGGAAAAAAATGTTATTTTTCTCTCACATAACAATAGGGCTGGCAGTAGGCAGAGTGGGTTAGTGCAACAGTTCCACCATGCCATAAGGAACCCAACTTACTGCTTTTCATCCCTATATTCTTAGGGTCTTAGTTTTATTGTCTAAGACTCCCTCCCTCTTTTAAAAGAGCATTCTCGGAAGACCCACCGAGACTTCAACTATATTGTATTGGCCAAAACTAGACAATGCTGCCCCTTACTTCAAAGAAGGATGGCAAATGTGGCTGCATTTTTTTAATCGTTTGTTTATGTTCTTTTCAAGCTGTGGTGTCACCATCCCCAACAAAACCAGACTCCTGTAAGAAAGAAGAAGGATGACTACTGGGTAGGGGATCCGAGACTCTGCGACAGTCTCCTTGCCTTTAGACTTTCCAGGGGCAACATGAGGGCCACATTGATCTCAAAGCACAACTCTCACCATGCCAAAGCTTGTCAGAACCATTCAATGCTTCTTCACGTAGCATCCAAAATAAAGTCCAAGTTTCTTGGACTACCAATCAAAAGCTATAATAATCACCTAAACTATTTTTCCATTACTCCACTCCAGGAAGCCTATACTGAAACTAAACTGAACCACTGGCTATTACCAGCCCCATCCTTGCAATGAACCTGGAATGCTCGCTCTGCTGCCATCTTCATCTCTTGAAATCCTCTCCATTCTTCAGAGCTCATCTCAAACCTCACCTCTTCTGAGTTCCTGATAACTCCTCTTCTACTTGCCTTTAATGAACCTCTAATAACAGTTACACCAACAGATGAGTTAGATTTCACACATCCCTGTGCTCAGCTCTTTATGTATAATACCTCACTTAATACTAACAACATTCTCTGCAAATACATTTTATTATCCCCATCTTACAGAGGAAACGTCTGAGACTCTAAGAAACTTGCTCAAGTTCACACTGCTAGTAAATAATAGTCAGTGGTCAAATTCAGTGCCATGTGGAGGCAAAATGTGTGTTCTTCCCTCTGCATCAAGCCCATTCCCCTACTAAAGCACCAAGCTCGTGGTCTGAAATTCTCTGCGATCCCTTTTCTTCCAAGGAGCATGCCACATTGATCTTCCTAGTCCCCATGCCCGGAAAAGGCATCGCCATCATAAACTGAATGTCCTCTTAATAAAAAAAAAAAAAAAAAAAGGCAACTTCATCTAAATATTTAAAAGGGTATCTGGGGGTTCTGCTTTGGGGACAGTTTTCATCTGATTAAACTTTGTCTAGTCTACTTCTGAAACTTTCTATTTTATACATTATGAATTCTCTTCTCAGAAAATATTATAAATAGCACTGTGTTTTTAAGAGGAACAGCACCACGAAGGTTTTTTCTAGTTTTCATTGAGAAAATTTCCAAACTTACGGAAAAGTGGAGCATAGTATAATGAATCCTATATGCTCAACGCCCATATTTAACCATTTTTAACATTTTGCAACATTTGCTTCATGTGTTGTTTTCCTGAAGTAGTATAAAGTAAATCTGGACATGATGCCATTTCTTTCTTATGTACTTCAGTATTCAGTCTTTAAAAAATAAACAGCAAGGACATTCTCCTTTATAATCACAATACCATTATCACATCTACAAAAATTCACGAGGATTCCTTAATAAAAAGTAATACCCAGCTCATATTGAATTTCCAGTTTCCCAAAACTTCTCGTTTGATCAAGCCAAGGTCAAAAGAAGTACTACATTTTGGTTTTCATTTGGCTGTTACATCTTTTAAGTCTCTTTTAATCTAGAAAATTCCTCTCCTCTCTGCCTCATTTTGCTCACCACAGTGACTTATTGAAGAAATCAGGCCTATTGTCCTTTAGAATGTCCCACTTTCTACATATATCTGATTGCTTCCTCTTTTAAACTGTGTGTCCTGTGAACTAGAAGTTAAGTCTAAAGTCTTCGTTCAATTCAGGTTACCCATCTGTGGCATGAATGCATGAAGACAGGCTTTATTACAAAATGGGCCAACAAAACCACAGATCTTCTGCTGTAAGGTAATACGTTGAACAGAATTTTGCTATGTTACTTCTTCTCCAACAGTCTATGGAGATAATAGCAGGGAACGAGTGGGAATGATTGCAAATGCTTTAATTCAATTACAGCATTGCCTCCATCTTTTTGCCTTGTGAATAGAATTTCTGACAATGTATGTGCATTTTCCAAGCATTGCAGCATGCCATAGATCTCAATCTTATCTGCTCTTCTCTCTAACAAGTTGCCTTAAAGAAAAAGAAAAGAAAAAAAGGGAAAGAAAACAAAATTCCCATCAAGTATTATCTTCCCATGTGATCATTTATGACAGCTTAAGAATGAAATTGAGCCTAAAGTGCCAACAGCTATATTTTCATAAGCGAAGGCCCCATACTGATTGCCAGTGGTAAAACAGTGCAATAAAAAAAGGAAAACAATGTGAACAGCTCACACAACACCAAGCAGCTTTCCCCCAGTCTTCTTTGTTTAGTCTCTCTTTCAGTGTTGTGGAAACAACACTTCAGTTCTGGTTGAGAAGGCTCTTTTATTACAACACAATGCAATTTTTTTCGTAGTGCCTTGTACATAAATAGCAAGCTGCAATCTTTAAAGATATACTACCACACTCCAGATACAGCAGTAATAATATCCAAGTGAGAAACAATCGTATGGCCTGCCACACTTGAAAGTCTGACCTGTGGTAATAGGCTGGCTGACTATAATGGGGGCCCACTGTGGTTCCAAGTGCATATAGTTTTCCATTTCACAATCACTGTATATCAGGGATGTTGGTGTTGATATTGTGACCTAACATATATTTCAAAATGTTTTGTTACATACTAGTTACCTGGGATATCAAGACTACTAACAAATTATAGTAGCTAACTTTGATCTAGAGTTTACTGTATGCTGGGCTATCTACTTAGTACTTTGCAAGCATCACCTCACACCTCATTTAATCCTAAAAAAATTAAAAAGAATGAGGGAGTGAAATTATGCTATAAATATTATTATTGTGTTGTTTTTTGTGGGAAAAGAAACTAGGACTTGTGAACTCACAGAAACAGAGATTAGAATGGTGGTTGCCAGGGATTGGGGGTGGGGAAAATGGGGAAATGCTCATCAAAGAGTAAAAACTTTCATTTGCAACATGAATAAGTTCTGAAGATCTAATGAACAGCATGGCGACTATATACGGTTAATAATACGGTATTGTAAACTGGAAAGTTGCTAAGAGGATAGATCTTGAACATCCTCACCAAAAAAAAAAAAAAAAGGTAAATATGTGTGGTGATGGGTGTGTTAATTAATTTGATTGTGGTAAATATTTCACAATGTATGTGTATATTGAATCACATTGTACAACTTTAAATATATACAATTTCATTTGTAAATTATACCTCAATAAAGCTTGCAGGGGAAACCTAAGACTTGAAGAGTTTAAGCAAATAGTCAAGCCAGTCTGACTCTGAAGTCTGTGCTGTTAAAACTCCTCACAATTTCTCCCATAAATGATATAATAGAAGAGAGAGGAAACTATGAACATTGCTTTGGGTCTAAGAAGGTGTCAGCTATGAATTCTCCTGAGGCCAAAAAGAAAGTGAACCATCTTGTCTCCTTCACATACTTATTTATTTGACCTTGTCATCAATGGATCATCATCCCCATGTCCAGAGACTAAAGGTAGACAAAGTAAGTACTCATTGCTAAGATGGTGTAACTGGGTTACTTCCCATCAGGCTTCAAACTAGGAGAGCCCAAAGTGAGCACATTCTCTTGACAGAATCATCATGGGTGCTCACTCACCAAATAAAATTAACTTCCCCTGCCTCCAACACCGATCAAAGTCAACACCTAAATTTAGGTACCACAAAGGAGAAAGGGAAAGTTGGAGGATATAACAGATGTTGCAGTGCCAAAGCAAAAATGTGATGTCTTTTTCTAATAATCTGATGATGGAAACAACCAAAAAATTCACAGCTGTGGAAAAACCTGTACACTCTAGATAAAACATAACAAATATTTTCTTAAGCACAAACCTAAATTCACCAAAAAAAATGTAAGAAAAATCTTCAGAAGGAACACAGAGAGAGCACTGATCACCAGACCCCAAATCTGTGGCTGTTTGGGTATGGGAGATGAGATCAGATGCCACTGTCAGTAACCAAAGAGCTTGGATTTTGGAAGCCATAAGATAATATAAAAATAGGATAAAAGATCTTGGGTCATCAAAAAGTAGGTCGTTGTTTGGGCCAGCCTGGTGGTGGAGTGGTTAAGTTCACACACTCCACTTCAGCAGCCCTTGGTTTGCCAGTTTGGATCCTGGGCACAGACCTATGCACTGCTCATCAAGCCATGCTGTGGCAGTCTCCCACATACAAAATAGAGGAAGATTGGCACAGATTTTAGGTCAGGGACAATCTTCTTCAAGCAAAAAGAGGAAGATTGGCAATAGATGCTAGCTCAGAGCCAATCATCCTCACCAAGAATTCTAAAAACGTTAAAATGTAGGTGGTGTTTGTTGAGAATTCCATCTGAAGCCAGAAGCTCAGGACTCTCAGGAAACAAGATCTATCAACAAACCCAAAGAGATGACAACAAAATTTGTCTCAAACTAAACTCTGAGAGGAAAAACAAGTCTTCCCTGAAAATTCATAGTAATTTGTGTGAGTCTTAAGTGTAAATTTATGCTCCTTGTGACTTTATATTCCTATCAAAAGTTATTCTAAGTACAATTAAGATTTACGACACTAAAGAAAACCCAGACAAAATAAAAATCATATTTTTCTGTTGGAAGAATAAAGAAAACTAGGTACAAAGAAGACTTCACAAACTAAATTCAAGAGAGAAATGAGCTCTTCCTCCGTTAGCAGAAAGCTGTGGCAACTTCTGTATCTGGTAGGTGCCTGACGATGGAGGAGTGTGCCTGCCAAAGAAAGACAGACATTGAAGGATGGTGGGTAAATGAGCAGAGGCTTAAATGATAGTGTGAGCTGGCAGGTGGATTAGAATCTAGAAGAGTCCCAAATGCAAATCAAAGCCTGACAATCCATCCATACACATTGCTAATGTTCCACCTTGCACTTTGCTGAGAAAGGGGCAGTTAAAGGAGGGCTGAAAATCTAGGAAATATTTCAGAGACCCACTCATTCCATAGGACTTGCATTCCAGGAACTTGCTGGAGTTTAATTCAAAGTTAAAACAAAAATATCTGAGACTTCAGCTCAAATCTTCCAACCAAAATATTTACAAAATGAAAAAGGTGTCAAGAATGAAAGTTGGGCTAGTCATAGGTGAACTCAATATAATCAAAACCACACACCAGCCACAGCCAAACACAAATCCAGGAGGACTCTGTAAGATCAGCCCTTAGTCTACCTTCAAATTAGAATAAAGGACTTACATTCTCTGGAAAACAAACAAAAATAACTAAATGTCATATTTCTTCCTCCTTTGTTATTTTATATACAAAGTCTAGAAAACAACACAAAATTAGGAAATTTATAAAGAATTGAGAAAATATGATTCATAATTTTAAAAAATCAAATATACATAGTCAAGAGATGCAAGCCCACAGAAGATTCCATTATTGAAGTTATAAGTCAAGACTTTTAAAAAATATATTATAAGTATATTAGAAAATTTACAGAAAGATGTCATGGATAAAAAGATGTATTTTTTAAAGAAAAATCAAAACTCACAATAGAAACCAAATGGAAATCTAGAAATGAAAAACACAATATCTGAATAAAATAAAATTGTACAATGTAATATTTTACAGAGTACAAACTTTCAGTTTAAGATGGGCTTAGCAGAAGATTGGACACTGCAGGGAAAAGGATCAGTGAACTTGGAGACAGTTTATTATAATTATTTAAAGTGAATCACAGAAAAAGATTGACCAAAAAGAACAGAGTATCAGTGAACTCTGAGATAATGCCAAGGTATCTATTATGCATTTAATTGGTGTTCTAGAGAAAGAGGAGAAAAAGAATAGAGAAGAAAAATTATTTGAAGAACTAATGATGCCAATTTTTCAAACATTGATGAAAAACAATAACCCACAGTTCTAAGAGTGTAAATTAATTCCAAGCAAAATAAATACATTTTTAAAAAAACATTGAGGCATATCATTGCCAAACTACAGGCAATCAATACTACAAAGAAAATATGAAAAGCCCTCAAAAATAAAAAAGACGTCTTACATACAAGGGTACAATTGTAAGGAGGACAGCTGACTGCACATCAGAAACAAAGCAAGCCAGAAAATAAGTGGAAAAATGTATTTAAAATCTGAAAGAATCAATGTTAACTATCTCCAGTGAAAACATCCTTCAAAAACAAAGGATTAAAGATAATTAAAGGTAATTTCAGATACTTAAAAACAAGTTTGAGAGGGACTAAAGATCTAAACATAAAAGCTAAAATTATAAACATTTTAGAAGAAATAAAGGAAAATATCTTCATTGCCTAAAGATAGGGAAAGGTTTCTTAGAACACAAAAAACAACACTTTAAAAGAAAAGAAATAATATACTGCACTTCATAGAAATTAATATTTCTGTTCATAAAAATGCCATTTAAAATAAATTGAAAATCCACTAATTGAGAGAGGGAAAATATGTATATATGTGGACAGAGAAAAGGGAAGGGAGGGGACGTATATCTAGAATACAGAAAAGATTCTTCAAAATTATAAATAAAGAGAAAAAAGCAAACAAAAATTTTTAAATAGACAAAAGGCATGAATATGCACATCAGCAAACACACAAAAAGATATTCAATATCATTAGTCATTCATAAGAGATGAAAATTAAAACCAAGCATATGTCAATTAGAATGTCTAAAATTAACTCTCAACTTCAGTGGTAGGAATTTAAAATGGTACAACCACTGTGGAAAACTGAAAGTTTCTTTTAAGTTACACATATACTTACCATATGGCTCAACAATTCCCCTCCTGTGTATTTTCCCAAAGGAAATAACAATATAAGGCCACACAAAAACTTGTACTCAAATGTTCATATAAGCCTTATTCATAACAGTCAAAAACTGGTAACAATCCCAATGTCCATGAATAGGCGAATGAATAAACAAATTATGCCATGAGTGTCATCATCAAGATGGCAACATATGTTATTCCCCACTTCAGGCCCTGTCACAAGAAGACCAATCAACCACTATCCATAAACAAGACATCACTGTGAAAATCCCAGAATGAGAGGGTGAGGCTGAATCATCCTCCTGGAAGGAAGACATTAAAAGGATAAGAAAAGTGGTTTCACTTTGCACATTGCCCCTTCCCTACTTTGGAAGAGCATCACACCAAGAGGCCTATGGTCTCTCCCGCTGGAAAAAGAGAACCCAGGAGGCCAACTCAGCTCTCACCTTGTGGGGATCACTGGAGAAATCTGCAAATTTCAACCACTGGGATCAGATAGAAATGGTGAAAGGAGGCAGGGCCTACAGCAACCAGCACTCAGAATTTGGGAAACTACATTACTGCTTGTAGTGGCACCCAAGCAGAAATCACAGCCAATGGCTCTGCCCATCTGCAGATCTGAGCTAATGGCCCCATCTGGCCAGGGAGCTCAATTGGCAGTTCTGCCTGATTTGGGTCCCCAGCCAAAAGGCCATACCAGCCATGGAGCCTAGCGTATGAATCCACCAGGCAGCAAAGCAAATTCACAGCCCTGTCTGACTGCTAAGCATATCCTCCAATCCTGCCCTACCAGGAAGACTGGACAGTTGCATTGCTGATCCTACAGCTCCACTCAGTCAGGGAACCAAGCCAGTAGCTCTGTCGTACTTTTGAGCATAGCCCCTGGCCCTACATAACCAGGGAGTTAGAACAGTGAGCCTGGACAGCATGAAAACTATCCTATGATATGCCCAGAAGCAGAGCCCAGCCTATAGACCTGCCCAATTGCTGAACACAGTCTATAGCTTGCCCAAGGAGGAAGCCCAGACAGTGACCCTCTCCCCATCCCATAGCATGTCTATGGCCCCACCCCACCAGGAAGCCCAGACAATGACCCTATCCAAGAGCAGAGCATAGTCTCCAGCCCCACCAAACCACAGGATACAGCTGGAGGCCCTGCCCAACCGAGAACCTAGTCAGCAACCTTGCCCAATAGCATGGTACAGCATACCAGCAGCCTATCAAATCATGAAGCCCAACATGAAGGCACACTCAACCTCAGGGCACAGCCTGCAGCCTCATCCGATTGCAAAGCATAGCCTGAGGCCCCAACCAGCTGTGAAGCCCTGCCTGCAGCTCCACTTAAACACAGAGCCCAGCTCAAATGCACAGATACCAATGCAAGGATACAAGGGTCATGAAAAAATAAAGTAAACATGACACCTTCAAAGGAAACTAATAAAGCTCCAATAACTGACCCTAAAGAACATAAAGATATACATGAACTGTATGCCTAAGAATTCAGAATAATTCTCTTAAATAAGTTCAGTGAACTACAAGAGCACACAGAGAGACAACTAAATGAAACCAAGAAAACAATGCATGAATGAAGAGAAGTTCAACAACAACAACAAAAGGAATCCTAGAGCTGAAGAATACAATGACTGAACCGTAAGATTCAATAGAGAGCTTCAACAGCAGATTTGACTAAGCAGGATCCCAAATTGGTTGAACCTAAAAAGGGTTACTCCAAGACACATTATAATTGATAAAAGTGAAAAACAAAGAGAAAATTTTGAAAGCAGCAAGAGAAAAGCAACTCATCACATACAAGGGAGGCTTCCACCCTACCCTCATAGGACTCCGAGCATTATTCCCTGAAATATTATATTAAAAATTATTACAAATGAATAAATAAAGCTATAAATGCCAACATTGATACATTTGTTCACATTTTTACAATTTATTTTTACAAGCCAGCCCTTATACATCTCCCCTAATCCATTGCCTCCACCAGATTTTGCACGCATATATGTCCACCTTCACACTTTACTCCATAATATGTGTCCATAAGCTATATATAGTATTTATGTGCATCCTTAAATTTTACATAAATGCTATTTTACTCTAATTTTTCTCACTCAACCTTATTTCTTAGAGTTCTGCCAAATAGATACATAGACTTACTTCATTCCTTTTACCTGCTATACAGTATTTAACTGCATGATTATACCACAAATGCATTCTCATATAGTGGTGATTTAGACAATTTTAATATTTTCTCATTACAAAAGGACTGTAATCAAGATCCTTGTCATCACTACTTGTAGACCTAAATGAAAGTTTCACTTGGGGGTAAATAATAAGCTGAAATCTATTGAATGAACATCTTCAAATTTATTAATAATGAAAAATTGCTTTTTAAAGTAGTAGTAAGAATTTACCCTTCTCCAAGTACATTTTGAAAGTTCCCATTTCTGTGCATTTGTTCAAACTTAGTATTGTCAGACTCTTTAAGATGAATCTGATAAATTGTGAAATGACTAATAATTTTTTAAAATTTCTCCCAACACAACAAATCTCCTATGTTTGTTAGTCATTTGGGTTTCCTTGTTAATGAATTGCCTGTTAATATCTATTTTTACATAATTCTTTTTTAGATTTGTTCTATAGTAGTCCCATTTATATTCTTGATATCAATACTTTTCTTTGTTATATGCATTGCAGATATTTTTTCTCAGTCTGTAGCTTGTCTTTTAACTTTGTACATGGGACTTTAAAAAATAGATTTTTAAAAATATTTTACTATTCTTATATTTATTAACCTTTCACTTTATGGTTTGTATTTTTTGTGTCTTGTTAAATAAATCCTCATTACTGAGAGACCATAAAAAAAGACATAAAATAAAAAATAAGTTAAAATCTTTACACAAAAAAAAACCCAAAATATTACAAAGAAAGATAAGGCAGATTTGAAAAAGAACTGAATAAAGATTCTAGATATAAAAAATATTTTCCTGAAATTAAAACATCAATACACTGAGCAACAGTTTAGACACAATTGAAAAGGGAATTAGTGAACTGGAGGAAATATTGGAATTAATTAATAATTCATCACAGAGACATAGAAAGACAGAAAGAAAAGTTAAGAGACAGAATAGAATGAAGAAACATCTACTTAGAAACATCTGATGAGGATTTAAAACTTAAAAAGGAAGGACTCTATCTAAGTGTCTTGCATACTCTATGCCATTTTGTTGACATAACGCTACCACATAGGTATTATTTTTCCCAATTTATGCAGAGAAAGACATTAAGACTTAGTTGAATAATATGTCTAATTTATATAAATGTTGCATGACAAAGCTTGGATTCAAATTAAGATCTAATGACTTCAAATTCCTTCTTTATTTTTTTTTTTAATGGTACACAACATTTTTCCCCTGCCAAAAAACACTCAAAGTTGGGGATTCCCATTTGTGTCTGACTCACTCTATGCAGAGACACTAGCAAATTAACCCTACAAGTGCCATGTTTTAGGATTATGTTAGCAAAGTAAAACTTTTTGAAACTAAAAGTTCAGTCATGGCTAATTTCATGTGAGACATATCTGTATACACTTGCAAATAACAAAAATGCAATCCTGGTCTCTAACTGTATAACAGAAATTAAAAACAAAATCCATTTAGCACCATGATGATTCACTTCATGTGTCAATTTGACTGGGCTGTGGAGTGCGCAAACAGTTTGGTCAAACATTATTCTGGGTGTTTCTGTGAGGGTGTTTTTGGTGACAGTAATGTTTAAATTGGTAGACTGAGTAAAAGCAGACCGCCCTCCATATATAACAGTGCTCCTGAGTTTCCAGTTTGCCAACTGTAGATGTTAGGACTTGTCAGGCTCCATAATCACATGGGCCAATTCCTTACAAGGAGTCTCTTGATATATGGATGTATATATCTCCTATTCGTTTTATTTCTCTGGAGAACCCTGACTAATACAAGTTTGGGTTAAAGCTGATGAGTGAACATAGCTAGATGTCTGAAATCAAAAAAAGAGGAGTTGAAGGCAAAAAAGTATAGGCATACCTTGTTTTATTGCACTTCGCTTTATTGCACTTTGCAGATACTGTCTTTTACAAGACGCTCCACCAGCAAAAAGATGATGACTTCCTGAAGGCTCAGATGACAGTTAGCATTTTTTACCAACAAAGTGTTTCTTAATTAAGGTATGTACATTTTTTTTAGTCATAATGCTATTGCGCAGACTACAGTACAGTGTAAACATAACTTTTATATGTGCTGAGAAACCAAAAAATTCATGTGACTCGCTTTATTGTGATATTTGCTTTATTACAGTGGTCTGAAACTGAACTCACAATATCGCCGAAGTATGCCTGTAGATGTAATAATTTCACTTATATTCAAAGAACTACTCTCCGGAAAGTGTGAAAACTACCTAATGTCACTAAATTCATGGGAAATCTTGCTTTAAAATAACAATATGGAGGACAAGGAGATGCATATTTAAGACCTAGCAGTATGTTTCAGTTCTGTAGAACTCTAACGAATATTGTTCCACTCAGGCCTCCATAAGGAAGAAATACTTGTATTTCAGAGCTGGATAAACACAGTGGGTTAGATCAGGAGAATCTTTCCCATCCATCTTTAACATAAAGTGATAAGAAGATAGGCTTTCCAAGAACAGAGGGCTGGTGAACATCCGATTCACCAGCCTCCCAGCAGCGGCGGCTGCTGCCCAGTTCTAGATGGAAAGCATGCAAATGAGGTAGGATGGCAGGATATACACCTGACCTTCAGGAAGAGAGAGTCCAGACTGACCACTACTATAACTGCTACAGGATCAACTGAGAAGTAACAAGAGTGCAAAAGATCTAATAGGAATTGCGATCTGGAGCAAATCCTGTGGCATTTGGGATGCTTAGCAGAACAAATGGGTGACATTTAATCTGTGTCTATATTAGAAAGTCTTAAATTAAAAAAAAATATTTAACTTTTAACATAATGCTGCATTTAAGCAGTGCACCCACACAAAAAAGTTTGGGGCTGTTGTTTTTGTTTGAAACATTATTTTTGTTTCTGTTGTAATTTCGTGAAAACAAATGGCAATCTGACAATTAACATCTATTTCTAAATGTGACTTCGTGTTGTTAGTGCTGTCAAGCTGATTATGACTCCTAGCAACCCTGTGTACAGCAGAGCGGAACCCTGCCCCATCCTCTCACCTCCCAGTTCTCTAACAGACGATGCTCTGCTGCTATTCATAGGGTTTTCATGGCCAATTTTTTCAGAAGTAGGTGGCCGGGTCCTTCTTCTTAGTCTGTCTTAGTTGGGAAAGTCCACTGAAACCCGTCCACCATGGTTGACCCTGCTAGTATTTGAAATACTGGTGGCATAGCTTTTAGCATCACAGCAACATTCAGCCACCACAGTATGACAATTGACAGATGGGTAGTGTGGTTCCCTGACTGGGAAACAAACCCAGGCCATGTGAATCTTAACCACTAAACCACCAGGGCTGGCTTTTTCCCTGGTTTACAGGTAAGGAAACAGAGGCACAGGAAGGTTGTGTAAATTTCTCAGGGATGCAGAGCTAAGAAACTGAAGAAGCAGGATTCCAAGCCAGGGCTCCATCTCCAGGATCAGCGCTCTCAGCCCCTGGGCTGCCACTTCCTCGCCACTAAAGGGAGCAAATTGACATGATGCCACAAGAGAGAAGCAGCAAATTAATGAAGCAAATATGATGTACTGGAAAGGAAGAGGGGGGAAGTACTGGCAGTGGGAGTTTATCCTCCCCCCTCATGTTAGGTGGTAAAAATGTTGTCTAAATGGATCTGTCATGATGCAGCAGGATCAGCATAATGTTTAGGATGATGGGGGTAACATCAAAGTGGCGAGAAACTGTCTCTGGAGCAGGGAATGGGGGTGAGAAGGGTTGAATTTCAGTCTTATTCAAGTTGTTATGTTCATGTATTATTTTCATAAAAAATGAAACACTATTTCTATTTATTTAGAAACAGCTTCAACCGTGTAAGTGCATCAAAACATGAAATTCAAAATCATCTTTTACATCTCTCACAGATTTGTTAAATGTTTGCCTTATCAGGATCACTGTTTTCAGCTTGAAGACCTTTTTTTCCTAAGTCACAAAGTACGAATTTTTAAAATTTCTCCTCAATGACATTGCAGGCATGGCAGGGGGAGGGTGTGGGACTGTAGAAGCAAACTGGGTTTCAGCCCTGCCTCTGAGAGGCGGCTCCACCGCAAAGGGCGGGTGACGCTCTGAGCCGGGGAGCAGGGTTGTGGCTCTCTGGACAGTGATTGACAACGTAGAGTGAGTGACGGGCAGCAGGGGCCTGGAGGGGTCCGGCGGCCTCTCTAGGGGGCGCTCTTGGCTTTACAGGGCTGCTCCCATCAGTGTGGCTCGATGCTGTGCATTGTTAGGCTCAGTTATCACATTTTTCATGTGTTCATAAAAGTAAGCACTTTTATGCTCCCTTTAAAATGGGGATCTCCTATTTGAATTGCCTAGTGAAGGCAATCAAAGCCCTATTGCTACAGGAACTCATTAAGCGTACATACATAAATATATATATGTATATGCCCTATCCCCATGCTCTATGTATCTATGTGTGTATCTATCATCTGTCTATCTCCCTACCTATCTACTTACCAGGCTGTATTAGTCTGCTCAGGCTGCTATAACAACATATCATAAACTAGGGGGCCTTAAGCAACAGACATTTATGTCTCACAGTTCTGGAGGCTGGAAGTCCAAGATCAAGGCAGAGTCAGCCCCTGGTGAGAGCCTTTTTCTGGCCTGCAGATGGCCACCTCCTTCCTGTGTCCTCACATGGAAGAGAGAAAGCTCTGGTGTCTCTTCCTCATCCTAGAACAGCACTAATCCCATCGTGGCAGCTCCGCCTCATGGCCTCTTCTAAACCTAATCACCTCCCAAAGGCCCCACCTCCAACCCCATCAGCCCCTAGGGGGTTAGGGCGTCAACACATGAATTCAGTTCGTAACTCAGTCTATCTATCTACCTAAGATCTATCTGTCTGTCTGTCTATCCATCTGTCCTTTTGTATAGAACAATAAGAACATGGTTTATAAGTCACTTCCCTGCATTATTTTATTTGAGCCTTCCAAAAGTCTTGCAAGGTAAACAGGCCTTAGATTAAGGACAGAGTTCACTGAGACTCTTGAAGCTTGAGTCAACTGTTTGCGATCGCACACTGATAAATGGTGGTGCAGAGAATTCAATGTACATCTTCTCTGGCCCCCCTCCCTCCCTCCCATTTGTGACTCTTCCAGCCACATAAGTTCACTGACTGCTCCCTGAGGACAGTGGGCGTCCTTCCTCTGGGCCTTTGCCCAGATTATTCCCATGATCTGGGATGTTTTTCCCTCAGTCATCTGTCTCAGTCGCCTCCCTCGAGACCGTTCAAGTCCTGCCTTCCCAGTGAGGCTCGTCCTGTCTGCTGTTTAACTCGAAAGCCCTGCCTCTCTGCCCACAGTCTCAGTCCTCCACGTGCCGCTTTATTCTCCAGAGCATCTGTCACTGGCTCACCCACCAGATCATGTACGTAGGTCAGTTGCTTCTTTTCTCCCCTCCAACTGGAATGTGGGCTTCACACAGTGAGGAGTTTGCCTTTATTAGGTCTAGTGGAGACCCAGCGGAACTGTAGGGTCAGCCAGAACTGGGCGCACCCGTAACTCGGGTGATTTGATATGTTAGCAGTTTAGATTAGAGCCAGGCTGGTTATTAAAGTGGATCTTTTCCGATACTTGTAAGCAGCATGATAAATTCTAAGTAAGCTTAAATTTTCAATAATTGCAGAGCAGGCATGAGCTCTTGCTTCCCTTGTTCCTCCAGATGCAAGAAACTGGATGCCAAATCCATCCTCTCTGGGTGAAGTGGGAATGTGTGAGGACGACTGGTCTAGGTCTAAATTAAATAAGACACACACACAAAAGGCATTTAAACATTTTAGAAACTAAAATCATAAATCCTGGTTTCCTGTCTCACACCAGGGATTATCTGGCCTCCAGTGAGTCAGAGTTGGGAGAGAAGAGAGCAGCGTGGAGGGAAGAGGCCAGGCTGAGTCCCCGTCTCTCCCTCATCTGGACCTGCCTTCCTCCTGGAGGGTCACCTCACACTCAAGCCCAGATTCCAGGGGTCAGCACGTGCAGTCATGAAGTGAGGCTGATGCCACATCCCAGTCACCAGGACACAGAACATTTAGAATAGTAAGTCTGGCTCAACACGTCACCATTTGTATATGTCAATTCTTCCTCTACAGCTGAGCCAAAGAGGAAAAACACATAAGCAGAGGCAGATTAACAAGAACAATGTTTATATATATATACGTACGTAATCTGGGAAAGGTAAGAGCCCATTGAGGCAAATGGGTAGGGGGAGAGGAAGCCCCTGTAAGCAGCAGTGGGCATCCTGTCAGCACCCAGACTGGAAAAAACTGGCCCAGAGCCTGGGTTGGCCACGTTAACAGTCAAGCCAAGGATGACACGGTTGATGTTACATGCAGCTCTCTTCTGTTCTCCACGCTGGAGATTCTCAAGTCTGGGTAGTTCTGAACTGGGTTCCTTTGCCCCTCACCCTCCAACACAGAGATACACACACACACCCCACACTACACATATAAACACACGCACACCCCTGAGGTGTGGTCATCTGGCTGCTGAGGGAAGAGAGCAGGTTCAGTTTCGCTTAAAGGGGCTGAGCTGCTTTCCAATGGAGCCTCTTTCCCAAGCCCCTTCCTGATTACACACAGTTTGCAGAGGAAGATCTGCTCCTCGTTTGTTGAGACTCCTGACAGAAGAAAGAAATGGGTCAGTGGCTCCTATGGAGCCCTGGCAGGTGATGAGCGTGCCCCAGAGGCAAGGCTACTGCTTCCTGTGCCCCAAGTTGCTCTGACCAGAAGCCTCCAAACACAATGCTGGCTCCTCCAAAGTCAGAGGGGGACCCTGACTGGGGGAGGTGGCAGGTGTTTTGACTGCGAGTAGAGGTTTTTCTCTAAAAACACGTGGTGCTGTCCCCCGTCACCTCACCTATGCTATGAATAGATGGGCTCCAAGTGTTCTGATGGCATGTGGTGACACAGGGCCTTCCTATGACAGGTGAGATGTTGTTGCCTCTGACTGCACCCCCTGTGTTTTGGCCAGGTGGGCCCCAGCTGTACCGATGGAAAGCAGGGACACCAGGTCTTCAATCATGGGAATGTTGTCTCTTCCCATCCTACAATCTGGATTCTGGACAGGTGGGCCCCAGGTGTTTAGTATAAAGGTGAAACTAGAAGTGTATCCAAACACAGGGATGGTGCTGGCACTTGCAACTACAATGGATGTGGTGAGCCCGAGGTGCTGTGATGGAAGGTAGGAACAGACATGTCTCTTGACACACATTTCTTCTCCATGGTGGTGGCTCTTCCAAGTCTAGGAGGTTTCCTATGGCCAGGTGCGCCCCAGGTGCACTGATGGAAAGTGGGAACGCTAGGTCCTCCAATCATGGGGATGGTGTTCTCCGCTCCCATCACTGCACCCCCTGTGTCCTGGACAGGTTGGCCTCAGAACAAGTGGAATCAGAAGTGTGTGCAGGGGCCGGCCCTGTGGCCAAGTGGTTGAGTTCACAAGCTCTGTTTCGGCAGCCCAGGGTTTCACCGGTTCGAATCCTAGGCGCGGACATGACACTGTGCATCAAGCCATGCTGGGGTGGCATCCCACATGCCACAACTAGAAGGACCCACAACTGAAAAAATACCCAACTATGTACCAGGGGGCTTTGGAAGAAAATGGAAAAATAAAAAAAAGAAGTGTGTGCAAACACAGGGATGGTGCTTGCCCTCCTACTGCAGCAGCCATGCTGTGGCCACATGGATCCCAGGTTATCTGACCAAAAGGAGGACCAGAGGCGGTGCTGGGTGCCCCCTCAGTTCTGGCCCAAGATTGAGTGCTCTGGATGCCTGTGACTGAGTGGGGCCTGGGGAGAACACACTGACCCCAAAGTTCCCATCCTCCATAGGGGCTGCAGGTCCCAGAAAAACAAGTGGGCCTGGAGTCATATTGGCGAACAGTGAGCTACTGTCCCCAGTGCTGGGCATCCTGGTAGCAAGTCCGAAGCTAGTAGTAGTAGATGTGCCAATGGGGAGAACCCCTGGGTTGTCACTAAAACCCAGCTGGGTGTTGATGGTGGTGCCAAATATGGAGCCTGGCAAAACCTGATGTCCTTATGCTGCCTCTGGGTGGCCGGGCTGCAGGAGAGATTAGACTTACAACTTGTGCTGGGGCTTCCAGTTTTCCCAACAGGAAAGAGTTGTTAGGCTGCTGCCCATCACAGACCCCAATTTCGGCTGAGAAGTGATTCCTGAGTTAAAGAGAAGATTGGAAGTTGCGGTCCGTCTGCTGACTGACTGTGCAGGTAAACGGGTGGAGATGTGGGCAGAGGCAGTGCTGCCCCTGGGTGGTGGGTTCTCAGAACCAGGAAGCGCCATGTAAAACGGGCAGTGGTTGTCCCTGGAGACGGGGGAGACTGGAAGATGACAGCCTGGGAAGGAGGCGTGGGATCCAAAGCATCGGTGTCAGAGGCAGGCTTGAGGTTTGCAGAGGGGCTGCCTCCTGGAGCGTGGGGGACGCAGGAGCCACAAGGGGTGGGCCGGTGAAAACAGGAGTGCTGGGGAGAGGGGCTCTCTGCTGCTGCCCATCGGGGTCCCACATGTGGGATGAGGGGCAGTTTGGGGGCCAAAGGGATAGTTAAAAATTGGGGTGGGGAAGGGGACCATCAATGAAGCTGGGCTGGTGGAGACTGGTCCCTTTGCACATGCCTCTGCTCCACACGGCAATGAACTTGGGAAAATTGGAGAGATCTCACACTGGAGTCCGGAGACCTGAAAATGCCAGCCTGGGAAGGGGGAATGTTGTCATGTCAGCGGGACAGTGGGAGATCACGCTGTAAGTGCTGTGGCTGTGATGGTGGAAGGGATGGGCACAGAAGGGATGGGCTGGCCAGTGAAAACAGGGGCTCCTGGTGGAAAAGACTGGAAGAGGGGTGGGTATGAAAAAAGGAGGGGGAGAAGCTACACACGTAGGTGTCAGGGCTTATTTTTGGCAGGAGGGTAGCTATAAGGAGAAGGTTAAAGTGCTGGGAGGTGTGGGGAGGCCAGAAATAGAAGGATCTATAGCTCTGACTGAATGAAAAGGGCCTCCATTCTCATGAAGTGGAATTCCCCAAATGGAACCGGATCTGAAAGGAGGAAGACAATCAGCAGGAACAGGAGGAGAGTTCAGGACTGTGTATGTTGTTTCCTGATCGATATTTGTGGTCGGAGAAGGTGGAAGGACAGACAGGGTCAGGGGGTCTGGCAGATAGGTCAGCCAAGTCAGTAGTAGGAGCAGGGACCTGTAAAGTGTGGGTGACCAGGGGCAGGGAGGCTGCAGTCTCCGAGGCAGATGGGGAGAAGGGAGAGACAGGCCAAGTGGCCCTGCGGTCTGCCATGACCCCATTTGATCCTCCAAGATCTTGTTCTGCTGACACTCAGTGTTCCTCTCCAAGCTGCCCAGGTTTCTGGCAATATCTGTGCAAGGAAGCTGAGGAGGTAGGGGCAGTTCACCTCGGCCCCACAGCAGCGACAGTGACAGTGGCAGGGGCAGCACAGTGCCACAGTGAGTCTCCGTTTGCAGGGCCTACTGCTGGGAGATCCCGGTGGACAAGAGCTCCTTGATGGGATGTCTGCAGGCTTTCATCCTGTATCTCCTTCCCAGACATCAGTGAGCCTGGAGAGCTGGGCCCACGGTCTTCACCCGGCACTTCCTTTGGTGACCTCTCGGGCAGCAGGGAGCAGCATGGGGTGGGTTCAGAGCGCACTGCTGCAGCTGGATCAGGCTTCCAAAGAGGCAGGGCATCTCTAGCAGGGCCGTGTGAGGTGGTGACGACATAGCTTCCCCAGGAGGAGCTCATCGGAAACATCTGGGTGTTCTCACTCAAGCTGACTTCTGGGTGCTTGGGATGGAGGTCCGGAGGCCCAGGACTGCTCTCGATGGACGTGAGGGCTCTGTGGTCTATGGGGTTTGATGTCGACGGTACATCCCCACTGCTGTGGGGGCCCCTGTGCCCAATGTCCTGTCCTTTGGTCTCTACATGATCCTCCTTCTTCCCTGCCATCCCTTCTCTGGGCTCTTCTTGGGCCTTCACCTCAGTCTCCTTTGGGCAAGGAAGTGGGAGGTGACTGGATGGTACCGGCTTCATAGTCTTGTCTAGCTGTTCAAGTGGTGAACACGGGAGAGTAAATTTGCGACCTGGAGGAGGGATCTTTATGGTTCTTGTGTGTCTGAACATCATGGAATTACAGCAGACAGCACGGGCTTCTTTGGAGAGTCCCTCCAGATCACCAAGAGGAGGATCCCCCCGGGGAGCACATGGCCTGCTGGATTGGATGCTGTCTCACAAGCGTGATGTAGAAGCCAGCTGGTAAAGGCACAGGATCCCAGCGGAACAGCCTGTGACCAGGGCGGAGGGCAGGTACAGCAGCGGTGGGGTGGTTGCGTCCAGGCGGGGTGGGTGAAACCTGAGGCCACAGCCAACAGCCAGGTGGGGAAGGGTGCAGAGGAGGAGGAAACTTACAAAGGAGATTGCCCATATACAGCCTGTTGCGCACCAAACAATCTGAGAAAAGAGTATGAAACTGGAAAGTTTCTCTTTAGCTTCCAACTCCCCTGGCACTGCACTGTTCAGCCCGGCACTTGTGACATCTCCTTGGAACATGTCACAGAGAAGGGATGCCTGAGCATGTGCCGGCCCTGTGCCTGAAGAGAAGGCACCAAAGGTCAAAGGGTGAGGCTCCCAACGGCCACCCCAGCTGGACTTTCTAGAGTGTGGGACTTCCTGCTGTGGGTTGTGATGGTTGGCACCAGATAGGCCACCATGCGACTGTTCAGGACTGGGAGGCCCCATCCCCAGAGCTCACCTTGCCTGGGTGCTGGCTCTGCAGACCCCTCTGAGCCTGGGCGTGCGTCGGCCAGTCCTTTCCCAGGGGTCCCCAAGTTCAGAGCCTGCTGAAGACTGAGCCAGGAGCCACCCAGATCCTACCAGGGTGTGGCCCACTTCCCCTGGGGACAGCCCAGCTTCTCTCCGAGGCCTGAAGCCAGGTGTGCCTTCTCCAGGGCTGCCTGGGCCACAAGAGTCATCAGCCAGGCAGAAAGGTGTCTGAGGAGGGGACGGGAGCCTGACCTGACTGGAGGCTGCGTCCACGACTGCCCTCCCTGGCAGGCAGGTTCTTTGCTCACTTGTTTTTAGAAATTGGTAAAATAACATTTAAACCTTAGATGTACTCAGGTCACACAGATGGTGGCTTAGCCAGGATTTACCCAGCCCGTGTGGTTCCAGAGCTCCTGCTCTGGACATTTCCTTACCACATATTCATCGTGTTACCATTGTTTTTGTAGTCCTCAGGCTACGTAGTGCCGCGCCACACCTATAATGAGCATATGCGCTGCCTAGGAGGAGGTCGTCTTTGGTTCAACCCATAAATTGGTCATGGACCACACTGGGTTCCAGTCTCAGAAGATGTAGGTCAGGGACCACCAGTTGTCAGCATGGCACCATCTCACATTTCTAATTGAGCCTCGCAGCCCCGATTTGTTCTTTGGTCTAGTTCAAAGGATCCAAATATGTAAAGATTGTGCAGTCATGAGTCCCTTAACAACAGGGACACGTTCTGAGAAATGTCATTAGGTGATTTCATCATTGTGCAAACATCGGAAAACTGGTGTAGCTATATGGATCGTACTTAGTAAGTAGAGAATCATTACACAATGATAAAGGGAACAATTCCTCAGGAAGCTATAAGTCAGATCTTCTAAGTATCGAAAGCCAGCCCTGGTGGTCTAGTGGTTAAGATCCAGCACTCTTAACCGCCACCAGTCAGGGAACCACACCACCCATCTATTGGTTGTCATATTGTAGTGGCTGCACGTTGCTGTAATGCTAAAAGCTATGCCACCGGTATTTAGAATACCAGCAGGGTCACCCATGGTGGACAGGTTTCAGCAGAGCTTCCAGACTAAGACAGGCTAGGAAGAAGGACCTGGCCACCCATTGACAAAAAAAAATAATTGGCCGTGAAAACCCTATGAACAGCAGTGGAGCATTGTCTAATACAGCACTGGAAGATGAGAAGATGATGCAAAAAGACCAGGTAGGTTTCCCCTCAGCTCTACACAGTGTTGCAAGGAGTCAGAATCTACTGGATGGTACTAAGAATATATACATATGACTTTACTGAAAGAGAAATCTTGCCCAGACTGAGACATAATACATTTATAATATGAAGAACTACACAAAACAAGGGGCTTTAAAGAATTAGGGTTGTATCCCTGTTTTGACACTTCCTATTTATAAAATCACGGCCAATAATAACAATACTAAAAGAAGGAATAATCTATTAAGAACTTACTAAGGGCAGCAGAGGCCTCTGTCCTCTACATTATTATCACATTTAATTCTTATAACAAGGCTATGAGTTAAATATTATGATTTCCACTTTTTTAGAAGAGGAAAGTGACGTTTAAAAAGGTTCAATGCATTTCCCAAGGTCACTTAGCCTTTCAGACCTTAGCTTTCTTATCCATAAAGTTTCAGGATTGGATGAAACAATCTTAAAACATTCCTTTCAGCTCTAATACCTATGATTTCCCTTGAAAGTCTCTTAGAAAAGGGGGACCTTATCACCATTAACATCCCCGATAATGTTCAAAACAATTTGCACATTGCAATCGCCAATAGACATTTGTTGAAAATTGCCTCACTTCATTAAAAAAAAAAGAGCCAACCCATAAGTTTCACAGTTTTTATTAAACCAACAAATAAAATGATTGATCACAGTATGAACTTTAAACACACATGCGCTTCAAAGTAAAAGAAATCTTTGCAGTAAACCAAGTAAGACCCAGGATATAATAATGACTCTACAACTTTTGCATTCATTCAGGGTTCCAGTGGTGACCCCAGAGGGGGGTTCACTTAGGAAAAGAACAGTGGAGTATTATGTGTATCTAATTTTTTAATGTTTTGCTTTGTGTGGTCAGCAAACAGAATGAGTGGCTTTGTTAATATTTTTTTCTCAGTTGGCTGAGAGATTTCATTAAGAAGCCTTTGGACATGATTCATTTGCTGTCATTGTCATTCTCCAGTCCATTTAAGTCCACCAGGACCCAGCTAACTCAAGAAACTGGATTTTATTTCAAAACGGGGGCCACTGAACAATGACCTAAATGTGATACATAATCCTTGAGGAATGGAAATAAGCAATAGAGAGCCATTGAAAACCAGAAGTAATGTCAACATTCTGTGAAAGGAGTGATAAAGGTACAAATCTGAAGTTGTCTGGAAAACCAAAAGGTAGAGTTATAAAGCCAAGAGGGAAAACAAAATATGTTTCCCAGAGCTCAGTGCCCATATGACGGAAAGGTAAAAAGCCCACAACTTCAGAAAGAGATGAGAAATGATAGATACATAAAAAAATAAATGAGAACAAACATGTGAGAAGCTATAATTTCAGGCAGTGCTCAAGTACAGAGGGACCATGATATATTACCTATTACGTATCAACAAAAAGAAAATTTGAAACTGGCATCCGAATTAGATTTAGGACCTAATATACGTTTTAAGGAGAAATAAAGAAAACAAATATTATTTAATTAGTACTCTTGAATATATTCTTTATGACACATATTTGCTTTTTCTGCTTTTAAAAATCTTTTGCAAGAATGTAATTCTAGCATTTCATTCAGCAGCACAACTTCGATAGTTGTTCTGATCCACTCCCACCTTGGCTGAATTATAAAGAAAATATTGTCACTCATTTTACAAATGTATTGAACACCTGTTGCTAGTTATCTTGCTAAGCATTGGGAATAAAAAGGTGAGGTTTCCACTTCCAGCTCTCAAGTAATTCACAGTTTAATGAGGGAGACAGGGGATGAAACCGTTAATTTCAACGCAATTTAAAAAGTGCTATGATAGGTGTGACATGGTTCTGTAACCAAGTTTGGTCCCAAGAACGTTGAAACCTGCATTGCTCGAGGTCAAGACAATCTGCTGCTTTAAAGCTGCCAGCAATTTTCTTGAACATCTTTGAAGAAAGTACGCTGCCCGTTTGGAATATATATGTGGGGTGGGGGGAGAATTTTAGGGGGAAGAAGAGTGGCTTATGTCATGTCATTGGGCCATTTAGCAAAGCAAAGGGCAGCCATGACCCTCTTCAAGAATGAAGGCATTAAGACAATGAGTAATGAAACTACTCTGCTGCCTTCTAACAACAGTTCATCTTCATGGCTCTCAATTATGTGCTGGGCATTGTCCTACATGCTCTACGTGTATTACCTTCCCACACACTATAAGGTAGGGACGAGTATTAGTTCTGTTTTTTGAAATGAGGAAACTGAGGCACAGAGGGCTGAATTGCAAGTAAATAGTGAGGTCAGGATTTTAACTCATAAAATCACCAGAGCCTAGGTGCCTGACCACTGCTCCATACTGCCTCCCTGTCTGCACTGGGAGCAGAGTGGCTCCCCTGCAGAAGGTTCTAGATCGACTAGAGTCGATCAAAGCTGTGCACTAACTACTTGACACTGCCCCCATCAGGAGGTGGGGTCTCTGAACCTTCCCACTGAATCTGGGCACATTCCTTGACCACTCTGACCAATAGAATATGGTAGAAGAGACATGTGCCAGTCTCCAGGTCTTAAGAAACTGGAAGCTTCCACTTCCTGTCTCATGGAACACTCACTACCTAGATTTTGAAGAGTCAAAAAGCGAACGTGGCATAAAGAATATCTTGAAGAGTAGCAAGCTGTAAGATGTCATTAAGAGATCTGACTGCCCTGTTGGAGAGACCTCAGGAGAGGCCTTGAGCTTTGCCTGAGAGTACATAGAGAACTACTGGTGCAGTTCATGAGACTACCTGCAGAAGGAGAAGTTGGGTCCAGTCTTCAGCTATTCCTCCAGGGCAATGCAGGAAGCATTCTTGGTCCCTCCACACCAGCCCTACCTTCTGCTCGGTACCTCTGAGTGATTCCAGTCAATGTAAAGCGGAGCAGAAGCTGAGTACTCTCCAAAATTCTAACCCTCAAAGTCATGATACACTAAAAACTGTTATTTTAAATGACTGAGGTTTTGGGTTTATTACTCAGCAACAAGTAACAAGAACAGATGCATGGACTTGGAAGTGGATATGAGATAGGGCTTGAGGGAAATAGGGACCCCCAAAGAGAGGTAGGATGTAACACTCTCCCCACTGGTAGGAGGTCGGAATCCCCGGAATCAGTGTTTGAAGAGAGAAAGAGCGAGAGTGAGAGTAAGAGAGAGATCACCAAAGAACGCACCTCTTTGTATTCTAAGAGTTATTTTAATCTAAACTTGTGTTTTCTGCATACAAGTTCTTCCTGTCATCCTTAAGCCTTCAGGAAAGTTTTATTAAACCTTACAGCCTAGATCAGAGCGAAGGAAAGGTCACAGCAGGAGAGGGAAGGGAAAGCAAATAGTCACCCACCACACTCTCCACAGCATAAAGTAAACGACCTAGTTCTTAGGTCAAGACCTGGGTTCAAATCCCAGGTCTACAGGTTTCTTGTTTTATCTCCTTGGACAAGTCACTTAAACTCCTTGTGACCCTGATGCCCCATCTGTAAAATTATAGAGAGCACTGGCTACTTATACTTTCTATCTATCTCCATCACCAAGGGAGAACAGGGAGCCTCAGAAACCGTCCTCGAACTTCCCCTCAGCACTCATAGTCTTGCTGCCAGTATCTGCCTGCAGTTCCCACTTGGTTTGAGGAGGATGGGAAGAAGGGTCTAGAAACCTGGAGAGTGGCTAAAATGCCACCAGCTAACCAGCATTTTAGGCAGAGAGGACAGCCTGAGGAAACACCCAGAAGTACAAGATAGTAGTATGTCTTTAGAAATCATGAGTAGATCAAAATGACATTATCTCTAGTGTATGGAGTCGAAGGGGCAGGGAGTGGGGGTGGATGGGACGAGAGGAGCTGGAGGGAGAAGCAAGAGCCAGACCATGGAAAGCCTTACTCCCCAGGTGGAGTAGTTTGGACTTCATCGTGACAGCAAGAGGAGGGCAATTAGTCTGACATTGTAGACATTTCATTCTTATCACACATTAACATTTAATCTTCATATGAAATCTGAGGGGGAGGTAGAGAATGTATTGTTATTCCATCACTAGCAAGGAAACTGCGGTCCAGAGGTCTAGCCACTAGGACTCAACAGGTTTGTAGCTTTTTCTCAGGCCCAAGGAACCTGAGACAGAAAATGAAGTGTTGGTGGTAGGAGCCAGCTCAACATATACACATGTAAAGAGAACAGTTACTTTATAAGTCCTTTTTCTCACCATCCTGGGATTTCACTGTACAAAAAAACACAAATATATTCCAGGCAGTCCAGTTCATATAGCTAGGTTTATCTCTCACACTACCGTAATGAAACCAAACAGAAGTAGATGGTCAATTACATACGCCAAGCCTTTCTGAATGATTCTTCTGAGCAAAGTATTTCTGTCTTGTGTTATAAAGCAAGGAAAGACCTTTGTTCACCCAGACAATATTCCAATTGTCCATATAAAAAAGCAGTCAGTGACTTTGATGCCTAAACCACACGTCAGGGCTAAGGATGTGGAAACCCATATGACCTTCTGCAGAGGAGATGTCACAAAATCTGTTTCATGATCAGGTTATCTTGCCTGTTGTCGGCAACGGGAATGAAATTCACATTCCTCCCTGAGCAAAGAGACTTCTAAATCCAAGTCTACCCGATTCGGTCTAAATTTTTATGTTTCAACTCCATTTACAACGCCTCATTCAAAACTATGAAGGAATAAAAGAAAGATAGTCTCCACAATCATTAACCTTTAAAGTTTCTGATCTAGAGAGTTCACTCTCAAGACTCAGAATAGTTTACTAGTGAGGAATATTAGAATTTTTCAATAATATGAGACCCGTGTTTTCAACAGTATTCCTTTATTTTTCAGATATTAAAGTCCACCGACAACTAGAACCTTCCTAATGTGAACAACATAGGAGGAAATAGTATTATTCAGCGGCTCCTCATCTAAGGATGAAAGAATGAACAAGACGTGCACCTCCATTACTCATTGGTGGTCAGGAATTCAACAGATGAAAGTGAATGGAGTTTCAGGCCTTTCGGAACTCTGTGTTTGTTCCATGACTCCTCCTGCTTACTTTCAGCATAATAAAAGAAAAATGAAAAAAACAATCACTATTACCTTTTTAGCATATGTCAGGAAATGAGTACTTTGTAATTACTGCTTTCCTCTCAGAAAAGTGTGCCATTACCTTGGCAGTCATTCCTCACAGCCTTCCATTCTCTCTCACCACTCTCACCATCGCCACTATTGATTAATTTTTTAAGTCCTTAGATACTTCCTTAAGTTTTCTCACTGAGGATGCTCACCTCCATCGCCCCTGCTCTTGCCTTAAACAGTCCAAACCTCTCTTTGATATCTGTCTCTTCAATTCCTTCTCTATTTGAGTCATCAGCATTGTCTTTCCAAACTATAAGCCCCATTATAAACTTGCCCATCTCAAAATGCTTCTAAGCTATTTGTAAAATTCTTCAAGATAAATGTTAAATTCCTTCCTATGGTCTCCTCTCATCACCTACGACTTAGCTATAATTCCAGCCCCAGGGTACAGGCTGGGGTGATGTCGTCCATAATTGGAAGAACTTACTCTTGTCACACGAAGCCAACAAATGCAGTCTAGAAGCAAGTACAAGCAATTGTTTAGTTTAGGGTTAAGTCTTTTATGTTCCATGCTTTAAGGGAGAAGAAATTCAGGCCCTTCAACAGGCCTGAGGTCTTCAGTGTAGAATTTGAGGTATCACATGGAGTGGACATTGTAGTTGTGTTTCCAGAATAAATATTTTCCCATTGGAGAATATTTCTCCAGTTCTCCCATTTCTCCTTTCTTGTGTTGGGAAACAACTTCGAAGCTTGAGCTGGCTTGACTCCAGGAGGTTCTGACTGGTCTAAGTCAAGCGAGGCCATGACATCCCTCTTGCCATAGGATATGGTTCAGGGATGCGTATATATCCTGGCCCTAATCCAAACAGCCCAGAGCTTTCCTCTGGCCCCTAGGATTGCTTCAGGGGCAGGCACATAATCTTAGATACTCCAATCGTAATAAAGCTCTGGACTTTGATGAATGCGGGAAGACATTCTGTCTCTTCCCCTGCTTGTGAAGAAGGAAATTTGCAGCCTGGAGCTGCTGGCAGCTACTCTACCATTACCATAAAGTCAGACTAAGGACAAATCCAACACATATGTGGGCAGGGAGCAAAGCAGAATACTCAGAACCACAGAAAAATGGAGCTTCATTCCTGAGGACATTGTGGACATGTTGTTTATTACATGAGCCAATAAATTCCCTTTATTGTTTAAACCCAGACCTACTGCCTAAACCATCCTAACTTATCCTGTACCCTCTCCCTTTCTCCTCTCAACACAGCCCCACGATTCTTGTAAATTCTTTTCTCTCCCCACCCCCATTCCAGCTATTTTCACTCTGGGTCTCAGGATAGGCTGTCAGCATTTAATTCCTTCTTCTGAGCGAGCTGGGGCTTCCAACCCTGTGGACAGAGGAGGCGGGAGGTTCTCCTTGGGCACTGGTCTCAAGGTTAAATATCACAGGGACAATTGGACCTTTCTAATTTATTAGCACACTTATTACATTAAAAATGTTTACTCTTTTGCCAACTTGAATTGAACTCTGAATGGTCCCCTCTGTAAACCTGACTTCAGTTCACGGCAAGACCTGAGAAAGCCAGGAAGAAAGTGAGGGATGGAGGAAGCAGAAAAACTCACCCCCACCTCCAGCCCAAGGTGCACAGTGACGTGCTCATGGTACCCTGAAAAGAATGGCTGTGAAACAGTTCTCTGCCTTTCCATACACGCTTCCCTCTGCCCAGAACCCCCTCACCTGGACTCATAGCCTTACAGATGTTGCCCCACCTTTTAAGACTTAGCTAAAGGATGAGGTTAGGAAGCCACAAATGCAACTGAACATTCTCTCCATCATGCCCTCACTATGATATACAGACTTCTATCATAATTCTTACGATTCTTTTTTATATTGACGTATGTTCAATTCCTGACACCCCTACCAGACCCGGACGATAAATGTCACTTGAAAGCAAAGTTCCTGTCATAGAGTAAAGGTTCAAAAACTTTTTGTACGTTAAATCTCATCTATAAGCTAAAATATGGAAAGGATTAGCTTTAGACTCCTTATATAAAGGAAGTCTGCATAATGGAAGAAAGAGAAAGAGCTTTGAAGAAGATCTGAACCCTTATGAGAACATAGAAAAAGAACTTTCCACACATGCCTGAAACACCTGGCCCTTGTGCTGATCGCTCACAGTCAGCAAACGCCCTGTGGACCTACTGCCAAACCCCATCCAATTAATTCCTAGCCTTAATTAATCAATCCAATCAATTCCTTCTTCAATCAACGCTGTCTCACTTAAATTTAACTTGACAAACCCCTTACTTATTCCAAACTCTTCATCAGCCCTGACTTTCACTTTCCTCAAGAGGGTGCACAGCCAATTGCAGCTCTCTTTTGGCTAGCAAGAAATAAATACAGTTTTGTTTACTTTGTTTTGTTTTTGCTGAGGAATATTCGCCCTGTGGTAACATCCATGCCAATCTTTCTCTATTTTTCAGTACATGGGCCATCAGCACAGCATGGCCACTAACAGAGCAGTGTAGATCTGCACCTGGGAACCAAACCTGGGCCTCTGAAGTGGAGCATACTGAACTTAACCAGTAGGCCACCTGGGCCAGCCCAATAATGTTAGTTTTGATCTTTCGGATCTTCCAGGGTCTTATGAATTGTGATTCCTTTTAACAAATTATAGTCTTACTTATTGAAGAGACCTGAAAATACACCCAATCTACAAGGAATGCGATATCTTTCAGGTGGAATAACTATCTCCCACCTATGTTACACCAGTTCCATATTTTCCAACCCCCATTAACCTCTCTACAAGTATTTTGTTTTCTATTTCATCTATTCAAGAAAATAAAAATAAATAAAATCCATTCCTTCTTTCTCCATTCAGTAGAGCTCAAAGTCAATTATTTAAAATTACAAGAACTACTTGAAGAGATTTTTTGATAAACAAGAAGAACTGTATGGATCTAAGATACAAACAATCCAAAAACTAACCATTTACTTGCCCTGGTTCCCATCAATATTAGAGGAAGACATCCCCAAAGTGTCTGAGCTATGTAAGGTTTGAAATTCAGTGCAGAACTTCAAATAAAACTTCATATAGATTTCCAGCAACAAATTAATATTTTCTAATGCGAATGTTTTTTAGTTTTAGTCTGTCATTTTAATTCTTGAAGAGATTTTACTGCTGGTGTTTTTTAATGTACTCCTCTTTGTAATTTCAGTTAAGCTCCTTGTCTGATATAGCATCACCTTTTAATGTATTTGAAAAAACATTCAATGCAGAACTTCGAATTGTACAAAAAAGTGACTGTGAAATTCATCCTTTGTGCTTTGGTGCTGCAGTTTCACTTCAGGGGAGTGTGGCAGATGGGGAACAGGGGCCGGAGTCTGTTTCAGCTAAGCAGTAATAAAGTCGTTTGATCCTAGGAATCTTCCTTTCCATCCTCTTTGCTGATGGTTAAGATAGCATAAGACGGCACCGACACGATGACCGTCATATAAAAGCCACAATAAACATTTTGTTCAAAGATGAAATTCAGTGTAAAAAAAAAATTGCAGAAGCTGTTTGCCAAAAATATCTAATTCTTCCCCTCCCCAGTACCTGATGGGACTATATTTGCTTGCTTTCTTATGGTTGAGTGGGGTGACAGGAAGCAAAGAGCGCCACTTCTAGAGCACTTAGTTACTCCTGTGGGACCCTCCAGAGCCTGCTGTATCCTCCAGCACGGAGACTGGCTGTTCTATCACACTGATCCCTCAATGATCATGAATCATCATGATGTACAGAACCTTCCAATCATCTGTGATGAACATGAAACGTGAACAAGAAATAGACCTTTGCAGTTTTAAGCCACAAAGAGTATGCGGTTAGTTGTTATTCCAGTAAAAAAAAAATAGTCATCCTGACTGAGTCAAGTGTACTATAATCCATCCAAGGAAATGAAGTCATTCAGGAACTAAAAATACATCCTGATAGAGTGATTTCACCTAAAAGTAATCTTTTTGGACACTGATAATATTCTAAGTGTAGATTACATGTTGCTTAAAATCCTGAGAATTAAGAAATTTCAAGATATGGGGAGATATTGCTCAAAGGCTACAAACTTCCAGTTATAAGATTAACAAATTTGAAGGTCTAAGACACAGCCCAGTGATTATAGCTAATAACACTGTATCATATCCTCAAATATTCTGAGAGTAGATCTCAAACGTTCTCACCACAAGAAAGAAACTATGTGACGAAATGGAGGTGGTAGCTAACACTATGGTGGTAATCATTATGCAATTTATAAGTGTATCAAATCATACATTATACATCCTAAAGTTACACAACGTTATGTGTCGATTATATCTCAATAAAGCTGGGGGTGGGGGGGCGTTTTTCAAGTACAAAGAGCATGAACATGGCTTCTCAATTTACCTAATGTTAAAACCTCAACTGACAAACTCAACTCTAAAATTCATGCCGAAGGAAAGTGAAAATAGCTCCAACACCTTACCCTATACCTCACGCTCCAATCTCAGTAGGGGCCAGGGCTGCCAGTGTAATTGAGGTTTGTCTGCTGACTACAGGCTGTCACTAATAATTATAACCAGGCCTTCCCCGGCTCTGCTTGTTTCCTTCTTAGCAGGAGTCAACAAACTTTGTTTTAAGCTCTGCAAGGGGCACTGGTCTTTCTTTTGTTCCTGGCAGAGGTAGGAATATTTTTAGAATAGATCCTTACAATTTTCAGAGGGGGGTCATTATCAGCCACAAAATGAGAAGAATGTGCGTCCCGGAGAGCTCAGATGCCCAGTTAGCGAATTCAAACTCTCTGACTCCAAACCACAGAAACCTCACCATTCTGTATTACCTCTGCCTGCAGAAACAATTCAGGATGACACATCCCCTCTCTCGTTACCTGGGCCTTAGTTTCTGGGGAACAAACAGGGTTTGAAGTTTTAGAGTTAAAAATAAAATCACATCAACCTTGGGCGTCATAGATCTTTACTTCGGCAAATGGACACAGCACCACAAATTTCCCGGAGGTCCACTAAGTTCTCGGGACAGAAACATAGTGTAGTGTCTCTCTGCTGGGGACAGTGCATGCGTGAAGTCTTGTCGACTCCTTCAACTTGGAAAACGCTGTCTGTGCAGTTAATATAGCGTGCCTGGACATCACCAGGGTCTCAAAAAAGAGAATATGTAAATATTCTCAACAGATTTGTAAATTAGACTCCTCTTCTCCCCCTCTTATAATTGAAACAGTGATCTGGAACCAAACTCTCCCTTCCTGGAGTTCGTTAACATTGTCTCAAAGAACAGTCCTACATAATTCTTAAATTGAGCTTGCCTTCTTTTACGTTGTGGCAAAGTGCAATTACAGTTTAAAGGGAATATTTATGTACATTAGTTAACGACATCATTGCAACTTACTGCTCACACATCAACACTTAATTAGTGCAAGCATAAGTGACATAATTGCTACAAGGCATGCATTTACTAGTAATGTGAGGTAATTTCATGCACTATGCACATTTTAAATATCTACTTTATACTTTGTCAGGCTGAATTTTTTAAATCAATAAGGGATATTTACGTGGATCAGCAAGCAGTCTTCTTTCCTATTGTAGACAAATACACTGTTATGGCCTTTTGAAGCATTTAATGTCCTGCAGGATTTTTAAAGCCAGAAAGGTTAAAAATGGGCTGCAGATCCTGCCCTCAGGGGCAAAGAGAACCCCCTAATGTATGTAGCATCATCCACATTGATTATACGTGTTGTCCTATTTCATTTACAAGGATTTAATATGCATTTAAATGTCTCTCCAGGCATTACAAGTTCTCGTTTAGAACCATTTCTTGAAATATAGTGGTTCTGTAAAGTGAAGCATTTCAAAGTCCTCCCTCAAAAGTCAGAAATGCTTTTAAGAAATCCTGAAGAGTGGACTTCCTGAAATGCACATTTATTCAAAGCAGCTTCCTGCAGAGAGTTCTCCAGCGGCTCCTCCTATGCTTCACTGTCAAGTCCAAATCGAAGCCTGGGAGAGCCCTTCCAGATCCACCTCTTAGCCACTTTCCAGCCTCCTGAAACAGGACACGCCAATCATTCCAGACTTCCGGCTTGTCTCTCCACCGTTGCTCACGCTATGCTCTCTTCCTGCCAGGAGTCCCTGCTCTCCTTCTAGTCTCAACTCAGCCGTGCATCCCAACTGCAGGCTCCGCTCTCACCTCTCACAGCATCAATCATACGGCGTGGTGTTACTCACGCATCTGTCTCCCCCACTAGATATCGAACTACCTCAAATGATGAATCGGATTTCGCTTAGCTGATCTCCATGTAACTATGGTGAACACAGTTTCCTACAGAGGCAGAATAGTGTAGTGAATGAGAACCTGAGCTTTGGAGTAAAACACAGATGACTTTAGTGGAAATGCTCCTCTGTGCCTCAGGTTCCTCATAGGTGGACGGGGAGAAGTGGCCTAAATACCACCCTTATAGACTGGCTGACGCTAGTTGGAATTCTTGGGTTGAGGACATGGATCTTTCTCCCTGGCTGCCTGTCTTTCTGGAACTCAAGTCCATCTTTCACCCTGAACCTCTTTTACAACCTGCCATACCTCACTCACACACCCAGCTCTGTTTCCCAGGACCCAGCCCAGGTTAGCAATTAGGGCCCCTACTACTCTGGGGCAAAGTTTTACCAGTGACATCCACAGCAACACTGTGATCCTAAATTACCTCTTTTCTCCTCAGGAAGGCAATCAACACTTCGCCTCAGGGTAGAGGTGGCCTAGATTTAAGTTCCAGCTCAGCCACTGTTGTTTAAGTTATTTAGCAACTACTTAAATGCCAATTATATACTAGGCTATGCGTTAGGTATTCAGGACGCAATGGTGAGTGAAAACCATCTCAAGGAGTGCAGATGCTCGGGGCGGAGTCTGGGGCAAATGTTGAAACTGCCTGAGGCTGTTTCTTTGATGTGGAGACAAGAACCCCGTATTTATAGGCCTGTGATGAGGATAGAAAGAGAAAACGTATATGGGAATATATTATAAACTGTAAAGTGCTATGCAAATCAGGATTATAAAATTCTTACCCCTTCTCAATTTTCTTCCATTTCAAAGTCCCTGTCAACCTCTAGCTAAATGCACTTTCCTCTACAGTTTCTATCTCTAGAGCATGCTGTATTCCCCATAAGTTCAGATCTTCCTGCTTGACAGGCTAATGTGCTGTTGCCATCCCCCTTGATATTAGTCTAATTCTGATTTGAGGCTACAGAAGTGACAAGTGAAGCTATTTTAGAGGTGCCTGGGGTCGTAAAACATTTTGAAAATTATTTTGCTGTCGAAGTCACGTCAGAATAGATCTGCATGAAGATTCTGTGGTTCTGAACTGAACAGGAGGTGCCTTTCTGCTTGTGCTCTGGTGAGAGCTGACATGATAAACGAGGCCGTCATCAGTCACTTTGCTGACTGCCGGAGAGGCCCGCCCTGAGCCCGCTAAGCCGGGGCCTTGGGGATTCACTCAGCCACTCTGAGGAAGCTTTGCAACCAAGAGGGCCCAGAAGGATCCAGGAATAGAAACTAAAAAGTCTCTTGCCACCAAAAGATACTTTTTTGTAAGTGTCAGAAATGGATGTCTTTTTTCAACAGGAGAGATCCAGAAAGCATCGAGGGGAATTATCCATCTTGCACTTTCTCAAAGAATGATTAGAAAAGTTGCAAAAATCAGAATTGAAATTCTCCAGCCATTCTTCTATTCTCTCAGTTTGTGCATTGAGCCTAGCTGCCTTCTTTAAATAATGATAGTAATAAATCCAGTGAATACGGGAGGACACTGACAAAAAATAGATCACTTTTTAACAATAGTTTTGAACTAGGGGCTTTCAAATAGCGGAGGCCTGGAGGCACCATGGAGGTGTCTTACTTAGTACTATAGATGGGAGGGGAACATAAGGAGAAAGCGAGGGCAGTGGGGCCAGAGTCTACACTACGAATGCCAGGCCCATAGAGTTACTACTTCACTTTTATCTGTGTATTTTTTTTTTTAAGATTTTATTTTTTCCTTTTTCTCCCCATAGCCCCCCAGTACATAGTTGTATATTCTTCGTTCTGGGTCCTTCTAGTTGTGGCATGTGGGATACCGCCTCAGCGTGGTTTGATGAGCAGTGCCATGTCCGCGCCCAGGACTCGAACCAAGGAAACACTGGGCCGCCTGCAGTGGAGCGCTCGAACTTAACCACTCGGACACGGGACCAGCCCCCTTATCTGTGTATTTTTGTGGGACAGGGCAGGGGTGGGGAAGCATCCACACACACAACAGAAGGGCTCTACTCCCAAACTATCAAAATGACTGAAAAGACAAGGGTAACTTCTAAATATTTCCTTCTAAATCTCACAAACTAGCCCACACAGTCCTTTAGGATTAGAGCCATATTTATCCATTTCTGTATCCACCACATCACATAGTGCTTTATGCAGAGAATATCTTCCATAGGCTCTTGTTGAATGAATGAATGAGCAAATAACTGTGAAAGAACTAAAAGAAAGAAAGAGAAGAGAGATGAAGAGAAGAGAAGGAGAAAGAAATGGAAGGAAAAAAGGAAAATTGAATTGAAAATAATTAGCATAAAAATTAATAATTAAAAATCAGAGGGGTTAGCCCCATGGCTGAGTGGTTAAGTTCACGCGCTCCGCTGCGGTGGCCCAGGGTTTCGCAGGTTTGAATCCTGGGCGTGGACATGGCACCGCTCATCAAGCCATGATGAGGCGGCATCCCATATGCCACAACTAAAGGGACCACAACTAAGAATATACAACTATGTGCCGGGGGGCTTTGGGGAGAAAAAGGAAAAAAAATAAAATTAAAAAAATCGGAAAAGATTGTGGTTTGTCCAACGTAAGCTGCTTGGCTAATAAAAAGCAACCAGGTGTGTTGAGTGCTTTGTCAAGGGAGACAGAAAGTCATTGCAATGCAGTCTTCTTCCTGTCCCTTGTCTGTCTCCCTCCCCTACCGTAGACCCTATCTTGCCCTGAAGAAAACAAAAAAAGGTATCTTTCAGATAAAAATCCCTCTTGCACATGACTAATTTATCTGTTTCCTGGTTCCTACAGCCTTCTAAGGATGTATAATTCTAGAATGTGGTGACTAAAGTTATTCTACCTGTTCCCATCACCTAATTCTATGCACAAAGGTCACCCACACACAGAGGCACTATCATATAAGTCTTACCCCACTAATGCACTAGAAGGATTCAAAGTGGTGTATCAGATTCAGCAGCTTTCAGACAAAGAATATTATTTTTAATGCACTGTGGAAAAGTAAGCGTCAATGGTGCTTTTGACCTTAATTATTTGTGATAATAACTAGCTGAATGGAACCACATGGTTCTCAGAGCTGCAAGAGCATATTTCCACAAACCTCCATCAAGTAACAATTATTGATGATTCTAATCTCTTTCAATAAATATTTCAGAACATGGCAGAGTCATGGTGTCAGTAGGAGACGGGCTCAAAATGTCCTCCTGGATAGGGGCTATTATTTTTCTGGTTACACAAAAGAGAGAGCTTTTATCCCTTTTCTCAGTAGACTGATTTATTTATGTCACAAACCTTCACTCAAAGATTTTAATAGCTAAGAAATTGTTTCTCCATGGCTTCTCGCAAACACCTGAAACATTCCTGCCCTCCATTTTGCCTCATTTATGTTAAATTATATCTGTCCACCACCTTCAAAAGTTCTCTCTCTGGGCCCTGGGGAAAAGTTGCGTTTGAACAAGGATGAGTCTAGACCTGGAATAGACTAGAGACTCTTAAGATTAATCTGGATAAGTACAGATGAACTCCAAAATATGACCAGCCCTTTTTATGTAGTTGATCTTGCCAGTTTGGCTTACCATTGGGTTTCCAAAGCCACAATTTACAATTCACAATAAAACATTTGTTAAGCAACTTATAGACAAAAGTAGACATCCATTTTATGATAATAGCCATAATAATAACATTACCTACTTTACCTGCAACTTGCGGCTATCTTGTGGCTCTTCAGTGATGAAAACAAACACAATAGAATTCAAAATGTAACCTATAACTAAAAGACTAAGGCTTGGGTCAATTGTATTTTATCTCTGAAGGATCTAGAGCCTTTAAAAACACCAGCTGGATATTTTATACCCTTCAGTTCAACTGTGCCATGCTTCAGTGAATAGTGGGCACTCAATAATTCTCACAGACCACAAGCACGTGAAGAACGAAAAGCTCCAGCTAGGCTTTTCAGGAAAACTGAGAATTGAAGCCACATTGCACAAGGAGACCCAATGAATCACATAGATCCTGCCTCCAAATTGTCCATCTCTCATAACTCCTCATTTCACTCCTACGGGCCTGATTCAGACACCATTGTCTCTGGCCAGGACAACTCCACTTGGCTTCAAACAGCTTTTATAAGTGTGGATCAAAATATGGTTCATCTACAAAACAAGTAAGTAGATATAGGATCAGATTGGCATCAGACTTCTCATCAGCAACCCTCAATGTCAGAAGATAAAGATGCGGTCAAAGTTCTACAAGATTCAAGACCTCAAATTCTATAGTTAAACAGAATACCAATAAAGGTGTATTTGGATGTTGATGAACCTAGCACCATTTGTGAGTCCCACAAAAAATGAGTATGTACTATGGACAAAATATGAAGTTGAAACCAAAAAAGGGAAGACGTAGGATTCCAAAAGAGAGAAGCTACCCCAGGAGGGCAAGACACATCATGGGGCTACCAACTGTTGATGCTGTAAGCAGATCAAAAGAGCGGCCAGCCCAGATACAGCAAGAAGTTGATGTGCTCCACAGGGTTTTCTGTGGGAAGAAAGCATCATCTGTGCAAAAGACGAGGCTGGATGATGTGGAAACTATGGTAAAAAAAAAATGATAATAATAATCACTATTAATTTGACAACCGTTGGGCAACAAAAAAAGGCAATAAATAAAACATAATTAATTCATTTACAAAAAGTCAACAAAAAAACAAAAACAGGAAAAAGAACTAACCCAAAAAGCCACTGTTTAAATATGTCACATTAAAATATAGCAAAATTGTAATAAAAGCAAATCCATTTGACTTTGACACCAGCAACATTCTTCCTCAGATGACAATAATCTTATAGCACCAGACGTAAAAAGAAGGAAATGTAATCCAACACCTTTATTTGAATTTGCGGTGAATAATATGTACATGGCCGTAAAAACAAATAATATGAATCAGTTTTCAGTCTTCAGTAAAAGCTAAAGACAAAGCTCATAACAATTATGGTTTCAGAAAGGAAGGTAAATGCTTCACCGTGACTATGTAAAATTTAAAAAAGAGTTGCCAGAAATTGGGAAGCAGAAAGGCAAGAGAGGAAATAGAAGGAGGAGCAGAGATATAAGCGTAATATTTAGATTTATGAAATTAATCACAAGAGGAACTAAAAATAGCAGTGTATAAAAGTCCTTTGGGGAATGAAAATGAGGCTGAGGAATAATAAGCAGAAGGAAACATGCTTTTCATTTCAAACCCCTCTCGGCTTATAAAAAGCAAGGAAACAGGTGTATCTAATCTTCATGTTGTACACCTTACATACGTACGATTTTTATTTGTCAATTATATCTCAATAAAAGGTGAAAGAAATAAATGAGTATGCCTTGTGTATTTCCTTTAAAACAATGATAAAATATATTAACATGGACAAAAGGAGATCTTAAATGAAAAAGCACAGCATGATCTCAAATACATGTTTCTATGTGTATGCATACGCTTAGGAAAAAGGCCCAAAGTATATGCCGACTCATTCATGTTTTTATATTTAGGAAATAGATTACTGGTGATTTTTCACTATCTTCTTTACATCTTTACCAATACCTGGCTCTTTTTTTAAAATGAGCATATATCTTAAAAACACAAAAAAAGTTTTACTCTTAAAAATTAAATTTTAAAATGTCTTTTTTTTTTTTTAAAGATTGGCACCTGAGCTAACACCTCTTACCAATCTTCTTTTTTTTTCTGCTTTATCTCCCTAAATCCCCCTAGTACATAGTTGTATATCTTAGTTGCAGGTCCTTCTAGTTGTGGTATGTGGGACGCCACCTCAGCATGGCCTGACGAGCAGTACCAGGTCTGCGCCCCGGATCCGAACCAGCAAAACCCTGGGCGGCCACAGCGGAGCGCACCAACTTAAACCCTCGGCCACGGGGCCGGCCCCAAATTTTAAAATGTGTTTAATCCTACAAGTAACCAATTATAAAATATCAATATACTACTTCTAGATTTTTATATTTTAAAATATTTTTATATTTTAAGTGGGATCATGAATATATATATATTAATATTTTACATAAGTGAGATTATACAGAACATACCATAATTTTTCAAGCTATTCACCAGCCATCTATTTACAACATGTTCATGCCTCCATTATATCATCTACTGCACAAACTAGGCACCATGTCCATTTATCCAACATGTCTGAGTTCCCCAGATGTTAAGATCCCGAAGCTAAGAACTACGTTTTAATAATTCTGTACCCTCAATTTCTTGCACGTAAAAGGCATGCAATGTGAATCTTGATCAATCCAAGAAAAAAAAAGTAAATCTTGATCAACCCAAGAAAAAATTTGATGTACTTCTCTCCTGTGTGCAATAGTTATCAAACATTCCCTTTCATAAATATTGTGTTTATGCACACAAAAAAAAGAAATTGGCAATTGCTTGACAACACAAGGTCCTCATGTTGCTCTCTTTTCGCTTTCTGATCCTCTGGACAGCTGGCAGAGGTTTTCTTCCCTGCTTCATCACTTCTAAAGTAAGCTGTCAAATGACCCCAAAACTAACGGCGGTCACTATCATTCCTATTAAAATCACTTAAACTTATTTTTCTCAAAAACCTTTTCTGGGTCTCTTGCTATAAGTTAAATTAGGATTACATTTCTTATCCAGTATTCAATAGTACTCAGAAAAGAATATGGCATGTTTTAAAAATAAAAGAAGCAAAACCAGCTTATTTTTACTACAATTTGAAGAACTGCACTTGAGGTAATGATAATTTTGAAGGTGGTCAAAACATTCCTAAGTATGCATTTTATTGAAATATTTGAAACGTTGAAAAATGTACAAAATATCAATGTACAGCTCAAAGAATTTTCATAAACTGAAAATCACTATGACCACCACCCAGACCAGAAAAGAAAACATTAAAAGCATTCTAGAAACAACCTCTTCATGACCCTTCCCAAGCATGCTGAAATTTTATCACCACAGACTAATTTTGCTCAGTTTTGAAATTTATATAAATAAAATCATATAGAAAAATATTCAGCAAATAGTAGCTACCATTGCATTAAAATTATGAAAATATTTTGCTAAATCAAGAGGAAATAAGGAACTGAACCTCCCCCACCCAAGCAATACCTAAACAAACGTCATGAATAACTCAGATGCATCCACCACATAGATGGAGAAACTGGATTCAAACACAAGTTACGCGACTGAACAAAGATCACGCTCTCAGCTCAGCAAGTAGCCAAATTGTGGTTTGGCCCCAGATGTTCTCACTCCAAAATAAATGCTTTTCCTTTATACCTCATGGCCAGATGAATAAGTAAGATATTACACTTCTAGAAATCATCGCTCACTTGGGGCTCATAAAGCTTAGAATATTGAGCCAAGCAAATACTTGGTTCTCCCTCTATGGAATGGATCATCTTTTGGGGGCAACACAAGGCAAGCTCTTGACTGGCATGAGTACAAGCCTAGAGACAGCTATAGGCTGTTTATGTTACATGTTTACTTCTATTAAGTGAGTTTCAAGTCATTGGGATGCAACCAAAGAGCGGTTTTTTTGTTGGCATCATTATTTCCAAGTTCAAGACTTTCTAAAAACCCAGTCCAGTTAATATTTCAATCTCATATCCAATTGAAAGCTAACTACTTCTGGTGTCACAGACTGGATCAGTGGCTCAGGAAGCCTAAGGTGGAGAGGACGGCATGATCTGCCTTTATACTCTTACTTCTCCACCATGACCTTGAACTGCAGAATGGAAGAATACAGTATACTTCTGGTCACTTCTTTCTCTTCCCTCCCCTTGATGTTGATTCTTATGGTTGAGTCTGAGAAAGAGAAATAACGGAGGCAGAGATATTCTTATGTAACTGTCCACTTGTCAGTAACGAGGAGGCATCACTGGTCACCCTCTGATACAATCCAGTTGCATGTAATGGTGATGGCCTATGCCAATACGGCAGCACATGCCAACGTGGGGCCCATGCGAATGTACTGGCCTCCAAAAAGATCAGGGTTCTCAACAGCACCACTAGTGACATTTTGACCTGGATAATTCTTTGATGTGTGGGCTGCCCCGTGCCTTGTGGGATGTTTAGTAGCTTCCCTGGCCTCTACCCACCAGAGGCAGTAGCACCCTCCTCCCAGTTGTTACAACCAAAACTGCTAATTGTTCCCCGGAGGGCTAATTCACCCTGGTTGAGAACCTCTAACAAAGACAGTGTGTGTATAATTCTTGAGCAGCCTCATCCATGATGTTTACCTTTAAATCCTTCCTTGAACATGGTAGCTACTTGCTTAGCATAGATGTCATGCCACCTGGACAGGCCAAGGATATCTGACCCACCCTTTAACCTCTGTAGTCCTTTATGTGTAACCACACTAACAGTTGTGGTTCTCTTCTGAGCTCTCCAAGAATAGCAGAAAGTTGGAATGTGGGTGATCCCAATCTGTTTTATCAAAGACATTATTTCAGTCTCCCTCCTGTACTGCTGCTGTGAGATATTTCAGTAAAAATCCAGGCTTCAGAAATTCCAGACAGAAATCCCAAACAAAAACGCACCATTCTCTATGTTCATAATCACGGCCAAAACTTGAGTATACACTTCAAGCTTTCCCAAGAACACCCTTCCACGCACTGCTCCACACACTATGCAGCTCTACAGGAATTCAGGAAGAGAATGAGATGTCATATCCCTCATCCCCTTTTTAAAAATATATCCTAATTTTTATTAATGACCCCTCTCTCGGCTTAGGGGAAAAAAATCAGTCCTTTACTCTCTACAATGGGGCAAGAAAACAATCACCTTTCACGTTGAATACTATACTTCTTACAAGACCGCAGACTTCAATGATTCTCTCCATTTCCCAGGTGTGATGAGTTGAATTACATTCTCCCAAAATTCGGATGTTGAAGTTCTAACCCCAAGTCCCTCAGAATGTGACTATATTTGGATATAAGGTCTTTAAAGAGATAATTAAGTTAAAATGAGGTGGTGCAGGCAGGCCGTAATCCAATGTGACTGGTATCCTTATAAAAAGAAATTTGAACATGGACAAGTACATGGGAAAAGCAATGTGAAGACCCAGGGAGAAGACAGCCATCCATAGGTCAAGGAGAGAGGCCTCGAAAGAAACCAACCCTGCCAACACCTTGATCTTGGACTTCTAGCCTCCAGAATTGTGAGAAAATAAATTTCTGTTCTATAAGCCACCCAGTCTGTGGTCCTTTATTATGGCAGCCCTAGCGAACTAATAAACACCAGTCTTACTCTTATCAGCTTGGGGTGGGGAGATAGTTGAATGAGAAGGGCAGATTGTGCCTCTTCTATAAAGCCCTGGAGAGGTGGTCTAGCCCTATCCTTTGGTGTCCCCATTTAAATGAGTGGTACTTGGACCCTCTTCAACTCTGAGCCCTTATCATCAATTCTGGAGCAATAGAAAAAAGTACCAGCCACTGTCATATTATATATGCATCCATTGGTTTTTTAATAGCTTCCAAAAAGAAAGCCAGATTTTCAGCATTGCAAAGAGAAAAATAGCTCCTGTGTTGTCCATTGCTGTCATACATCTCATAAATGCCTCTTGAGGCAATAGCACCTTGCCTGTATGAACCTAGGTGAAGGTTCTATGATGCAGTGACATGTCTGCTTGGTGATTTCATGGATGATATACCATAAACATGGTCAACTTATAGAATTATCTCTGCATTGCTGGCTGGGAAATTGTTTTCAAACACTGGTCAAGGTCTGGATGGCATCCTTTTAGGTGGACATAAATCACTACCTTGAGTGCTCTGAACAATTCCAGGACAGGAAATGATCTTGGCAGCCACCTAACCTAATCCTTCATCTGATATTTCAGTGACTTCCTTCTACCTATGGCCATGTTAGCTTACACATAAAGCAGAATGCTTGAGAAATATAACCATGCTAGGATTCCATGTACATAAGACCAATCTGGAGAGTGAATAAAACCTTATGTATATTCATACCTAAAACATTGTTTTTAAAGAAGCTGGTCATCAAGATTCCTGGTTGAACAGGAAAACACTGTCTACATGCCTGGTCTCCTCCCTCAGCACTTTGCCATTCTATGCCTGACCAAGTGACTGGGACCCCCTAGGTGTGAACACTCTGTAGAGTGAGAAGAGGGCATCACAAGAATTTGGTAGACCAGTCTTGGCCTAGGACAAACAGTTAGTTGGATACTTGACCTTAGGCAAGTCCATGAGTCACTTTTAACGTTAAGTTTCCTCGTCTTAAAACAAGGAGATAAAAGTAGATAGTCATAAATGCTGCTTTCAGTTTTTAAACTCCCCAAATCTCATCTCATTTATACGTATTATCCAAAATTCTTCATCCTATCATATTTTGCTCATCTAATCTTGCCCACATCCTTCTAATTAACTTCTATCTGTATTACCTACGTATCTACATAGACCTTTCTTCCCTGGGTGATATTACCCATGTGGAAACATCCTTGAAATGGCAGCTAACTTTCACAGAGTCTGGAAGGAGATACTAAGGGGGTTGAGTGGTGTGTTAGTTTTCTCTCACTGCTGTAATGAATTAGCACAAACACAGTGGCTAAAATCAACACAAATTTATTATCTCACAGTTCTGTAGGTCAGAAGTGTGAGCTGATTCAACTGATTTCTCTGATCCAAGTTTCAAGGCTGAAATCAAGATGTTAGCCAGCTGGGTTCTTATCAGGAGGCTACGAAGAATCTGCTTCCCAATTCATTCAAATTGTTGGCAAATTTCTGCTTCTTGTGGTTTTAGGACAGGGGTCCTAGCCTCTGGGGCTGCCCTTATCTCCTAGAGGCCTCTCTATCATCGTTGCTCATGGGCCCGGCATCTCAGTGCCAGCAAAGGCATCTCCAATCCTTCTCATGCTTGGAAGCTCCTCCAACTTCCCCTCCTGCTGAATCTCCAACTCACAGCCACAGAAAGTTCTCTGCTTTTAAAGGCTCTTGTAATTAGATTGTGCCCATGAGAGTAATCCAGGATAATCCCCTTCCCTTAAAGTCTGTACCCTTAACTACCACTGCAAAGTCTCTTTTTCCTTGTAACATAATATATTCACAGGTTCTGGGAATTAAGGCATGGACATTTTGGAGGAGCCATACTTCTGCCTACCTAGTGAGAGAAAAAAAAGGATTGGAGGTATACAAACCACTTTCTCTGTAGTGTTGACCTGCCCAGAGGTTTTCTTTTCTCTGATTCAGCTAGACTCTTAAAATAGTAGCTCACATTTAATGTGCATTATTACATGTGTGGCACGTGACTTGCATTTAAATGCATTACTTCATTTAATCCTCATAAAATCTTATGCAGTAAATCCTACTATCATTCCCATTTTACATTTGAGGCAACTGAGGCTCAAATATTAAATACCTTGTCCACACAATCAGTTAAGTAGAAGAGCCAGGATTTAAACCCAGTGGATGCTGTGACTCTAGAATCACACACCCTCAGCATTTTACAGCTGAGAAGTCGGAAGCTCACAGAAATCTTGTGACTTCCCCCAAAGATACACGGGTGGTTAATGATCGTGCTGGGAACGAAATCAGATCGGCACCAGTCTGCACGTCCCGCTCTACCTGGCTGGCCCTTCATCTCGTATATGCTGAAAGTCCTCGGTCAGAGTTGATCCGATCACACATTTGTCCTTACATCGATAGCTTTTGTTACTCTTTTCTCCACCTCTCTGGAAGTGCAGGTTCTTTTGTGATCACAGTAGCTTTGAAAATAGTGGGGAATTTTTTTCATACTATAAATGCTACACTTTATAATGCTAAAATATAAATTTGATAGAACTAGGTTTGGGAGCTCAGACTCCCATAATTACCTGCCAGCACAGTAGGCACAAAAGAGAGTAGCTACCTAGACCAAAAGGAAACGGAAAGAAGATATGCTGCCATCTGAAACTGTGTATGAATGACCAGAGTCCACAATATGCAGTCTTCTGTTTCATTTGTAAGCACTTGCTCAAGCACATAAATACGCAGGTGGTCCTAAAACTGTTACAGCCCACTGTGTAATTGGTGATGCATAATACTAAAGATTTATTCATGTCCCTAGGGCCAGAAATTCATTGGAACATAATATAGAGTGCAATTAACGAGCTCTTTCCATGATTCATTGACAGGGCATTTTTAAATTTGACTGAAGTTTCTTCTAAGTATGGATGTTGACATCATAGCCAATTCTGTGAAAAGTACCATTTTCAGACACATTCTGAAAACTCAGGAAGTTACTGTGTAAGCCTCATTTATTCAATATCATTAAGGAATAAGGTATTTGGCATAAATTAAGCACCCGTGACTATTCTTATACAGCCAAGCAGGTAATAATAATCTTTACATATACTTTCTCATTTAAACACCAGGGCAGCCCCTACGAAATTGGTGTTATTATGATCAACATGCTCACAAAGAACATTAAGACCTAGAAGGGGTAAGTAGCTTATCCAAGATCAGACAACCAGCAAGAGGCAGAATCCAGGATTTCAAGCCTCATCTGTCTGATGTCAGAGTCCACACCTCTAATGCCTTCCCTGCTACTTAATGAGTACCTTCTTCAAAGTCAAAAATTTTAAATAAAGTTTGAAATTTTTCCTAAAGTGTTCTCAAATACCTGTCTTTTGAAGCAATGGCTCCTGGACATAATTTAACGATTGTTGTTGTAATAACTCTAAAGATTTTCATGACAGTGTTTCTGTCTACTTCCAGGTTTGGGACTGTCTTCTGGAAAGTAGATTGCAAAAAGATCTGACCACTTGGTAAGATGAGATGTTTCTGCATATCAAAAGCTTTAAACACTTCCCTATTTTTTAAATCACTTATATTCATATCCTCCTTAACCTAATCTTTTCAAAATGTCTTGTCACCTTTCTTTTTAATTTGAAAAGTAGAGCTTTATTCACTACAACCAAACATGCCAGCCTACCACGCTGAGAAATTTAATGAAGAAATATGGTTTAGGCAACCTTTAACTGCTCCAAAAACAAGGCTTGACAAAGTACAAGTTATAAAATGTCGGTATGATCACTCTATTACATTTAGAGTGAAGGCATTGGAAGAAAAATTAAAATAATATTATACTTCAAATTAGCTATGCAAGCTGAACTAATAGATTTGTGCAAAGTATAGTTATCTGGGAAATTCTGTTTATACATATCCATCCACAAATGTGTATGCATTATAAAATCTACTCTAATTTTATAATGGAATCTGATAAGCAGTCCTTAAAGTTCTCTCTCTCAACTGACCACTAAAAGATTTTTTAAAGGAGGAAAATATACAGATCTTATAGTCACACCAAAATTAAAACAGAGCCTCAGTCTGTTGCCAGAATCTTAGAAGAAATTTCACTTACTAATAGCAATGAATTAAAATCTTGCCCAGGGGCTGACCTAGTCTGGACTGGGGGAAGTAAAGCTGACTTGTCAGTCCTAAGGATGGTAGACAGTAGTTGGAGGAGGTTTTATTTCTTCTCCACCATCTGTTGTCTGGTTTAAAATCTCAAGACCCAGATATACCAGGAAATGAATGAATGATTGTCGCTGTGCTGCAACATGATGAGCTTTAAGGTGGCTAGTGTACTGTTTTTCCTTCCCCAGCATCAGCAAAAGCCCCTGTTATAGCCATTCAGCATCTGGAATTTCTCCAAAACAGTAAGAAAGGAGGTGAGGGAGATCGGGAGCTTGGGCCCAAAAGGACAAGGACAAAGAGACAATATAGCCCAGAACTGGACCAAAGCACCCCAGACTCCAGAAAGTCAGATAAGGAGCAGGTGAGGACAACAAAACCTAAGGCTTGCTGGAGAAAGGGAGAGGAGGGGAGATGTAAGATCTGAGAATGGACTAGACAGTTTTAACCATAAGTCACCAGAAAGTCATGGAAGCTCTGCAAGATTCCATCTACGGGTGGAAAAGAGAACTTTGACAAAGCATTAGTAAGCAAAACATAAATCCACTGTATATATTCACCCACTAAACTGAGACTTTTTAATTAACTCGTTATTCCTTCAAAAACTTAAAAAGCTTACCTCTCATTCACCATTTTGGAAGGGGGGGGAAATACAGTAGGATAAAGGTGGAGCCTAATGAGAAAAGAATACAGAAGAGGAAAAAAGCTAACCCAGGAGATCAGTTAAAACAAAGCTCATGGTAAGTGCTATGAAGCAGGCCTAGAAAGTAGTCTGTATAAACTCAGGATTCAATAAATAATATGATTAAGAAATTGAGTAAACTTGATAATATGGTAAAGAAAGCATGAGAATACAAAGGCAGTTAGAAATTCTAGGTAAAACAGAAAGTTCTCAAGAAAGTTATGGTCTATGTATGCTGCAATCAAAAATACTTGGCAAGGGAGCCGGCTCCGTGGCCGAGTGGTTAAGTTCGCGCGCTCCGCTGTGGCGGCCCAGGGTTCGACCCTGGGCGTGGGCAAGGCACCGCTCGTCAGGCCACGTTGAGACGGCGTCCCACATCCTGCAACTAGAAGGACCTGCAACTAAGATATACAACTATGTACAGGGGGGATTTGGGAAGATAAAGCAGAAAAAAAAAAAAAAAAAAGATTGGCAACAGTTGTTAGCCCAGGTGCCAATCTTGGAAGAAAAAAAAAATTCTTGGCAAGATTTTGAGCGATTGATAGTGGGTAAAGAAGAGAATCCATTCGACCTTGTGAGGAATTTTCTCCTTCAAGCAACACTGTTTTAGTGGCATAGGATGTCATCTCTTTCTCTACGAATCAAATAATGCTAACTGGTTCTGAACTTAAAATATTTACATAATATTGGAAATCCAGTACATATACATACACATTGTAAACCTTGACAATGAAAAAGTAATGGCTTAGCCGACAGAATTACAGATATGGAGTGGGGAATAGAGGGGCTGAAATATTTTGATCTTCAAAAGTGGAGGATTATTTTATTTGTCAATTATAACTCAGTAAAGCTGAAAAAAAGTGGGATTCAAGAGATATTGCATAAATCTGGGGGATTAAAAAATTAAGCAAATTACTTAAAGTTACAATGGTATCCAATAAAATAATACAAAATATAAGTAACAAAACTATATGTAAATTGGAAAGTATAACAAAAACTAAGTATCAAAAATTGGAAGAAGAGAGAGAATACAGGGGGAGATGGTAAAAGAAAGAAAAATTCCTCATCTGTGGCATGCAGTCAATGGTTAGTGCATTAAAACATTATTTTAATGGAGGGTTTTTATCCCTTCTTATAAATACGCAATAAGCATTCCTAAGTTAGAAATGTAAGTTGCTATTAGCATGTCACTACTCTAAACATCACTGCATTGGAAATCCTTGGACATAAGTATATGCATCATCTCTGATTATTTCGTTAGAGGATTTTTCTAGAAATTATCAGACCAAAGGAATTTAACTCTCTTAGGGATTATGTTCATATTACCAATTGAGTGATCATTATCTTTATATCTGGACATGGCTATGATGGCAAAAACAAGACCAAGACCATTTCTTCAAATTTTTTTAAACTTTGTATTTTAAGACAACACAGTTGTAGGAAATAATACAGAGACCTCTCTCATATCTTTTACCCAGTTCCCCCCGATAGTAACATATTGCAAAGCTGTAGTACAATATCACAACCAAACTACTAACATTGATGCAATCCACGGATCTTATTCAATTCTACTTGTCGGTGTGTGTGTATTTAGTGTATTTAGTTCTATGCAACTTTATTACAAGTGCAGGTTCATGGATCCACCATCACAGTCAAGATACAGAACATTCCATTACAAGGATCCCTCATGTTGCCCTTTTCTAACTATTCTTACCTACCTGCTTCTCTCTTCCCACATCTCTGACTCCTGCAAACCACTAATCTGTTTTCCATTTCTATAATGTTGTCATTTCAAAAATGTTATCTAAACGGAATCATGTAGCATGTAACCTTTTGGCACTGACTTTTTTCACTCAGCATAATTCCCTTGGAGATCCACCCAAGTTGTGTGTATCAACAGTTTGCTCCTTCTTATTGCTGAATAGTGTTGCATGGTATGGATGTAGATCAGTTTGTGTAACCATTAACCCATTGACCAAGGGCCAATTTGAAACATTTATTAGAGTGTTCGAACTTACCCACCTCGTGGAAAAAGATTTGTCAACTTATCTAAGGAGATTTACTTTAGCCACGTAAAAGGAAAGATAAATTCACCCTAAGTTAGAGAGAATGGAAAGAGTTAACAATTGCTAAGAACTTACTAAATAGCGGCTGGCCCCATGGCCAAGTGGTTAAGCTTGTACACTCGGCTTCTGCAGCCCAGGGTTTTGCCAGTTCGGATCCTGGGCGCGGACATAGCACCACTCATTAAGCCATGCTGAGGCGGCATCCCACATGCCACAACTAGAAGGATCTGCAACTAGAATATACAACTATGTATCGGGGGGCTTTAGGGAGGAGAAGAAAAAAAATTGGCAACAGATATTAGCTTGGGTGCCAATCTTTAAAAAAAAAAACTTATTTAGTTTTCAAAGTAACCCTAGACTTGATATTATACCCATTATACAAGTAATAAAAGTAAGGCTCGAAAAGTTTAAATAAATTCCCACAGCTACTAAATAGTTGATCTGTGATTAAAACCCAAGTCTTTTCCACGTTAAACCCATGCCTTCTGGCCTCCACTCCACTCCACTGCCTATGATGTCAAAGAGAAACTGACCACGAGATGCCCTGGGTTAAGAAACAGCTCTGGTCCTGGAAGAATTGTGAAATCAGCCACCAGCGAGCCGGCAGAATAAAAATTCGGTTGTCTCCCTTCCCAGTTTTCTTGACCATAATGGCTTTTTCCTACCTAGATTCTTTTACTTAACATCCTTGTAATCCCGAACTATAAACTCAAAGACCTCCTACTCCTAACGAAAAACTTAACCAGAAAAGAAATGAATAAAAAGCATTAGAATCAATTGATGGTTATTGTGGCAAACATGGTCCAGCAGAGAAATCTCTGATAACGTGTGCTCCCATAAGGAATTAAGTACTTGAAGATAAAATAGTTGCCTTCTTCTATTCCTCCCACATGCTGACATGGTATTGCTCCATAATTTTTTTTGTCACAGCTTTCAGATAAATCACTAGAACCACTACCTCTGTTGTCAAGCTGGTTTCAAATGACATCAGAGCACTGAGCTGGGGTCTCAGGACTGTCCCCCTGCTGGTTTCTCGTGCGTGGCCATACTCCCGCCCACCCTCGGAGAAGACGGCATCTTGCTTACTAGACAGAGATAAATTCCTCGCTGGCATGCTCATCAGACACTAGGCCAAACTCATCTCTTTCCCCCTCTCCCTTCCTCCCTCACTCTGGTTATTTATAGAGATCACAGGTGAATAAGGGGAAATTATTACAGTGCAGTGACTGCTGAAAGGCTGGAAGCTAAAGAAGATGGATGATCAGGGCTCTGACGTGATTTGTATGGATTTCCAAAATTAAGCCGTTCTCTTGGAGTGACCACCTCCCTCCCACCCCGGGTTTCGCCGCTGCCCTGGTGATAACCTTCATCTGCACTTGTGAGCCCAGAAAGCTGAGCACGTTTCCCATTACCTTTCAAGCGAGTGTGTAGGGTTCTTCTGGCCTCTCAGTAATAGCAGGGCTGCTGGTGAACAGAGTGATAAACACCTACTGAGAGGGATGTAGCGTGAAAAGATCTCATCACCTGCCATTAGCTCGCGCGATGAATAATGCAGCATTTTCCGTGGCAGGTGCCAGGGGTGGGAAGGAGAATTGCTCCCGTGAATGCTCTGGTGAGCACTTCAGCACAAAGTAAGAGGTGAGAGCAACAGATGCATGTGACAAAATTACACAAGCTATTGTGTTTTAAAAGAAGGGGAACTTTCACTTCACAAAGACTTGGCAGGTTTCCTTTCTTTCTTTCTCTAGCCTTACAGTCATGGCAGGCTAATGCCACTGTCTCTTAAACTTTTACCATTCTAATCTGCACCCCTTGCAAAGGGACAGTTTCTCTTTGATTGGATTACTCAGCTAATACTACATACATTTCTCCATCTGGTTCCAGTTCTTTCTCTGGTTTGTATGTCTGGGTCTTGATTTGTGTATGTGGATCTTTATTGTATTTTCATGAAATGTTATAAGCTTGGATTAAGTAGACATATCAAACAAGAGCAAACGTAGTAATTTCTGTGTGCATTTGTACCCACACGTGCGTGTGCGCGCATGCGCACACACACATTAAAGTGGTCATTTTTGGCCAAAAGAATGGGTAGCTTAGGCTTACTGCCTCTGAGAATCTGACTGAAGAGAGTAATATCAGACCAGCAAAATCTAAAACAAAAACGGGCTCCATTATTGGCTATTCACAGCACACAGATCCCAACATGAAGAAAACTTTTGATTAAGTTTTGGTCAACTTTCCTCAAGACTGGCACAATTTCTGAGCACTCAGGAGTAGTTTTTCATTTTCCAGCCAACCGTCATGTAATTTCCAATATGGCCAGACATGAGAATTAAATTCCAGGACTAATTAGCCATCACTCTCACCCTGAAATCCCACATTTTCTGAGACCAAAATGCCGAATTCTCTTGTTGTGTTGACCTTCACCATTAAAGGCAAGAAGGAAAATTTTAAAACACAGAAATAGTCCTGTGGTTAAAATTAGGCTAGAAAATTTTTAAATGTGGTGCACACAACTACCACTAAGATAGTAACTGAAGAGGACATAACAGATTGCTCCCTACACCTAACTCTGGATCTGCCATCCCGCCAGCAGAGCAAAGGAAGCTCCCAGCCTTTTCTCGCACCATGATGGAGAGAGAAGGGCTGGGCCAGACTGAAACAACACGGTAAATTAAAACAAAGCTTGCCTTTGACTCTGCTGATGCCCTTTCCTTGTCACTTTAGCCATCACTTTTTAAAACAAATATCCTGACAAGTGTGAGTGCACTTAGTTGACAGGACAGAAATGGAGCTGTCCCAGAGGATTAGGGACATAGGACAGTCAACATACCATCTCTTTTACCTCATTATCCCAAGAGACCAGGATCCATCTATCACCTTGAGTTGCCCAATAATATCTAGTTTAGTCTTGCCCCCCTCCAAAACACGCCAGCTTCCCAAATTACCACTCATATCTTTCTTCCTCCAAACTCCTTGCCCCTTATTAGAAAAGCTTCCAGAATCCATTCATTCATTCAATAGTATCTGTAAAGCACATATGATGTACCAGGAATAAATACTGGGGAGGATCATGTCTCTGCCCAAAGGAGAATTACATTCCAGTCGAGGAAACAGGCAGTAAATAATTAACCAAATAAACAAACAAGTATTTAAGCAATGTGATCATTGCTGTAAAGGAAATAAAACAGCAGAATGATGTGCTAGATAATGACCAGGAAAGGGGGCTACAGTAGTGAAGTTAGTCAGAGAAGGCCGTGTAGGAGTAGACATTTGACCAGACAGTAATGAAGATAGAACCAACTGTGTTAGTCTGAGAAGCAGACACTAAGACAGGATTAAAGGTGAAAGACTTTATTGGAAAAACACCTGTGTTGAAAGGAAGGCATAGAGGAAGCCTGAAATTGTCATGAGACCACAATGAAGTCTGACCCCAGGTAAAGGAGCGAAGAGAAGAAGGTTAGTTAGAAGAGTCCTAGGCTTCCATGCAGTCTAAGAAAGATTCAGCAAAGCTGGCATGGATTCCTGGTGCCAAAGTCAGCAGAAAAAGAAGCTCCATGTCTCCTAGGAAGAGGACTGCCCAAATATCCCCATGACACTCAATTGCTGGGGGGAGCAGCCCTGAGAGGCAAGGCCTTGATGCAAAATGTGTGGTAGATTTCAAAGCACAGCAGTGGAGGCCCCCTCAATCAGCCACATTACTGCTGGAAGAAGACTGTGGGGCTCGCTTTCATGGCTACCATAACAACCAGGGGAAGAGCAGGAGAAAGAGAATTCCAGAGAGAGGGAACAGCAAGGACAACTGTCTGCAAGCCAAACACCACCCAGAATGAATGAAAGGAGTTTGGGTTGGTTAGATGATGGTATAAAAATAGACAAGGGCCAGCTCATGTATAAATCACGGAAATAATAATGCCTCAGTTATTGACCACCCACTAAATTTCAGGCACTTCTCTAATTGCTTTACATATGTAACGTCTATTCATCCTCACAACATCTCTGTAAGATGCTATTATTATCCCAACAGTATAGCTGAGCAAACCAAGGCCAGAAAGGTAAAGTAACTTGCCCAAGGTCACATTAGCTTGTAAGTGGCAGAGCTGAGACTCAAACACAGACACTCTGCCTGCTTTCAACCACCACACTGTACCTTGTCTCTGGTAAGGGTTTTGAATTTCCTCCTAAGAAAATCAGGAAGACATTGAAGGGTCTTAACTGAAGTGGCATAAACAGAATTAAGGAATATACACTAATATGTGGTTTCAGGGCATCCACTCATCCTCTTAGTCCCTCGAGAATCTTTCAATAAACCTAAAATAATCGCCCATCATTTGAACTCACATAGTATGAGACTGTGGAAGGTGGCGTGTGACTCTAATCCATTTACAGGATGACATAAAAAGCCACCAGTTCTGCATGGGCCTGGAACAGAGAAGGCTCTGCTTCAGTAGGTCCAGGCTTCCATTGGCTCAACCTAATCACACAATTTCTTAAAAGCAAAGAACCTTTCCAGGTTGAGGCCAGAGGAGACATTACTATGGAAGAACGGTCAGAGAGATTCAATATTACTGGCTGTGAAGATGGAGGAAGGGGCCACAAGCCAAGGAATATGAGCAGCCCCTAGTAGCTGGAAAAGGCAAGGAGATGGATTCTCCCCTGAAGTCTCCAGGAAGGAATGCAGCCTTACTGACAGCTTGACTTTAGCCTAGTGAGACCCATTTCAACCTCTGACCTCTAGAAAGCTACGATGATAAATGTGTATCATTTAAGCCATTAAGATTGTGGCAATTTGTTACAGCTGCTATAAAAAACAATCACACACACACAGGTATGTGAATAGACCTCTCCAAATGGGCACAAAGTGAGAAGATTTGTGTCCCATATTAATGCTTACCAAAGGATTTCCTCAGCAGGTAAGAATTTTAATACTCCGGTTGATAAAATGACCTGTTCCGTGGATTATAGTCAGCTTCCTTCAGTAGCTACTCCTGTCATTGCCCAATGGGCTCGTGAACAAAGTGGCCATGGTGGCAGTGATAGAGGTTATGAAAGGGCTCAGCAATATGAATTTCCATTCACCAAGGCTGACCTGGCTACAGTCATGCTAAGTACCCAATCAGCCAACAACAGAGACCAACACTGAACCCCAATATGGCGCCATTTCCCAGGGGAGTCAGCCTGCTACCTGATGAATACCTTGAAAAGCTTCCTACATGGATGTGGCAGCATTTTGCTCTTACTACAATATGCATTTAAACTCTGGAATGAATTTGCCTTCCCTATCCAAAACACTTCTGTCTAAATTATCATCCATGGATTTACAGAATATCCTATCCATCGTCATGGTATTCCACACGTCATAGCTTCTGATCAAGGAACTCATTTCACAGCAAAGTATAGCAATAGATCCATACTCGTGGAATTCACTGGTCTTACCATGTTCTTCATCATTCCAAAGCAGAAGGCTTGAGAGAAAATTGAATAGCCTTTTGAAGACAGAGTTACAGTGCCAGGTAAGTGGCAACACTTTGAGAGGTCAAGGCAATGTTCTCCAGGATACAGTATATGCCCTAAATCAGTCTTTAATAGATGTTGCCCCTTCCTCCACGCCAGAATACACAGATACAGGAATCAAGGGATAGAAATGGGAGAGGCTTCTCTCATTATTACCCCTAATGATCCACTAGCAAAAAAATTATTTCCCATTCTTATGACTTTAGGTTCTGATGCTCTAGAGATCCCAGTTTCCAAGGGAGAAATGCTTCCACATGGAAAATAACAATAATTCCATTGAGCTGGAAATTAAGACTGCCACCTGGCCACTTTGAGAGCCCATGCCAGTGGAACAACAGGCAAAGTACCAAAGGGCTACTGGACCAACTGGAGTGATTGATCCTCAATATCAAGGGAAAATTGAGTTGCTACCACAAAACAGGGATGTATTTTTAGTATTCTTACTTCCTGTGATTAAAGTCAATGGTTGGGTCAACATGTACTAAGAAAGTTTGGATATGATGTTTAAAATTTGGAAAGACAACCATTTAATAAGCCTATCCACTATCAAATAATCCCTTTGACTGATTTAACTACTGATTGATTAAGTGGACTACTTGGGGTTGCTTTAAAAAAAAGCATTAGGTAATCAAAAGAAGTTTAATACGCTACTGAAAACATATGTTAGACCTGCTTTTTATGTACAATAATTACCCTGATGAAGTACAAGGTAAACAGTAAGCATTACCCAATTCAGAAAAACAATCCAGTGAAATTACTTATAAATCCATACTGCATGAATCTTAGGTTGAACAACTCCTTCATTCAATATGTCTCAGAAACAGGAACAAGATGGCCGGCAGCGGTCAGGATTCTAGTAAAAATGTGCCTGGTGGTGATTTGTAGCATCTGAATACTCTTCCTCCTGACTCCTGTGGTTCCAGACAAAGTCCAAATTGATTTCCAGGCTTCTAATCAATTCTGTAAACCATATGTGGTAGAAAGCTTCTAAAATGGCTCCCAGTGACCTCTGCCTCCCCATGTTAATGTGCCTGTGTAATCTCTTCCCCTCACGTATGGGCTGAGCCAAGTGACTCGCTTCTAATGAACAGAAATGGCAAAAGCAATTAAATATCACTTTCAGGTTTAGGTTATGCAAGACTGTAACTTTAATCTTCACATTCTCACTCTGATGAAGCAGCTGCCATGTTGTTATGTGCCCTACTGAAAGACCCAGGCAGCAACGAACTGAGGGTGGCCTCTGGCTAACAGACAGTTGGGGAACTGAGGCCCTCAGCCCAACAGTCCTTAACAAACTGAATCTTGTAAAAACCATGAGAGTGAGTTTGGAAGTAGACTCTTCCCCGTTCAAGCCTTGAGATATCAGCAGCCCTGGCCAAGACTCTGGCTACAACTCTGCAAGAGACCCTGAACCAGAGAACCCAGCTAAACTGTGCCCAGATTCCTGGCCCACTGAATCTGTGAGACAATAAATGATTCAGTGGCTCCCTGGAGCAAGAGGTCTACTTCGCATGGCTCATTCTAGAACACAGGCTGAAGAAACAGCATTTTCCTGGGGTATATTCTCAGATCACCAAAAAGTAAGAGATCAAGTTCAAATACACAAGCACATTTTAAGCTTCTGCTCATCTCATGTCTGCTAATATTCCATTGGTTGAAGTAAGTCACATGGATAAGCCCAAAGTCAAGGAGTAGGAACGTACACTCTGTCTACTACAGGCCATGGCAAAGATACGGACATATATTACTACTACAGGTCCATTGGGGTCAATTCTTCAATCTACCACATATCCAATAAATTTCCTTCTTAAATTACCTATGATAGCTTCATGTTTGTTTGCAACCAGGAATCTTTACTGATACAATGTATGAGAGTAAAAAGAAGCACTCAAATGAGAAAACTGGAAAGAGTATACAGGTCCAAAGATAGAATAAAGATCATTTCAATCATAGCATATTCATGAATGAAATGCTAGGTTGTCAATAATGTGGATTTTAAAGTATGGAATTTCATTTCCTCCTCTCGCCCACACACACACACACACACACACACACACACACATTTATCTTCCACAGTAACAGTTCCAGATTGAACAGGTTTAAAGACACTAGCCACATCACTAGTAAAAAAGAATATGTCACTGTACTGAGGAAAAGAGCTAAAAGTCAGGTATACATGAAGAGGGGCAGAAGGGATCTCTCTTTTTTATTGGACTGGCATCTTTCTATGGGAAATCAAGACCTACTGGGCTGAGAATCTGGTACCTCAACTAAAAAGAAAAGAATTATGAAAGTAACTAAGGGAAGGTGATGCTGAAAAATGAAAGATCAAGATACCTGTGAAAGAAAGAGGGGTAGTAGAAAATCTGATCCACGCTGGATGTTTCCAAACTAAGCCTAGAATAGAGATATCTCAGAGGTTTAACAATATGAACAGAGTGGCCACCAAGATAATTATCTCTTAGAAGGACAGGTTTGGAAAATGGCACTATTAATCTGGGTCATGATATTATATATCTATTTTAAAATAATTCAAAAACAATTAGTTACCTATTATGTACCATCAGTAGGTTGAAATCAAGATGAACATCTTGTGTGTTTAATTATTCCCAGATCTTAATAACTGTTGTTTGCCCTTAGTGGGGATCAAAGACCTGTTTCTTGGATTAAATTTCAGTATATTAAATAGCTGAGAACATTGTCCAATGAAAATATCAAGTGTTACTCATTAAAGATTGTCTTCCATGGTTTCTCCCTAATATCTTCATCTAACTACCTTGTAGGAGTGTTGGAACTAATTAGTATTGATTTTTATTAACCAGGATAGTTTTTGTTGATTGGTGATACATTTTTAAAAGTTCCATTCAATAATTAATTCTACTGAAGAAATCTACTGGGAAAGTAGAATTTGGATTTTAGTGATGAAATAGGGGAAGAACGAAGTTATGTAAGTTAAACAGGATTGTAGAGCAGAAACTGTAATGGGTTGAATTGTGTCCCCCAAAAAGACACGTTCATGTCCTAACCCGAAGTATCTGTGAATGTGACTTTATTCACAGGGTCTTGGCACGTGTAATTAAGATGAAGATATACTGGATTAAGGTGGGCACTAAATCAAATCACTAATGTTATAATAAGAAGACAGACACCGAGAGACAGAGATACACATGGACAAAGGCCAAGGATGATGGAGGCTGAGACTGAAGAGATACAGCCTCAAGCCAAGGGATGTCAAGGATTGCTGGCAACCACCAGAAGCTAGGAGAGTGACATGGAGCAGATTCTAATCTCTCAGAGCCTCCAGCAGGAACTCACCCTGCCAACTCCTAACCTCTAGATTTTGAACTTCTAACCTCTAGAACTGTGAAAGAATACATTTCTGTTTATTATTTTAAGCCACCATATTAGGGGTAATTTATTATGGCAGCCCTAGGAAACTAATACACCAATTGTGTTCCTATTGATCCTTGATCCATGTTACAAAGTGCTTAACAGATAACAAAGAACCAATCCTTATTAATGGTTACATTGAAACAGAATCCATGCAGACTGGGTAATGCCACAACAACATCAATAGCTCTCCTTTGAAAGGAGGCCACACCCACCACGTGTGCCATGTGTTGCCACGGGCTTGAAACCTATCAGAGCAGGAGCACATAGAGGAAAGTCTGCATCCAGCCATCTTGTCTAACCTTCTCAGATAAGCAATGCACCATTCATAATGCTTGGTGAATGCTGCCTTGAGAGTGGTATTTGGGGAGCCCAGCAAACAAAACTAGGCCAGCCCCTCAGCAACTTGGAGCAGCTGTTGGGAAGCCAACAAGATTGAGCCATGTGAACATGCCTCACCAAGTTCATTAGGACATGCCAGCACACATTATTCTAACTGAAAATCTTAAGCCAGAACAGACTCTCAGGGAATAGATTATTATCACTAGGCTGTTCAGTTAGCTGCTCCCAGATGTTGTTAACTGTCTCACCACCCTTGGACAAAGCGGAACTACGATGACCCTCTTTTCCAATTATAGCAATCACATCTTTGTATGCCACTGTTCTTGAAATGTGATGAATTCACAAGTTTGTCAAAAGCCTGATCTCAAAAACATAAGCATTTCTCTTAGCAAAAAGTAACTATGGCTTCATAAGGACTTTCCCAGGGTTAGAAATAAGGACTAGAAAATCTTTTGAAAGAATTATTTGGCGGTGGTGTTCATGTTGTCGCTGTTCTTGGCTTCTTAAATTATCTGGGAACAAAATTGCCCATTCCCCTAAATTTGAGAGAAGAGGCATTTCTTTAGATGTCAGACTTTCTAAAATATATATATTAAGGGTATACAGGAAAAGCAAAAGAAACAAAAGATGAAAAAGGTGAAACACATAAAAAATTAGGTCTATTTTGATATTTCTGTATCCTGAAGTAAATTAAAACTTTCAGCTTTAAGAACAACTAAGCAGTTATTGGATTTTAAGTATATACTTCATTTTTATATAAATGATACTAAATAAATTGCTCTGAGATATCAAATCTATGTAGAATCATTCCTTTCTTAATGAAGACATTCATTTCTGTGATATTTTTTTTGTCAGTAACCCTGATAACCAAAAGCAAAACAACAAAAGAGCCAGAGGGTTGCCTTGTGCAAGACAGATAAAAGGAAAATGGTATAAAAGGATTATTTAACATTGCATAAAACACTGCCAAATGTGACAGTACTCTTCAAATATACACCCAGGGACTTGTGGCTAGGGGACAGCAGGGCATATTTTAAAAAACAAAAATGTTGAAAGAGAAAGATGTGGCCTAGGGCAATAGCTCAGGTATGGGGAAGTGTGGCTTAAGGTTGGCTTTCCAAAAGAATATTTTTCTGGATTCCAGGATCCTACAGTATGGTAAAAAGTATCTAAGTTTCTATAATTTGAAAGTAGTTAAGATGACTTCTAGCTAGCCTATATAGAAGAGATTTTTATATTCTGAAAAGCTCATCTGCTATAAAGTAAAGCAATATAGAGATTACTTTCCATAGAGAATGGAAAATGTAGCCAATACTTACTGACTTATCTGTCCAAATTCTCCCCTTCAATACACACGAATACAGTATTGGCTCCTCTGAAGCCATGTGCTTAAAAGGTGACATTGCCTGGCTGGAATGGGCTAGACCAATTTGATTGCACCTGGGTTGGGCCCTTCACCCCACTAGGGCAATGAGTTCCTTCCCAGGGAAATTGGAATTAGGCATACAATTTTATAGACATGGTTTGATGGGTTTCTTGAATGGAGGAGATATAAACTCAGGAGCCATAAGCAATTATTTTCTGCTATATATATTGGGTAGTTGCAAGCCTGCAGTAAAAGGAAAAACAGAAAATATGAAAGAGAAGGAAAAGTAGTAACGCATGGAAAGAAAGAAAGAGAAGAGAAAGTCTTATCTAGCATTTAAGTTTCTGGTTCCAGTTTGTTCCTGAGGACAAGCTATAACCTGTCTCACAAGATGATCTTTATACTAGTTTCCACTTTTTATTTAAGATATTTTTGGTAGGTTTTATTACTTTCAATTAGAGTGCCGATAATACAGAAATTGGTAGCAAGATGAGTTAACTGGTAGAAATGGATGAGTTAAAACAAAGAGTGGCATGGTGGTCAGGTGAGAGGAAGACAGAGCCCTTGCACATAGTAGGTTCTTTGTTCTTTCTGGCTTATGGCTTTGAACAGTGGGGAGCACTCCAGTCTGTCTTCCCGGTCGTGTGGGCCTTGACAGAGTAAAGGAAAAAATGGTCTTATTTGTTTGTATGGCACAACTGAACTTATTTTAGTTTATTCCATATTTAATTTTACTTGCCATTTGTGTGTTTTCACTTTAATTACAAGATAAATATTAAAAGATTGACTTTACCAGGCCCAATGACAGTGTCCAGTTTGGTGATTGTTATAAGTCCCCAAAGAAATTCAGAGAACAGATGGGAAATAAAACCCCTAGGACGTTTAAAAAAAAAAAAAAAAGAGTGATGTGGTGGGATTTCAACAATTCCAGGTTGGAACACCCACAATTCTTTCATGCCTTATAGTACAAGAAAAACTAGACCCATCACGTCATAGTAAAACAATTTAAAACCAAAAAGTAACAACCAAAAAAGGATCTTACAAGCAATCAAAGATAAAAGACACTTTACATTAAGAAGTAACAACATTGGGTCACACCTCTGAACTAATCATTATGTCAGACATATTGAATGCGCCAATGGGTCAGATCTGAGACACAAGCCTACCTTTGGAATCTTGGTCAACTATACTGTCTGAAAGTGATTAAAAGTGGCTACTCACAGGTTAACAGAAGGAAAATATGGTTCTTATCACCAGAACAAGGGGAAAATGGACAGAAAAAAACAATATATGGGTAAAATAATAACCAATTGCAGATTCTTCCCTCTTTCGTGGGGGTTTGGGGAGTACAGAGACCTGGACTGTGCAGGACATCCAAAGTAGGGACTGACACTTCCAGCAAGGAAGGCCCAGAGCTTTAGTCAGTTTTGAGATGCCCAGAATCCCATATTAATATCCTGTTACACTTGACTGGCTTAGCCCAGTAATGATTTTTCCCCCAGAAATGATACCTTGCCAACCAAACAATAATGGAGTTATGGCTTTAAGGGAGAAAGGCCATTTGGTAGGCAACCAACTGTGTATCACATAACAGAATTCACATTTTTACCTAGGACAAGACCTATTTACCTTCAAATAGTTGGGGACAGATGAAAACCATACAAGGAGGTATTATTGTCTTAGAGCTGGAAAATATTGACATTTGACCTTTTTTGTAAACAGGATTCTAGACTCTAGGCATCTAAGCTTCCTCAGTATATTCTAACCGCCATCGTTCCAGTGCCTGGCATTAAGCCCTATGTCTATAAATACTTATTGATTGGCTGACTGCAGACCAGTTACTTCATTATAAAAGAGTCTGTTCTCAGAGGATTCATTAACGCCAGTCTCCTTGCATATGTGATTACACAGTATAAACATGGACAATGCATTCAATATATTTTAACTCCCGTTCTTGAAATGTTCCCACCGTGCTGTGTATTTGTCAAGAGTTAAAATTTAAGAGTTTCTGCATAAATGCAATTTAAATCCACACTCCAATTAATGCATTAAAAGCTGACAGAGTTTTGCTAAAAATCGCCATTTGTCATGTATTCTGTGCCCTGGTATTACTCCACAGATATATAAGGCTAAAAAAGGCCACCTATTACTGAAGAGATGTATCTAAAAAATCTCTCAGGCTGCCTGTAATAATCTCCATTATGTATAATGACCATTTTGATAATAGTCTTTAGAAGAGGTAATGGCCCTGCTGAACGGTTATTACCTGTCTGTTCATGCTGGAAGCAAGATGCAGAAGCCAGAGGGGACAGTCAAATGGTCCTTGTGGTGTATTCTGAGGAAATAAGAAATATTTAACAGGATGCAAGAAACAGACAAGCGAGCGCCTTTTGCGGCAGAACTGGCCGCCTGTCTGCCACAAGCCTTCCAGAATTTCATAATTTAAAGCAAATGCTCCCAATAATAGACCTGCTCTCAGCCTTCAGACCAATTTCATCTGAAGCATCACTAGCTGGTCTATTAAGAGGAAGGGGTAAAAGACAACTGAATGTTATCATATTCCTTCCCACAGTATTGTTAGTGGGGTAAACTCATGACAACATCATGCTTGTGGGGGACAGGCAATTGTTTCTAATTGGCCCACAAAAGGGAGACCTACCTGTGGCTTAGGTCAAACTAAGGACGTGCTATGTTCCAAGGACCAAATTTAATCCAGGTTCAGCCACAGCCACATCTAGAAAACATACTAGCCCTCTGCAAAGGGTCATTTCAGAGTCTCATGAGCTTCATGCCTATGGGGCACACGTCAAGCCCCATCTTCTGGGAACTATAAAGCTTAGAGAAGGCTCCTCTTTATCCCTACTTAAGTCATCCTTATGCTCCCACTAAAATAGAGGAAGGAATAAGTCTGGCTAAAGGTGCAACAGCCAGCCCTGATGGTCTAGCAGTTAAGATTCTGGGCTCTCACCATCACAGCTGGAGTTCATACCCCTGTTAGAGAACCACAACCCTCTGTCAGTTGTCATACTGTGGCTGCATGTTGCTGTGATGCTAAAAACTGTGTCTAGTATTTCAAATATCAGCAGGGTCACCCATGGTGGACAGGTTTCAGCAGAGCTTCCAGACTAAGAGAGACCAAGAAGGACCTAGCCACCCACTTCTGAAAAAATTGGCCATGAAAACCCTGTGAATAGCAGCAGAGCATTACCTGATAGAGGACCAGACGGTGAAAGGATGGCAGAAAAAGATCAGGCAGGGTTCCACTCTGCTGTCCGCAGGGTCACTAGAAGTTGGAATTGACTCAATGGCACTAACAACAACAATGAAGATGCAACACAGGCTTTCAATGGGGAAAATGGTCTGAAGGAGACTTTGTCCAAAAGGGTTCTGCAGAATGAGGTCAAAAGTTGTTCACAGGCATTATGGGGGTTGGGAACAAGAGGGAATGTGGATTCCACAGTCAAATGAAATCAGGAAATTCTGGGTTAAACCAATATAAAGAGATTGTTTTTGCAGTAAGACTTCTTAGAGCCTCTACCAGTTCGTGTGCATCGTGAATCTCCAAAGGGGACTAATATAATGGGGATAATATAATACAAGTAGTATTCATCCTGTATTATAAAAACAAAAGCATTTATCCAAGGGCACTTTATTTATTTATAGAAATATGTGAGATAAGTATTCTGCCATTGGTCTGCATCTTCAATATCCAGTACAACAACCACTAACCAACATATGGCTATTTAAATTTAAATTAATTAATGTTAAATAAAATTTAAAAGCCAGCCATATTGCAATAGCTCAGTTAGCCACAAGGGCTAGTGGCTATCGTATTGGCCAGGGCAAATATAGCATATTTGCATCACTGCAGAAAGTTTTATTGGGCAGCACTGCTGTAAATAATAGGAGGCATTTTATATTGAAACTTGAAATGCAGCTTTTTACCTACCGACTAATAATTGTTATAAAACATATATTCATTCTCAGAATGAATTTTTCCCCACAGAAAACACAATGTGAAATAAAGCAGAATATCTGATATCCATACCCATCTTAAACTCACACAAATTACAATACTTATGGGCATAAAATCTAAGTAACTTGGAAAATTGAAAAAAGTTGGGACAGTTTGAAATCAGAGAAACCTCCAAGGACAGCAGCAGAGAAAGGCTCAAGGGGGAGAGGAGGAGAAAGCTAACTTGAGGAAAAAGTGTTTCTGGCACAGAGGTTAAAAGAACCACATACATCTGTTCAAACCAATCAGTGATCTATAAGTGAAGCATTCTTTGTAAAATTCCAAGTTGTGAATATAGCTCTCTTCTAAGGACTATAATTTAGAAAACATTCTCTTATCAAGCTTTGCTGGGTTCAAGAAGGGAGAATTGATCTTGGCATGCAGTAAATATTCGAGATGCGTAAGTTGAAGGACAGAAAAAATTCAATACAACAAACATTTTTAAGCATCTTATGTGGGAAACACTGTGCTAAGGAGTGATACAAAGGACATCAGATTTAGCCCCTGCCCTCAAAGAGCTCACTGTTGTTTAAGTACAAAAACAAGTCTGCCAAGAACACAAGACCGCATGTAAAGAGACATAAATAACGCATGTGGAAATTCAAATGAGGTTGAGGTCACTTCTGGACAGGAAGATGAAGAACGGTTTCATAGAGAAGGAGATATTTGAAATGGACCTTTAATGATTAGGATTTTGACTGAATGATATGAAGGAACAAATATGTGTATGTTTGTTGTGAGAAAACCCAGAAACATGGGCTTATATATAATCTACCAATCTTTACAGTGAAACTCAAGCTTCGACTTCTCCATGAAACCTGCACTAACTCTCATAGTCTTCACAGAGCTAACAGAGATGAAAAATCACTTCAGTCACCTATCGGGTCTGGAGTTGAAAGTATTTGTAACTTCCAAGATGGCGCCTGAGGTTGGACAACCAAACTTTACATTTATCTATTGAGAACTAGGCATGGGATATACTAAAAAGGGGTTGCTTTAAATCTCTGACTGCAGGAGATGGAATTCTAGTCCTCAGAAATCCTCTCATTCATCAGACTGACACCTTGTTATGTGAAAATAATCTAGAGTTTGCACGACTCCAAATTCTCCTATTCTCTAGAACAGTGTATACATCATTGATAAACCATAGGCAGACAACTTTAGTTTGCATACTGATTTATATGCTATTCTCAAACCCAGGTAGCTATTCTAGAAATGCCCAGGAATAAGTAAATCCTATACAAGTAAAATGAATCATAAACTTCCTGTGCATGGATATTTTTGAGCTAAGAGCTTTCATGGAAGCATTCTGTTGGAAGCTGGATTTAGACTAAGTCTAGATTTCTAGAAATTGAATATCAGACCGAGGGATCAATTGCTTTTCAGGCTCCAGTAAGAAATGAATACGAAAAATCAGTACCTGAGATAGAACGATTTTAGGAAGAAAACACAAGGGATGGAGGCCAAAGTTCAAGTTTATCCTGGAACTGGACAAGTTCAAACTAAAAAAATTAACAGATAAAGAAGAAAGGAAAATTAATATTTAATGAGCAACTTCTATGTGCTAAGAATATCTTAGTCTCGGTTCCCTAGACAAAAGAATCTGAAGCAAGAATTGAGCACTGATTCTTTTGAGAGGCGCAATTCTAGGGCTGGGAAAAGTTCAAACAGACAGGGAAGAATAGGAAGAGACGCACGGTATTGCTTTATCATGCTGGTTATGGCATCATGATGAGCCAGGAAGAAAGACAGCCTGCTCTGCAGGTGAATTCAGCTCAGCCCTCTAGGATTGGGATATATGTAATCCAGAGAGGATCATATGGAGAAACTCAGCCAAGGAGCCATCTATCAGGGAGAGGAACGGAGGAGAGAAATTTATCTTCCACGTTCTCCGTCATCTCCTGATGCCCATTGGTCAAAATGTGTGCCATAGGAGTAAACTGCCCCACAATTCTAGATGGCATCAGCCCACATCCTACATTCTCTGTTGTGAGGTATCATCGAAGTCCAGAAGTGGCAAAAGAAGTCAGAAACATGGGGCATATGGCTGTTCCATCTGGCTGCTCAATGACACTGGCCAGCTCCAATCAGTTGAAGAGTGTGGCCCCAAGCAAAGTCCTCAGCCACAGTGGCTGAGGCTTAACCCACTGCTGACAGTCTGGGAGACAATGGCGCCTACAGAATTAAGGGAGGCCCATAGATATGTCTGATATCAGCCACCAGGTTAGGTGATTTATGTAATCTTATATAGTAAGTATCTTCATTGCTCCTTTATTCATAGTACGTTTGGGTTCTAATTCAAAGAATAAACCTTGACCTATAGTCACAGGACTAAAGCAACAAAAAGTATCCTCAATTCAAGGCCTGACAATCTGAACTCTGAAGTTCCACTTCTCTTTCATATTTCATTTCCATAACATCCTAGATACTGAACTTGATGTTTTGCTTACAGACGATTATGGTTCCCAATTTATTCATTATATCATTTAACCTGTTTATATAACACATGTGCCAAAAATAATAATCTTCAGAGAGGATAAATTTTTTGTCCAAGTTCTCACAGCTCATAAGCGAGAGAATCATACTTTAAGCTTCCGCCAATCAGAGTCCGAAGTCTCTCTCTGCTTTTCCATTGTTCATACCCACCAATGTATCTCTTCTACTTGGCCCTGGCTCACAGATGAACCCTTGTACCCAGAGTCTGCTTCTTCTCTTTCAGGGTTTTCCCCTATTTCAGATATTCTCACAAAATCTACTGTACTCATTTTGTGAAGGATGCAACTGAGACACGACAAGCTTAAGGACTTCTGAACACCAGCATCAAGTCAGTGACAGCATTAGACATAGATGTAAGGTTACCCAATGATCCTCTAGTCCTGAGACTAGAATTACAAAGATAATTCAAATAACATAATATGTAAAGGCAAATTTGCCTTCACTTCCAGGGTCAGAATCTAGAGGAAATACGAATACAACAGATTTCAGTTAAACTGAAAAAATGCAAATTTGTAACACAAAAACTACATCTTTAAACTTCTAAAGCCCGTATAGACACCATTTCTGGAAGAAGAAATATTGTTGAAATACTTGAAATTAAGATAAAAATGAATATGAATTTTACCCACCAAATGCTCATGGATTATTTCATCTGTTTGGTTTTTGTTTTATTTTTTAATGCGGCACAATTTAAAGGGGACAAGAAAGTCCTCTTGCTCCTCAAAGAAATACATTTCTCATTAGCTCATTAATTGCTCAAAAATTGCACCTCTGGCATTTCATTCACTTGGTTCAAGATTTTGATTTCTGATAAAACACAAAAGTCCTCAGAAGGCTGAGGTTTGTCAGATTTTTACACCTTAAGCTTCCATGAGAGTACAATGTCTGTTGAGAATGGGTTTGGGAAGCTAACTTAAGGCAGAAGAAAAAGAGTTTCTTAATAGATGGCTGGGTCTTCAATAACAAATATCATTTGCTTCACACTTTCTCCCAGAGCCAGTATGACACATGTCACTGTCGGAAAGAAACACATCTTGATGGACCTTATAATAATGAGGGGCTATTTACAAGATAGGCTCCTTCTAAGCACCAAAATCATAACTGCAATTGGCAAGTGACATGCACCTGTCCACCTGTCCTCCTAGAAGCAAGCTAAGTTGTAATGTTGTTTTCCTACATCAAAGCTTTGAATGGTAGGAGCAAAAAAGCCTCAGTCTTGCTTCCTGCATTTCTCAAAGACTTTAAGGACAGTCTTCAGCAGCTACATTTCTCCCACTGCAGCCACGCACAGTGTAACACACTGCACAGAATGTGCACATGCTAGAAATTTAGATATGCACTCTGAAAAGCATTGCTACAGAGACGCCTTTCCTGATCTGGGGGGGCATGTCTGCCATCCACTCTCTGACTTACACTATTGTGAGTCTCCTTCCAACCTACTCTTGGCTTTTTAATTTGAGGGGAGTCATGAAGGCTGAGAACAATGAGAAAAAAATCTCTCCCAATGCTCAGAAGTCATAAAATCTCTCGTACTCTCTGAGTCACATTATTGAAACCAACTTTTCTTTCCATTGCCTTGCCTCTATGCTGTATTTAAACAAATTTTCTGGCCATGCCCTCTTTGTGAAGGCCACACTACTAGAAATGAACAGCAAAGCACAGGAGATGTGCACGAATTTTGGCTGGCACAAGAAACGACTGATGAATTCACCAAGGAGGCCACAGCTTACATCCCAAAATCCTCAGCCGTCCCCTCACTGGATCATGTCCCTTTAGGTAACTTCTTACTCATTTCTGATATCCATTTTGGGTGAATGCTCATTTCATGGGGATTTGGGGGTTGAATACGTATGCTTGCAAACTCAACCAGTTTGTTTCGATTTTGTCTGTTACTGCTGAGGCAGGTGATATTGGAAACATCACTCTCTATAATGATGAAAGCAGTATGATAAAACTATTCGGATATAGAAAAGAGTTCTCTTCAGCCTCAGTTTTTCCATTTATGAAATGAACTTTGAAGCTCTTCCAACTTAATATACTGTCCCTCTAAAGAGAGAGTAAGGAGGTACTTCTGACTACTGAACACTAATAAGACGCAAAAGAATACACCTTATAAGAGGGGCTATTATTTCAAAGCCATAAATCTGTCTTAAAGATCAGTAGGAACAAAGGATTCATCTTTTTATAAAGTTTTTATACCATAAATTATGAATTCCATAGAGATAACTCAATCACAACACACTGAATAAATTAAAATGCATTATACATGGTGTAAAAGCTGTTTATCCCATAGTGAAATAGATGTAATATAATTAACATATAAAAAAATGAACTAAACACTTCTGCCTAATGTATCCATGACATTAATCTAAGATGAAACCTAGCTTGTTATTATAAAAGTTTACGGAATCACTAACTTTCATTCTAACATTCACAACTAGATACTTTGAAAAGATGTCTTAATGCTTTTGCTAGGTAATGAATAGAATGCATTTTTAAAAAAAATATTTCTCAGCCCAATCAATGGGAGTCTATATAATGCTGCCTTGAGTGCAAACTTCAGCTGGAATTTTGTCTGCAGAGCCATGAGAAAAGGCCCCATAATTGAAATAAATTTAAAGCAACTAAGAGCAGTGTCTTCACCTCCCCTTGGGTCCAGCCACATGACCAGATTCTTGTCCCTTCCAAACCTTGTGAAGCTCTTCAATTACCTGGATTTCAAAAGCACCTGTGAAAGGAAATAAAGATTTGAAAATAAAAGGGGAAAGAGAATCAAGGTGTATATGATTAGCCTATCTTTACAGACAGCGCCAACAATATGAAAATTCAGTAAAAGTTGGCACCCAGAATCTTCCAAGGAATTAACACATAACTCGAATTGGTGTTCAAAAAAAGAAAAAAAAATACATTGATTTCTCACGGCTTGTTTAAACTATTTGTGATTTTCTTTCCAAGACTGCAAACTAAAATTCAGATTACTGAACAAATTCAAATACTATAGTATTTTAAACTGTGTAGTACTGGATTGAGGCAGAAATCAAAATTTCTAGGGCAAGATAGCAAGAAAAGAACACTGATATCAGGATAAAAGTCCAAGTCCGGCAGCCTTGTGATACTAACCGCCATTGTGATGTTGATCTAGGTGTGGATACTGAGAATATTTTATTAAAGAAAAGCAATTTTTGTTTGGCTTAAAATTTCAGAGTTGGAAATACCTTTAAAATCATCTAATAGCACTACAGACCGAATGCTTGAATTCTCTTTAGGAGCTACTGAGTTCTAAATACATGAGGGAGAAAATAAAGAACCACTCTTCTAGATTTCCCTCCAGATGCCCAAGAGGGCATGTTCACCAAACACAAAATGGAGAAGATTCTTCTTTACCTCTATCTATCTGTCCTCCCAGAATTTAATCCTGGAGACAAAGATACATTTTTGGCAAGAAGCAGCCAAAATTCTTGGAACTCATGCTTTATCTTCAGTACTCTGGAACATTCTAGCACAGTTCAAGGCAATAAGCCAAGAGGTATTGAACATCTACCAAATGTCATGCTGGTAAAGTGGCTTAGTAGAGATGATCATCGCTTGACCAACTGAACACCTTGTGAGCAGCTACTCATACCATCGTGAATTTAATACTAATAACTCTCAAATTCGTATCTCCAGCTTTGACCTCATCTCTGAGCTTCAGAGTCATGTACCCAACCACCCCCTTGACATCTTCACTTTGAAGCCTAACAAGCATCTCAAAGCTAACGTGGATGAAACAGGACTCTCAATTTTCCCAACCAAGTATTTCCTTCCCTCAGCCTCTCAAATCCCTAAAAATGGCACATTTGGCTAAGCACAAAAACAAGGCTTCCATCTTGGTTTCTCTTTTCCCTCATTAGCCCACATCCAATCCATCAGCTAGTCCTCTTGCTTCAACCTCCAGAACCCATCAACTTTTCTCTATCATGGTTGCCACCACCATCGCAGAAGTCACATTTTTTTAAATCTGGACATCTACCATAAACTTCATTTGGTCTCCCTGCTCCCTTTCTTGCCTCAGTCCAATCCACTCTCCACTAGAAGCAGCCAGAGTGACTTCTTTACTGTAATACAGATGAGGTGAAACCCCAACCTCATATCAAGGCCTGTAGGGTTGTATGACATTTTCCTCCCTTTCTGATCTTGTCTAATACTACCCTCCTGCTCACTGACTGTTTTCATGCCAAACTGGCCTTTCTGTTCCTTGAACATGACAAGATAATTCCTGATGTCCTTTAATGCCATAGTTCATTCTGCTTCGGAGATCCTCTCTCTGAACCGGAGGCGGCTGCCTCTTTCTCATCATTCAGGTCTCAATCAAATATCACCTCCTCAGAGAGGCCTTCTCTGCCCATCCCACTTGACAAACCTACCTCTACCCAAGTTATTGCCAATCGTGTTACTGTTTTAGTAACTTCACAGCACTTAAAAGCATCTGAAATTACCTTTCGTGTGCTTTCTTACTTATCGTCTGTCTCTATCACACCCAGAGAACTTACCTGTGTATCTGCTGGATCTCCATGACCAAGAACATGGCTGTCACCAGCCAGGTATTTAATACATATTTGATGAATGAATGAATTAGTGAAAATACAAAGATGCACCAGACACACCAAGAGAAAACTATATACTCTGCATGCTGAGTACAAACGTGGCCCGAGTGAAGAGAGAGCTTTGTTTGACCCTTAACCCAGCTCAGCTAAAATAACCACAGCTACAAAGACAATGTATTTCAGACTCTCTAAGAGAAACTCGACCTCAAAAACACAGACTCAGTGTCAGTCCATGTCAGAAACTCCTCCTTCCCTTTCAGTCAGAATCTTGCCCTCCCTCAAATCCTTCCTCCACTCTGCACCAGTGTGACCTTTCTGAGACAGAAATCCAGGGATGTCACTCCCCTGCCTATGATGCTTTGATGCCCACCCACTCTCCCAGTGCCCTCAAATAGAGAATTTAAACTCCCTAGCATAAAAGACTCCCATGATCTTCTCTAAGACTTTCTCTCCGGATTCATCTTCAGCTACTCCTTTCTCCTCTCCCTTCCAACTCTTATCCTCTGTACTACAAACACTCAAAAATGCATGCTGCTACCAAAGGCCCCTCCATTGTGTGGCTCTGGGAATTTGCACCACTGTTCCCTCCACCTGGTGAAATGCCCTTTATTTTTTTTCTTCCTAATGAATTCCCATTCATCCTTCAAGACTCAGATTAAAAATCACATCCTTTGCTAAACCTTCTCTAATTTCCTTTTCCTCTCTGAACTCAATTAGACTTCACTATTCGCTTCATTTTCACTTCTTATATATACTGTATGAGAAGAGCTCTATGATGACTGTTCGAATATTTGCAGAAAGATATGACATGCTCTTAAACTCCTCTCCTCTCTCCTACAGTTACTTCAATTCTTCCTTGCATGACTGAGTTTACTCCAAACCAATCCCATTACTAGTCTGTGGCCAGATATCACTTTCTAGTTAATTCCCTTAAAGTCACATCCAAAACCAACCGCTGTACTTTATACGTGGTCTGAACAATAACTGATTGACTATAAGCTCCATGTGGTTATGCACCATGCCTATCTTATGACTATATATGCATCACTTACCTGACTTTGTAGATCCTCAATCAATAGTAATTGAGTCAATGAATGATAGTGAGTGGATGGGTGAGTGTGATGAATGAAATCAATGAATGGATGGGTGAAAAGTACAGTGAAATGATTATTTCCTTTCTTCCTGGCAGTATGATGCACTCCAATTAATGCACCCTTGGGGTTATTTAATTTGGGATATCCACATAATACAGAAGACTGAGGATTTATATGAAGTTTATAATCACTCATATTTGGGCAGCTGGAGCACTGGCCCAAATTTCATGGCTTAACATTTTTCCCTATTAAGTTTGGTCTTGTTAGATTCCTCCTATCATTCCAGATCTAGATCTTTTTAACTCTTTCATTGTTAACTAATATTTTGTGCCAGCCACAAGTACTTATCCTGGCCTTGACACATATCTGGGCAAGGGATAGGTGGCACCTTAGACACCAATGCCCTCTCACAAACATTTGTTCAGCCCTTTTAGGTAGCCAGTTCATTCTGTTTGATAGAAATGGAAAGATAAATTGGCAAGGGCTGCAGTGTCCCTTTTATTTCATTTATTGACATAACAATATCTATTGCAAGTTATGGCTCCATTGCAGACTTGATTTTTTCTTAGTACCTTATTTTTTTCCATGAAAATAAAACCTTTTGTTAAACCAAAAATATAAATATCATCTGCTCAAGAATCTGTAACATTTATAAAATTAATTTTATCCTCTAAAATATTAAGGAGTTTCTGGGGCCAGCCCAGTGGTATAGTGGTTAAGTTCACATGTTCTGCTTCAGCAGCCCAGGGCTCATGGATTAGAATCCTGGGCATAGACCTACACACCACTCATCAAGCCATGCTGCGGCAGCATCCCACATACAAAATAGAGGAAGATTGACACAGATGTTAGCTCAGAGACAATCTTCTTCAAGCAAAAAGAAGAAGATTGGCAACAGACATTAGCTCAGGGCCAATCTTCCTCAAAAAAAAAATAAATAAAATAAGGACTTTTTAAAGAAATTCAACCACGTAGGCCTAAACGGATCTCAGAAGTTTTGACAATTTTCACTACCTACATCATTTTTTTAGATGCCTTTATGATTTGAATAAAACTTCTTTCCTCCAGAAAAAATAGCATTGGCCCATTATGGATCCAAAGTACCTTGCCAGTCATTGTCAACTTTGCCCCAAGTTGCCGTCAACTGGAGTTCTCGCTTTGCTAGTTGGTGCAAAGGGGTGTGCTAGAATTGGCAGGTACCAGTTCTAGGAAGTTCAAGTTAGCATCTCTTCCCAACTCTCCATTCAGTGACGTCATGTTGGCAGCTTGAAAGTAGTATTTTCATGGAGTATTTACCACACAAAAATTGGTGGAGGTTACAATGATAAACATTCACCAGCACACTGCTGTGCTTTGCTGCCCCTGACCACTGAGTATCCTAAGAAAATATTCTTTCCATTGTTTTTTCCTCCATATCTTCTATTTCTTCTTTCCTCCTTATCTGTTAAAATGAAAATAAGCGTGGAAAATGTCTTAGCTTTTGGTACAAACATCAAAAGCAGACATCTTTTTTTTCACCTTTATTGAAGTATAATTGACAAAATTGCAAGCTGTTTAAAGTGTACATTGTGGTGATTTGGTGAAAGGATTACCATCGTCTGCTTAATTAACACATCCATCATCTCACATACTTGTTTATTTTTTTTTTGATGGAAACATTTAAGTTCTACTCTCTTAGCAAATTTCAATTATATAATCAGTATTATCAACAATAGTCACCACGTATTACATTAGATCCTCAGACCTTATTCATCTTATAGCTGAAAGTACAAACTCTTCTGTACTTTGACCAACTCTCCCTATTTCCCCCATCCCCCAGCCTCTGCCAACCACTTTTCTACTCTCTTTTTCTATGAGTTTGACTTTTTTTTCTTTAGATTCCACATTTAAATGATATCATGCAGTATTTATCTTTGTCTTGCTTATTTCACTTAGCATAATGCTTTCAAGATCCATCCATGTTGTCAAAAATGGCAGGATTTCCTTCTTTCTCATGGCTGAATAACATTTCATTGTGTATACCACATCTTCTTTATCCATTCGTCTTATTGTTGGACACTTAGGTTGTTTCCATATCTTGGCTATGGTGAATAATCAAAAGCAGACATCTAATTAATTAAAACATAACTTTGACAGCCATGACAGACACCTGAGTGTGTTTCTTGCTGTTACAAAAAAGTTCTAGCTGATATGACAGTGCTGCTTCACAAAGTCAGGAGCAGCCCAGGATCCTTCTATCTTTATTGCTCCACTATCCCTCAAGCATTGATACAAGAAGATCCAAGGCTACTCATGTTGCAGCCAGTAAGAAGGGGAAGAGGTGGAGGGGAGGGCATGCTCTCTCCCTTGATTGATGGGACCTGGAAGCATAACTTCCCTCTGCTCATCTATCATTAGCAGGTCCTGATCCCTACATAAGAAGTGGGGAGGGCACAACAAGAGACAATGAGCAGTATCTACCACACACCTATGTCTTTGTAAATTCTGTTTTAATTATTTGAAAAGATAGCAAGTGTATATGCTAAAAATTCCGACAAGTCTGAAAGATTCGACAGTGCAATGTGAGTCTCCCTCTCACCACACTTCTCCAATTCCCCAGCTCTGACCCAGAAACAAGCAGTTTCTTACCTCTTTATAGAAATCGTCTGTGCATCAAATATATTTTTTAAACATTTTCTTTGTTATATATCTTCTTTTTTTTCTACCAGTCTCAAGTAAATTCTGAGCTTTTCTCTCTTGAAATTATTCTCATAGATTCCTGCTACTCTTCATGACTAGCATTGGCTGAATGGCATTCCTTCCATCTCTTGGTCATCCTTTTCCTCCCTCTCACAATTTTATGGCTTATACATATAGTTTGAGAATAATTTAAAACAGCCATTTAACCAATATGCATCAACCAACTCAAGCCCACTTAATATCAGGCACTTATAAGAAAGGATGAAGGGCCAGTTCATTGATGTAGCGGGCAGGGAAGAATGTAGCACTTATACTTGCCCTCCTATTTCTCCACCTCTGGTTCCAGATCAAAAAATTCTTACAGAAGGAGCATTTTCTCCCTCCAGAGAGTTGCTAGTTCCAATTTGGAGCAAGTTAGAGAAGTCACTTTGGATATCAATGCATCATCCAAACACGATGAATCTGGAATCTGATGCAGCCCTGCTCATGGGTGGGTTGTATGCCTCTTTCAGTCTTCCCTTTCCCAACCCTGATCCTGTGCGTTAGAACATGGCGCATCCACCAGAACACTGCCCCCAAGACTGTTTCATCAGAAGTGGATGGAGAGCCTTCTATTGGCTCATTTCCCCCTCAGATGAACTCAAAGCAGTAGTGACTCAATAATGGCTGGTGCCTCTGCTTTTCCTTGTTTTGGGAGACAAAGTCAACCAAACACTGGGAATTTTTAATGGCCACGCTGTGTTGGTCAGTATCAAGTTATCTTGGGAATCCATTTACCTGAAATAAATGTACATCAAAATGTGTTATTTATTTTACTTTTTTCAAAGTTAAAATGATCAACACATGCATTATGTGCTGTGAAATTCCCCATGCAATGGTGAGAATCCAATTTTAAGACCTCATCCTGCTCATGACTTATCTCTGATGACTAAAATCCTCCTTTCCTAAATCTAGGATTCTCTGCTCGCTGTGTCCCTAGAAACATGCTTGCATCTTTATATGTCCCCATCACACACAATTTCTGGTACACAGCAGGCAGGAACTTAATAAATAAATCACGCTTACAAACTGTTCTCATTTGGTTAGGATTAGGTCCACAGTAGTGATCTCACTGTCAGGTTTTTTTTATTTTCAGACAGAGAATTTTACTAAATAAGGTAAGTCAAAAATGATCACATGCTCTGTTTTTGTCTAAGACTTCCAAGCACTATCCCAATCATTGTAGTCTCCCATCACTATTATACATAGCCTACGTGATAGCTCTTGGATTAAATCTGAAATGTTTGTCTGGAGAACCTGTAATATATCCAACAGAACTATCACTTCCGTTCTTCCCTCCTTTTATCTTCACTCAGATACTCTGTAATGAGGTTTAATCCTTAGATTTATGGGTTGCCCCAAATTTTCATATAAATGTGAATCTTCTTGACATACAATGCTCTTCCCATGGCCTTCTATTAGATACCTTTCCACCACACTGGCATGGCATTTATAACCCATTTCATTGATCTCTTGATTCCTACAAAGTTGTATTTACCTCTTGGGGTCAAAATCTCAAAATCATCCCTTCATTGATGGATAGACAATTGAATTACAAATTAATATCTTATACCCATTTTTAAGTTTTCTTTTATACACAACAGGAATGTTTCTTCATCATATTTTTATTTCTAAACCTGAAGCCATTCTCCCTATTATTTATTTATTTATTTTGCTGAGGAAGATTCACCCAGAGCTGACACCTGTTGCCAATCTTCCTCTTTTTTTTGCTTAAGGAAGATTTGCCCTGAGCCAACATCTGTGCCAATCTTTCTCTATTTTGTATGTGGGTCACTACCACAACATGGCTGACGAGTAGTGCAGGTCCACAGCTGGGAGCTGAACCCATGAACCCAGGCCGCCAAAACAGAGCATGTTGAACTTAACCACTACACCATGGGGCCAGCCCCGACTATTGTTTATTTTTAGAGTTCCATCAAGATGTTTTTTCCCTACAGTTCCATTTGCCCTTTAAGACCCTTGAGTTTACCTAATCAGCTGACATTTAGCAGGGTCATGAATTAAGTAAGTTTTTGTGGGCAGAACAGTATGAAGGAGGTCCTGCTAGATCTGCAGCAAACCCTGGAGAAATAGAACCATTAGAGACCCAGAGAATAGTGGAAACTTTGAGGGGAGAAGGACACCATGGGAGCAAAGGGCTTTGAAGGAAGTACGAAGTGGCCCCAAAGGCAAATGTTGACTCTTTGCACTTGAACTTTAGAGGAGACCGAGGACCAGATCATTCAAGAAAAATCCTTCCTCCAAGAGCTACCAGTTACCAAGTTCAGTCTTTTCACCAATAGCCTATGAATCTGCAATGAATTAATTTTTCAAGTATCGCAACATATAATTTTCATTTGCTCAGGCTTTTTCCAGTTTCTAAATGTCAATTTCTACTTTGTACTGAAATGCACAACTATCAAGTGAGACTGTGTATCCTGCAAGATATCATCTTTAGAAAGAGCTTGCTCTCTACTGGAAAGGGGATCAATCCACTCAACATTCTACATTATCCTGATCACATTTCATTGATCAAAATTGGGGGGGGGGGTAGGAATGTTTTGACAGCAGTACTTCATAGGTTTGTTTTTGAAACTAAATGAGATAATGCACGTAAAGGGATACCACAATGCGAGGTATATCTTCCACTCTCAATAAATGGTTATGATCAACATCAGTCATTATTAACAGAGACCAGGCAATCACTGGGCTTAAAAGCAATATTCTTCATATTCTAAATGCATTAAATTTAAAAACATCACAGAACATATACAAAATTAGATAGGAAACATAAAAACATGAAAATGACTATATGTGAAGGCTATATATAAAATATCACCATTGTGAGAGCCAGAAAGAGACCATTTTTTCATCATCTTCCTTATTGCCTTTTAGGATGCAACAGCATCAAAATTGGGAAGCAGACCTGTTCATTGGGGAGTCCATGATAAATTAAGTTTATAAAATAAAATCAAAAGAATCCTAGAGAAGCTCCTCCTAGGATATATTTCAGTTTTTAAAAAGGGAGAAATGATTGTAGCTCTTACCCCTAGCAGCTTGGCAACGAGCTAGAATGTTATTAAGATATCTGTCAAAAACAGTTCAGTTAGCAGGAGTGAAGCTACGGAATGTGTCCTTAGGGAACTTTCAAACAGATGCCATTAACGTAATATTGCAAAACAGGAAACAAAATGGACAACACACAAATAAAGGGTGAAGGCAATACAACCCCATTATCAGCTGCAGAGTAAGACCTGGAAATTTCAGGCTGTGTGATTCTTCAAGGGATGATTCATGATACCTGAAACATGCAAATGATCCATGTGGCAGGAATGTGGCCAGGAGAAGAAAAAACAAAAATTAAAAAGCAGAGAGACAAAGGGAGTCTGCTTCTCAGGCATCAAAAAAAAAAAAATTCCATTTTCGCTTCCAAGGCAAGCAATGAATATGTGAGAATGGACTCTTTCATCTCAACCATGTCCCAGTTCTCAGCAGGGCCCAAAGAGCTTCGGTCTAACAATGCCAGTTCCAGCCTGTTGGTTCCCGCCGTGGGACAGACTGTTCATGGCAGAAGAGAGGCAGGGCTGCTCAAGGCAGGGCAGTGATCCCAAAAACATATCAGGAGAAGCACCATGACACTCCAGAAGGCCCAAGCACTCCAATCCTTAATAGCCCTTTAATACGCCCTCCATCTAACCAATGGCACCCATTTGGCCTCCCTGGGCCTGGACGACCCCTCCCAGGATCACAGCCCAGGCACCTGAAGAAAGACTTTCACCCGGTGCTTTCTCATTTTCAAATCTTCTTTGACTCCCATTCTTTGGCTTCAAAAGGAGTACAAATTGACAAAATGGAATCATTTCTGCTTGGCACAGAGCTTGGCAACCAGATAACACCAGCAAAGCCAGGTCCACATTTACTTTCCCCACATTCATCGGCTGCAAAGTTCCAAGATGGAAATTTGTTTCTCCTGCAGTTTTATGACACTTCTACTGCCTGATTATCCCACTTTATGGCAATTTGCATCATTACGGGCCTGGGGCAAATGAAACAAATTGCCATAAAATGTTGGGAAAATCCTAAATCATGGCTCTGTCTGGCTTGCTGAATGATGACACTGGGGTTGAATTCAGATGGCTTGGTTCATTGTGCTACAAACAGTCATGCCGGCCTTAATGGGGGCCACTGGCTCACGCATCAGGCTGTGTGGTGACTACTAAATGAGGCAAACTAATAGAATTTTTTTCCGATGCACTAAGCAAGTCTTCAGTAAAGAAAAACACATTGATTCCGAAGTTGTTTACTACCGACTAAATAGAACCCCTATAGCTTTTCCCACGCAGCCCACATTAGAGCTAAATTAACAGCCCTCGTATGTATCCATTCTACTAGTACCAGACAAAAGTGCTTACGCCATTAGGAACGTAAGATTGTCTTTCTCATTTAACTGCCTAGCTATCAAAAGTTGCAATATCAGGCATAGACAACACTTTAAAGAAAAAATAAATGCACTGAAAGGTCATAAATAATTGCTGCATTTTAATTCAGCGGCGATGTGTTAGCTTTAAAGAAATAGGAACCTGATGGTGAGACATGCAAAAATGAGAGAGATTCAGGAAGGCTGACAACTTTGGTAATTATTATGATCTTTGTTGATCACAATCTTGGCTCTGCTTTTGCAAACCTCTCCTGTGAGTAAGTTTATGAGTGGAAAAACTTCATAGTAAGAAACGCTCTTGGCTCACAACACATAGGATTCATTCAGATGATGAGGCTGGAACAAAAGGAGTGGGATTTTATTTCTCATAACCTCCTGTATCTCACATCCTCCTAACCTCGGAATCATCCATAATGTTCTGACTCAAGACACTTATAGGGGAGGCATAGCTCTTCCTATACATAAGGCAAGTCTTTCAGAACCACGTTCCCACCCTTCCATCCCCCTACCCCACTTCCATTAGATTGGTTCCTAGTGCTATTTAAAACAAATAGAGGAGGGGCCAGCCCTCTGGTTAAGTTAGTGCGCTCTGGTTCAGCAGCCCAGGGTTTCATCAGTTCGGATCCTGGGCACAGACATGGCACTGCTCATCAGGCCATGCTGAGGCAACATCCCAAATAGCACAACCAGAAGGACCTACAACTAGAATATACAACTATGTACTGCGGGACTTTGGGGAGAAGAATGAAAAAAAAAAGAAGAAGAAGATTGGCAACAGATGTTAGCTCAGGTCCCAATCTTTAAAAAAAATTAAAAATAAAACAAATAGAGGAGAATGCCTAGATGTGAAGAGAACCTGACAAACGAGACTCAGGTTCCTGGGTATGGGATTAAAATCATGGTGGACAAGCTATATCAAGAACTTTGTATTCAGACAATTATAAATATTCTAGAAAGCAGGGAATTTTGTGGAGTCTGATTCTACATTATTTAAAACACAGACATCTTTCACGTAATAATTGACTAAAAGAAAGAGTAATTAAATTCACAGTTATCATTTCTTGAGCATTTAATATGTGCCAAGCACAGTACTGAGAGGTATAAATGATTATTTGATTTAATCAGGCCAACCCCTCCAGTAGCCACTTACAGACGAGTAACCCAACGCTCAGAGCGGCTATACTACTTCCTCCAAAATGGACGAGTAGTCAGAGGCAGGCTAGAATCTGAACCAAGATCTAGTCTCTCCATTAATTCCATTCTCTCATGCCACACAGCTGCATTGCAAAAGTCAACTTTTCTGCTAAATTAATGTTATTATTAGTTCAACAATAAACTCCACAGGAAAAAGATTCTTGCATAATTTTAACAAGTATCACACACTTAGCTTCTCCGGGATGATTTTTATGACTCATTAGTATAGACTTTTCTTCTTCTAACTCATTTATCCTTTTCTATTTCACTGTCATTTGCTAGACAAAGTGTCATATTCTCTCATTACAGAATGAAAATTTTTCAACTCTAGATTTCACTTTCTTTCTGTCTTGAACTTGCTCATTTCTAAGGTCACAAAAGCTGTACCTGATAAAGCAAGCTCATCACACTAAGCAACACAGAGTTGAGTATTTGCTGTTTACAGCAGTTCGAATTCATGCCATTTGAGTGACAAAGAAATGTACGTATTTCCAGACTACACATATTTATTCTAATGTTCCCGTAGATGTTCTTATCCTTTGGTTTCTAAAGTAGAAAGCATAGAAGAATTTCTAGAAAGCCACATGGTCTTGAACCAGTGGTCCTGGTCTGCAGTTTCTAAAGCATCTGGTAAGTTTATAAATCTATAAATTACATTTAGATTTTAAAACATCACCTTGGCATACATTACATACTCAACCTCTTATCTGAAAGGAGAATCATTGAGCTAAAATTCTTTAGTAACAACTAAGTTTTGGGCTTGATTTTAAACCAATGGCTTGGCCGTTTCCAGACCCACCTGCATTGTTCAGCTCTAATTTCCATCAATACAGACACTATGGCAATTCCTGAAGAGGTGCTCACATACCTGTGTGTCACTGATATGACCCACGGAAACCAGAGGCCATAGGTTTTCATTCCCCCTCTAAACTCACCAAAATATATAGTGGAAATGCAAATATACTGGTCTTTTTTATGACAAACAATCCAAATTCTTTGGTGGTTCAAGTGTCTACCCATTTTAAGAAATAAGATGCAAACTCATTAAACTTGTTTTCTATGTTTGAGACAACTTTAATGGATCAACCTGCAAAAATAGCAGGCACATAATGATGTAAGACTATCGATAACAATTCAAAAACTGATTTTTTATTGTTGTTTTGAGAACTTGACCTGTAGCTTATTATAGATTGTAGGCAATCTCTAACAGGCTTTATCTATAGGAACCCTAGTTGGAATTTTCAAAGAGTCTAGTCTATCGACCAGTTGTGTTAGAACTTGCTTGTGAGCCAAGAGGAAGCACGTTGTGGGGTTAGGATGCAGTTTTGGGGCCAGCCCCATTGCCTAGTGGTTAAGTTTGGCATGCTCCACTTTGACAGCCTGAGTTCAGTTCCCGGGCACAGACCTCCACCACTCGTCTGGGTTTTGTATGTGCGGGGACCCACATACAAAACAGAGGAAGATTGACACAGATGTTAGCTAAGGGCAAATCTTCCTCAAGCAAAAAGAGGAAGATTGGCCACAGATGTTAGCTCAGGGTGAATCTTCCTCAGCAAAAAGAAAAAGAATGCAGTTTTGAATCAGCTTGGTTCAAAATTGTTATTGTTAATTGTATGACCTTATGCAAGTTACCTACACACACTTCACACAAATTTCCTCATATGCAAAATGGGAACATTAATAGCCCCTGCCTTATAGGATTGCTTGAAGATTACCTGAACAATATAAGAGTGACAGAGACATCTAGCTGTCCAATAAGATTTGTTTGGGCCTCCTTAGTCTGGTGTTCTCAATGGGAAGCAGCTTTCCAGGCAAGAATTACATTTCCCAGTCCCCCTTGCATCTAGGGGTGTCGTGTGACCACTTCTCACCAGTGAAATGTGAGTAGAAATGGTGTGTATCTCTTTCAAGCCAGACCTTTTAAGAACCAGTGTGCCTTGTTCCCAGCTTCTATTTGCTGGAAGTAAAGGAAAGGATGACAGTGTCCTGGGGAAGGGTGGACATGTGATGGAAAGAGCCTAGGTCACTGAATCACTATGAGAAGGAGAGCCACCCATGAACCAGGAGCACCCATGAACTCAGAAAAACTTGTATTGTGAGAAACCACTGAAATTTGGGGCTTTATTTGTTATAGCAGCCAATGCCAGCCTAACTAATTCAACTTGCCAAGAGCCTAGCATAGAACACAGCATATAATACATTCCAGAATTTTTCCATACCTTACATAACAATCTAAACATTGTGATCAGATCTAGAATGTAAAATTTCAGAAAAAAACCTCCAACTTTGATTCACATTATGGTTTGACCATCTTCATTAAACATTTCTTGAGTACCTACTACATTCTAGGCACAATTCTGCTTTCTGGGTACACAGCAGTGACCAGGACAACCACATTCCTGCCTTCATGGAGCTTTTCTACTAGTCTGATAAGAAACAATAGTTTCCAAGAGATTGTGATAGAAAATGGCCAGGGGATAGGTGAGGCGATTTTAGACAGGAATTTTAGAGAAGTTTTTCTGAAGATGAAAAACAATGATAATAGCTAACTTGGCGCATTGTACTTATACTGTGTCAACTTAGCCGAGCCAGAACCGACATTTCCCAGAACTCCCTTCCTTGCACAGTTCCAGGTTAACACGGAACACAAGGTGCGTTTTATATAGATTTGAAAGGCAGAAGTGAAGCAGCCATATTCCCTTTGTACTGAGACGGACAGTGCAGGACGCCAAGCACTGTTGCAGCTCACAGACCTTGTTGCTGATCTGCTGCCCCACTTTGTTGGCATGGAGCAATCATCTAGCATGCTGCTCCTTCAGCTCCCGCAGGACACCCACATCATTGCAGTGGGAGGATTGGAGTCAGGGAGATACCAACACGGGTTCCAGCTCATCCTTGGGTGTTCCTCTTTGTCCTTGCTCTCCTCCATTTCACATCCATCTTTCCCTCCTGTTATTTTTCTTCCCTGGTAACTTCAAGGCCAACATCAGGTACAGAAGCAGCAGCCATTCAGAAATTGGATTAAGTCAATCCCCTTTGATAAGTCCCATATTCTTTCTATTTCTAAAGTTCTATTTCTTTGATCAAACTCTGAGTGTTACACACATGTTGCACTCTCTATGAAAAATGCATACTGCTAGGGGTTTTCTGAGATTATCTTATTTAATCCTCATGGCCACTATGAAGCATGTACTATCATTGTCCCCATTAGAGATGAAGAAACTGGGCTCTCCAAGACCAAGTGACCGTGTCAAACTCTTTGAGAGTGATGAAGCTGGAACGTGAGAAGAGAGTCCACAAGGTAAATGCAACACTGCCACCTTTAGCTATCTCCTCAGGGCTGTTCTGTATGGTTGAAGAGTTTGCTAAATGCTCTTTTCATCAGGGATTTACTTCAGAAGTCTTTGGGCTCGTAACTGTGAAAATACAAATTATCAGGGAATAGAAGTTTTGAGATGGAAAGAAATTTAAAAATCATTGAGCCCAATTATATGCAAGAGAAAATAAATCTCAGAGAAAAGATTGTGCAAGTTAAGCAAAGTCCCTTGATTAGGAGCTTCTGCCTAAATTCTGTGGCCTTCTGCTGTGCCACACCCCAAACACGAGTAAGCGTAGGCTCCCCTTCATCAGGCAGTGATGCAGGAGTCTGGGACATCCCACGGAACATCTCGGGAGCCAGGATTAGGACTTTAGATTTGTTTGTGTGTGTGTAACTATCTCTCTGGTGTCCTTCGGCCCAAGGTAAAATAATTCGATTTTGCCGTTTGTGTGCTGTAAGGACCCTTTCTGGCATAATTCAAGTCTCTCCCAACACTTCAACTGGAAGTACTATTAGGAAAATCCCTTCCAATAATTCTGCTAATAGTTTCCAGTAAACTTAAACCTGGAGCGACATTTGAATGAATTTATCTGTAGTGGGCTTCTGCAGGAATCAATAAGTCATTCTGATTCATTCTCAGTTTCTAGAGGAAAGTATTTATTTTCTAAGACGAGACTGAATAGAAATGGGAATCATTTTGTATGGGGTGAGGCACAGCTTGCTGATTAAGATTATCTCCTTTTCCTTTATTATTCCTGAAGGATTAAGCCATGGGAATTTTGGAACTTAAAGCTACAGATTTCTTTCTGGGATCCCTCCAAAAACTTAGAAAGCACTAAATATCCCCGTGGAGTTCTAATAATCATAATCTGCACCATTTTGAAGTTAAGAATTTTGTCTGGGAAAATACCTTGGAAGACCAGCTGGTTGAAAATCAGACCATACTTCATCTGCTAGTATATAAATCCATGAAAATGTGCCCAGAAAAAAATCAATTCTCTTATATCCTGCAGCAAAAATAAATAACAAACATACAAGTCACCATTTTAAGAGAGAGAGAGGAAGTTAACTGGCAACTGAAATCTATGATTTTTCAATAATGAATGATTCCTAACCACAGTGAAAGTGTTTACAAAAGGAAAAGTTCTCCTGAGGAATTTAGATTAAGAACAAACCCCAAAAGATGAGAGGCTCCTGTGAGACCACATCCGTTCATTTTTATCTTATAGAAACTGCAGTGCAAATGGAATGAATTTGTGTCTATAGGCCTGGAATACGTGGCCACTAAACCTTTAGAACATCCCACTAGGAATTTTTAAATCTAACAGAATTAACTCTTATAGGATTAAAATGGCATATAATTTTGCTACCTTCAATAGAGAGTTCTAAAAAATGTGAGACTTGGGGCTCCTAGGAGTCCATTGTAAAACCCATCTGTCCTTAGGGGTTAATAATTCTGTACCCTATTCCAACATGTGGGGTTTTTCCCCACACCACCAGGCAACTCTCCAACACCAGCGGGGTGTCCAACAATTCAATTCAATTCTGACACTATCTACCCAGAGACAGTATCAGATTTCATAGGTTAAGGTCTCAGTCCCACAAGACTGCCCTCTACTTCAGATGCCAATAGCAAGTCCAGGTTGTTACCTGTGCCTCTGACGGACTGCCTATAAATCAAAGATTCCCACAACCACCTCCTTGAGTTCGATTAATTTGCTAGAGCAACTCACGGAACTCAGGGAACTAGTTTACTCACTAGACCACCAGTTTATTACAAACGATATTAAAGGATACAAATCAACAGCCAGATGAAGAGATACAGAGGGCAAGGTATCAGGGAAGGGCATAGAGCTTCTGTGCCCTCTCCAGCTCTTCTGTGCCCCCACCAATCTCCTCAAATCTCCACATGTTCACCCACCCAGAAGCTCCATCCATTTGGGGTTCTATGGAGTCTTAATTACATAAGCATGATTGATTAAACCATTAGCCACTGATGACGGGACTCAATCCCCAGCCCCTCTCCCTTTTCTGGAGGTCAGGGGGTGGGACTAAACGTTCCTACTCTCTAATCACGTGGTTGGTTTCCCTGGCAACCAGCCCCCATTCTTACTACTTTCCCAATGTCACCTCATTAACATAAGAAAAAACACCTCTACTGCTCCCTCACTTAGGAAATTCCAAGGATTTCAGGAGCTCTGTGCCAGAAACCAGGACAAAGACCACATATATATTTCTTATTATATATCACAGGAATAAACCATCTTCAAGGCAAAGTAGACTTCAGCCACTTAGGAAATCCAGAATAATATGATCCATGAAACCTTATCCTGGCCCTGGCCCAGAGGACTTCGTAGACATTGGGTATGAACACAGACAGGTTCCTGGGACACATAGGGAGGGAGCCCTCTTTCAGAGATTCTGCCAGGTGTAGGATTTTAGGGCAAGAACAGAATATATAATACCTCTGGGTTCCTGCATAGGGAAGGGATTTGGGGAAGAAGCAATGTCACTGAGAAGGGGCCCAGGCACAGAAAGACCCCCCAAGATAAGCTTTGGTCTCTTTTACTAGCTTTGTCTGCAACGTGAATAATTGTGAATAAGCTGGAGAGAGAACTGAACGTAGAATTCAGAGCTGCCGCCATGCCATGACCTGTCCCTGGGGTGCAACTGCTGGTCCAGACAAGTCTTATGGTCAACCTCAGCTACTGGGAGGCTAGGAAAAGCTAAGATGATAACAATCCAACATTTTAAAAAATTGTTTCTGTCTAAGTTTTAAATATTTCAAGGAAATTATAAAAAAATATAATAAAACCGTATGTACCCACAAACAGGAGTTAATACATTTTAACATCTTGCTATATTTGCTGCAGTTTTCTTTTTTCTTTCTTTACAGACACAGCCAAAGCCCAAATATATCCTCCACCTTCCTCTGCTTTAGCCCTCTAAAGGCTACTACGATGTTAAAATTGGTATGTATCACTCCCATGCGTGATATTCAATATTAAGTAATTCTGAGGAATTCTTGAAGATGTATAGTATGATCTTGTATAATCTTTAACTTATAAAAATGACATTCTGTACCAGGATTTCTCAACCTTGGCTCTATTGATATTTTGGGTTATATGTTAGTTTCCTTTTAGTATACAACAAATTACCCAAAACTTAGTGGCTTGAAACAACACAAATTAATTCTCTGACAATTCTGGAGGTCAGAAGTTTAAAAGGGGTCTTACAAGGCTAAAATCAAGGTGTCGGCAGGGCTGGTTCCTTCTGGAGTCTCTAGGAGAGAAATCATTCCCATGCCTCTTCCAAATTCTGAAGCTTGTCTTCATTCCTTGGCTTGTGGCATCACTTAGCCTGTTGTCCCCTGCTTCCAACGTCATGTTGCCGTCTTCTGTCTTTGACTTCCTTTCCGCCCTCTTATAAGAACCGTTGAAATGACACTTACTTAGAGTCCGTCAGGGTAATCTCCCCATCTTAATATCCTTAACTTAATCACATCTGCAAAGTCCTTTTTGCCATAGAACACAGAATTCCCAGGTTCCAGGGATTATGATGTGGACATCTTTAGGGACCATTATTGAGCCTACCCCAGGCCACCTAATTCTTTGTTTTGTGAGGGGCTGTCCTGTACATTGTAGAAGGTTTAACTACATCCCTGCCTCTCTTCACTAGATGGCAGTAGCACCCCTCAAGTTTTGACAACCAAAAATGCCTCCAGACATTGCCAGATGTCTCCTGGGGGCAAAAGCCCCACAGTCGAGAACCTTTCTTCTACGGGCACATTCGTCGCTTGTGTATTTCATTCTACATTGCGTTTGAGAATTATCCATGTCAAAACATTACGACCTAGTTTATTCATCTTAACTGCCCCATAATATTCTGTTGAATGAATAACAGCCTTTTTTCCCCCAATTTTTTTTTCTATTACAAACAATGCTTCATAAAAATCTGGACATGTCTCCTCATGAGCATACACAGAGAGTTTCTTTATGCTAGGGCAATGGTATTTGCTCTTTGACGTGATCAGAATCACCTGGGGAACTCCTTAAAACACTTTGCTGGGTAACACACCCAGAGTATCTGATTCCTTAGGTCTGGAGTAGCGCCAGAAATAGTGAATTTTTAACAAGTTCCCAGGTGATGCTAAATCTGCTGGTCTGGGGACCACTCTTTGAGAACCTCTGCTCTAGGATATATACCTACAAGTGTGATTTGCCAAGTACAATTTGCTGGGTATTGCCAAATTGCTCCCACAGTGGTTATATCAATTTCACTCCCACCCGCAAGGAATGAATTAGTTTCCCTACAACCTCACCGATAATTGGTGCAGAAAGACTAATTTTTCACAGAAGTGAAGGGAGTGGAGAGGTATCACATACTCTATTATTTTGTATTTCTCACATTACTGAAGAAGTCCTACATATTTTCATGCAATTATTAGCCATTTGGGTTTCTGTGTTGGAAATTAGCCATTTCCAATTCTGTGTTGCCTGTTCTTATTTTTTGCTTGTTTTTCTAATGAGTTATTTGCAGGAATTCTTTCTGCCCTCCAGATACTGAATTTTAGTCAGTTGTACACATTGCAAATCTCTTCTCCTGGTATGTTTCTCATCTTTTGAATTCGTTTGTAGCTTCTTTGGCTAAAAAGAAACAGTTTAAAATAGTCAAATTTATCAATCTTTTTTTACAGTTTTTTATTTTTCATATTAAGAAATCTTTCTCTGCCCTAAAGTCATAAGGATATTTTTCTTATTTTTTTTAAATTTTGCTCTTTTTTACACAGTTTTTTTCTTTAATCCGTCTGGAATTTATTTTTGCGCATGATGTGAGGTAGGGATCTATTTTAATTCATTGCATGTGAAGAGCTCAGTAACTCAGCTCTGTTGATATGAATTTGTAACATCTCCTCTGCCTTAATATTTGATAATACCTTCACGAAATTCTATCAATTTTTACTTTACGTACTAAGGCTATGTTTTTAGGTACATATGTGCGTGATTCTGTTTTTCAGCTTTCTATTCTATTCCACTAAATATTTTTTTGCCCACACCAGTTTTAATTATTATAGATTTATAACAGGTTTCAATATATATTAAATAGTCCTTTATTCTTATTCAAAAATGCCATGGCTCTTCCCTTTATTCTGTCAAGTAAAATCTGAGATCAGCTGAAGTTCTACGGAGAAAAAAAACTAGGGAATTTTTATACTTTTGTATAGAAATTATAGATTTAAGGTCAGTTGTTTTCATTATAACATCAGGTCTTCCATCCAGTAAGATAGTACATCTGTCCATTTATTTAGGTCTTCTTTTATGTTATTTAAAGAAGTTTTAAAAGTTTACCCATAAATGTCTTCACTATCTTTTTGCAAATTTGTTCCCAGCTCCCTAAAATATTGTGTTATTTTTAATGATATTTTAATTGCATTTTCTAATTGTTCCTTTTGTATAGAAATGCTAATCATGTTTGTACATGGATAGTGTATCCAGCATCCTTGCTGAATTCCCCAATTAGTTTAAATAGTTTGTAGATTCTCATGGATTTTTCTAGATACACAATATTATTGTCTGCAAATAATAATACATATGTTTCTTCCTTTCCCATTCTCATGTTTTGTGTTCTTTCCATGCCATCTTGGATCTCCCATACTACATGGAGGAGAGCTGCTGACAGCGGGAATACTTGTCTTGTTCCTGGCTTTGAAAAGATTGCTTTTACTCTGTCACCGTTAAGTATAATACTTGCTACAGCTTTTTAAATTACCGTTTACCAGTTTAAGAAAGTTTGCTGAGAGGTTGTCATGCATAAATTTAGAATCTGATCAAATGTACATCTTGCATTTATTTGTGAGTTGTATGGTTTTCTCCTTTAAGTTGTTGATAAGGTAAATTACACTGATTTTCTTTTTAAGACAAATTTTATTTCTATCAAAACTATAGGTGAATATATTTTGAGGAGACAAATGATTCTTCTTTTCTGCTGTGAAACACAGCACACTCCCTCCCTCACCATTTCCTCACCCACCAAAGCAATGATTTTATGTCTTTTAATTGATTCTTTCAATGCTTGTTTCCATATACCTAAATAAAATGCTTGCACTGTTACTTCTTGATTTTTCAGTTTTAATCTTCTATTAACTCTCCACTATATGACCATCTTTTACTCCAAGCTCCCACCACACAGTTATACTCTCACTTCCCTCTATCATCCTAATAGAGTTACATACCTATTTTAGTTACATATTCTGTGTTTATATTATTATAACTATATATTTTTCACAGCTGAACCATGTAGTAAACTATTATTATTTTCCCTTTGCTGATAACTTTATTTTCTCAGTATATACCATCCTGTTTTTACTTGCTAAGTTTTCTATGAGTTTACAATTAACTGAACACCAAATTCTTCACCAGCTGTCTAAAACTCCTTTTAAGACGATCAGATATATCAAATATTCTATCAACTTTATCTCCTGAAGAAGTCTCTCCAAGATCCTCTGACCTGCTCCAATTTGAATGGTTGCCTAGCATGCCTGATGCACAGGAATTATTTTAGGATTATCTTTTTATCTTACACTTTATCTTGGCCATCACTCCAGATATTCCCTTTGCATTCCTCCTGTGATGGGTCTCCAATATCCATTATCCTATGCCTTCATTCTTTGGTTTATTCCTCATTTTATGAAATGTATCCTCCAGTAGACTCCAGAGAAAGAATGTGTAGGAATAAAATAGTATCGCTGAGCATCAAATTCTGAGAAGAAAATTCTTTTTCTTCAGAATTTTGAAACATTACCCCATTGTTCTCCATCTTCTAGTTTTGATATTGAGAAATAAGAAGTCATATGATTTCTGATATTTCGTGTCTGACTTTGTTTTTTCTAGAATGTTGACGATCAAATCACCGTCTGGCTCCAGTGTTCGGAAATTTCACAGTAACATGTATTGTTGTGGATCGCGTTTTATCTGTTGTACTTACTAATCTCTTTTGTACTTTGAAACTCATGTTCTTCAGTTTAGGAAAATTGTGGCATGTTTTTGTTGACTATATTCATCCACATTCCACTCCCTTTTCAAAATTCCTATTATTTAGATGTTGTACTGAGCCTCTAATTTTATCTTCTTCCATCTATCTTTTAATATTCATCTGTTTTGTCCTTTATTCTAAGAAACATTTAATATTATCTATTTATCTAATTTTAAGAACAAAATTCTGTATATGTCCATTTGATTAATAATTACTTTGTTCTGTCTCTCCTTATTAATTTCTGCATGCTTAATCTATCAATTACTGAGAGCAGCGTATTAAATCTCTTTTGTGACTTAATATTTGATAATACCTTCACGAAATTGGAAGATCTGAATTGTTATAGCTTCCTGACAAATTGTTCCCTTTATCATTATGTAATGATTCTCTACTTAGTAAGTATGATCAATATAGCTACCAGTTTTCTGCTGTAAGTACACTATACGATGTTGGCACAACAACGAAATTGCCTAACAATGCATTTCTCAGAACATATCCCTGTTGTTAAGGGACACATGACATACAATCTTTACTTATTCGGATCCTTCAAACTAGACCAAAGAGACAGTCTGGTCTGCAAGGCTCAATCAGAAATGTGGGATGGTGCCATGCTGACAATTGGTGGTCCCTGACTTATATCTTCTGAGACTAGAACCCAGTGTGGTCCATAATCAATATGTTGGTTGAACTAAAGACCTCCTCCTGGACAGGCCATGTGCTCCTTATAGGTGTGGCTCAGTGCTAAGTACTCTGAGGACTATAAAAACAATGGTAACCCGATGAATATGTGATAAGGAAACGTCCAGAGCAGGAGCTCTGGAACCACATGGGCTGGGTGAATCCTGGCTAAGCCATCACCATCTGTGTGACCTGAGGAACATCTAAGGTTCAAATATTGTTTTACCAAATTTCTAAAAACAAGTGAGCAAAGAATCTGCCTGCCAGGAAGGGATGTGGTGGGTGCAGCATCCAGTCAGGTCAGGCTCCCGTCCCCTCCTCAGGAACATTCCCCCATGGCTGGTGACACTAGTGGTTGGGTAGCCCTGGAGAAGGAACACCTGGCTCCAGGCCTCTCAGAGAAGCTGGGCTGTCCCCAGGGGAGGCAGACCACACTCTGGCAGGATCTAGGTGGCTCCTGGCTCAGCTTTGAACAGGCTCTGAACTCAGAGACCCTGGGGAAAGGGCTGGTGACACACACCCAGGCGCTAAGGGACCTGTAGAGCCGATGCCCCAGCTGGGGTGAGCTCTAGGGATGGGGCCTCCCAGTCCTGAACTGTCCCCCATAGTGGCCTATCTGGTGCCAAATACCTAAAACTTGCAGCAGGAAGTCCCAGGTGCCAGAAAGTCCAGCTGGGGCAGCTATTGGGGCCTTGCCCTTTGCCCTTTGCCCTTTGGCACATTCTCTTCAGTAGTTGGGCTGGCAACTGCCCTTGGCAGCCCCTTCTCTGTGACATATTCCAAGGAGACGTCACAGGCACCAGGCTGAACAATGCAGGGCCTGCCTGGTCCTGAGAGGAGTCGGAAGCTAAGGTGAAGCTCTCCCAGCTTCATACTCTGTTCTGGGGGTATTTGGAGCACAACTGGCTCTATATGGGAATTTCCGTTGTAAGTTTCATTGCCCTCCCTCACACCATCCCCCACTCAGCTTGTCAACAGCCGGTTTCCCCTGCCCACGAGGCTGTGCCGCCTGGCTGGGCCCACCCCGTTGCTCCTGAGTCTGCCCTGGTCACAGGCTGTTCTGCTGGGATCCCAGCTGGTTTTTACATCACACCTGTGAGGCAGTATCCAATCCAGCAGGCCACGTGCCCCACCTCAGGAGATCCTCCCCTTGGTGAGCTGGAGGGACTCTCCAAAGAAGCCCATGCTGTCCGCTGTCATTCCATAATATTCAGACACACAAGAACCATAAAGATCCCTCCTCCAGGGTGCAAATTTACTCTCCTCCCTTCCACCTGAGCAGGCAGTCAAGGCTATGAAACCGGCACCATCCAGTCACCTCCCACTTCCTTGCCCAAAGGAGACTGAGGTGAAGGTACCAGAAGAGCCCAGAGAAGGGATGGCAGGGAAGAAGGAGGATCATGTAGAGACCAAAGGACAGGACATTGGGCACAGGGGCCCCCACAGCAGTGGGGATGTACCGTCGACATCAAACCCCATAGACCAACAGAGCCCTCACTTCCATCGAGAGCAGTCCTGGGCCTCCGGACCTCCATCCCAAGCACCCAGAAGTCAGCTTGAGTGAGAACACCCACATGTCTCTGATGAGCTCCTCCTGGGAAAGCCACATCGTCACCACCTCATACAGCCCTGCTGGAGATGCCCTGCCTCCATGGAAGCCTGATCCAGATGCAGTGGTGCGCTCTGAACCCACCCCATGCTGCTCCCTGTTGCCAGAGAGGTCATCACAGGAAGCGCCGGGTGCAGACCGTGGGCCCAGCTCTCCAGGCTCACTGATGTCCGGGAAGGAGATGCAGGATGAAAGCCTGCAGACATCCCATCATGGAGCTCTTGTCCACCGGGATCTCCCAGCAGTAGGCCCTGCAAATGGAGACTCGCTATGCCACTGTGCTGCCCCTGCCACTACCACTGTCACAGCCACTGCTGTGGGGCCAAGGTGAGCTGCCCCCACCTTCTCAGCTTCCTTGCACGGCTATTGCCAGAAACCTGGGCACCTTGGAGATGAACACTGAGTGTCAGCAGAACAAGATCTTGGAGGATCAAACGGGGTCACGGCAGACCGCAGGGCCACTCAGCCTGCTCCTCCCTTCTCCCCTCCTGCCTTGGAGACTGCAGCCACCCTGCCCCTGGTCACCCACACTTTACAGGTCCCTGCTCCTACCACTGACTTGGTCCACATGTCTGCCAGACCCCCAATCCTGTCTGTCCATCTACCTTCTCTGATTCCACCCCAAATACTGATCAGAAAACACGACACAGTCCTGAACTCTCCTCCTCCTGCTGTTGCTGCTGATTCTCTTCCTCCCTTCAGATCCAGTCCCATTTGGGGAATTCCACTTCATGAGAATGGAGGCCCTTTTCATTCATCAGAGCTACAGTGGCTCCTATTTCTGGCCTCCCCACACCTCCTAGCACTTCAACTTTCTCTTTCTAAACACCTGCTGCAAAAGAAAATGCTCGACACCTACATGTATAGCTTCCCCTCCTTTTTTCATACCCACCCCTCTTCCAGTATTGTCCACCAGGAGCCCTGTGTTCACCCACCAGCCCTTCTCTTCTGTGGCTGTCCCTTCTACCATCACAGCCACGGCCTCTGTAGGTTTGACCTCCCAGCCTACTTTATATCCTGGTGTCACTGATGTGGAGATGGCTCCTCGTTCCCAGGCTGGCATTCTCAGGTGTCCCCCGACCTCCAGTGTGAGATGTCTCCCATTTTCCAAGTTCATTGCCGTGTGGAGCAGAGGCACCTGCAAAGGGACCAGTCTCTACCAGCCCACCTTCATTGATGGTCCCCTTCCCCACCCCAATTTTTAACTATCCCTTTGGCCCCCAAACTGCCCCTCAGCCCACATGTGGGACCCCTGATGGGCAGCAGCAGAGAGCCCCTCTCCCCAGCACTCCTGTTTTCACCGGCCCACCCCTTGTGGCTCCTGCGTCCCCCACGCTCCAGGAGGCAGCCCCTCTGCAAACCTCAAGGCTGCCTCTGACACCGATGCTCTGGATCCCATGCCTCCTTCCCAGGCTGTCACCTTCCAGTCTCTCCCTGTCTCCAGGGACAACCACTGCCCATTTTACATGGTGCTTCCTGGTTCTGAGAACCCACCACCCAGGGGCAGCACTGCCTCTGCCCACATCTCCACCCACATCTCCACTCATTTACCTGCGCAGTCAGTCAGCAGACAGACTGCAACTTCTAACCTTCTCTTTGACCCAGGAATCACTGCTCAGCCCGCATTTGAGGACTGTGATGGGCAACAGACTAACAACCCTTTCCTGCTGGGAAAACTGGTAGCCCCAGCACAAGCTGTAGGTCTAACGTCTCCTGCAGCCCTGCCACTGAGAGGCAGCACAAGGATATCAGGTTTTGCAGGTTTGATACTGCCAGGCTCTGCATTTGACACCACTGTCAACATCTTAAATCTGAGAAGCTGGGGCCACCTGTCCAGAATCCAAGTGGTATGATGGAAGGGGACAACATACTCCCATGGCTGGAGGACCTGGTATTCCCACTTTCCATAAGTACAACTGAGGCCCACCTGACCAAACCACAGGTAGTACAGTCACGGGGAACAATATCTCACTTGTGATGGGTGGCCCCTGTGTCACCACCTGCTTTCAGAACACTTGGAGCCCATCTATTCAGAGCACAGGTGATACGATGGGAGACAGCATCACACCTGCTGTGACTGAATACACTATGGCCCCCCGTTCATACAGAGCCATTGGCGCCTCCATGGGCGAGGCGCAGGTGGGGTGTTGGGGGACAGTACCATACGTTTTTAAAGAGAAACCTCTACCCTCAGTCAAAACACCTGCTTCCTCCCCCAACGCCCCATCAGGATCCCCTGTGACTTTGGAGGAGCCAGCACTGCATTTGGAGGCTCCTGGTCAGAGCAACTCAGGGCACAGCAAGTGGTAGTGTTGCCTCTGGGGCACTGTCATCACCTGCCAGGGCCTCATAGGAGCCACCACCAATTCCTTTCTTCTGTCACGAATCTCAACAAACAAGGAGCAGATCTTCCTCTGAAAACTGTGTGTGAACAAGAAGGGACTTTGCTCCACTGGAAAGAGGCTCAGCCCCTTTAAGCAAAACTGAACCTGCTCTCTTCCCTCAGCAGCCAGAGGACCACACCTCATAGGTATGTGTGTGGGGGGTGTGTGTGTGTGTATGTGTGGAGGGGCTGTGTGTCTCTGTGTTGGAGGGTGAGGGGCACAGGAGCCCAGTTCAGAACTACCCAGACTTGAGAAGCTCCAGCGTGGAGAACAGAAGAGAGCTGCATGTAGCATCAACCGTGCCAACTCTGGCTTGACCGTTAACATGGCCGACCCAGGCTCTGGGCCAGTTTTCTCCAGTCTGGGCACTGGCAGGATGCCCACTGCTGCTTACAGGGGCTTCCTCTCCCCCTCCCCATTTGTTACCCATATTACTACCATTAAGAATACACATTTTTAATAATCTAGTCCTTGTTCTAACCACCCAGTAAAAAACCACCTAAAACAACTGCCATAGGAATTAAGGGGCACTTCACTTTGTGCCTACCAGCAGGATAAGAAGAATTCGTTTAGAATCACTACAGTAACATTTTTCCATTGCATAGTCACGTTTTGGAGAGAGGATTAAAACAATCTTTTTTAGTGCTTTACCATGGTATGAAGAAGGAATCAATTATACTACAAATTAATTGTTTAAGAAATATATTCATGTCAATCAAAAAATACAAACCAAAAAGGGGGAAATAAATATGCCAAGCAATTTATAATTCCATTATAACTTCTAGGAAGGCATTGTCTTTACATGTGAATCCTACTTTCACATATTGAATTAGAGATTAGTATATTTTCCTTAGTATTGAGCTTGTATTAACCCGATAAAGAAGTAATGTATGTACTTTTTTCCATCTTGAAAACCTGGTGACCAATTTTGCTGCAAAATGTGATCATGAAAAATGCTTCTTTATGTAAAATTTAGAGACTGCAGGTCTTGACTTGCAAAGCTTTTAAAAGTTCCCAATGTTGTTTATTCTTAATTCCAGCCTTTCTTCATGTATGCCATTTTCCCCTAGCTTTTATGCCATTTAGACATTCAAAATCTGACTTTAAAACCCACATCTTCCAATAAATCTTCCCAGTTACATCGCATCCCCATCCTAACCCCATTTTCGGGTGTCAGTTCGGCTTTTCTGCACTGAAAAACTCTCAAGGTCAGGGATAATATTATGCCTCATAATGTTTTTACAACTTCCCACAGCACCTACTTCATCGATCTGCACACAGTAGGCACTTAATGAATGTATTTAGTGATTGTTTCAAGGATCCTACAAATACTTGAGTTTGTAGCACACATGAATTACCACAGGATAGAATTTAATATCTCCTCCTTCTTTGCAGGGAGATCGAAATAGATGTTCAAAACGCCAGCTAAGTGTTCAGTCTCTTTTATAATAATTCCTCTTAACAACTGGGTTCCGGTTCTAAAATTATTTGGTTCTTGCCAAGATCTTATTTGGAGAAACTGTAAAGTTCAATCCCATTTCATCAAGCCATGTTGTCCTTTTCCAACATGATTTTATTTCTTTTACACCAACCTGGGTTGTTCAGGATGAGCTGAGTTGTCTGTATTAACAAGCTAACCCTTAAACCTCAGTGGTTTAACACAACGAATGTTTATTTCTCACTCAGGCTATGTCCCTAAGGGTGGGGGGAGGGGCAGGCCCTGCTCCACAGGGTCGTTCAGGTCTAGACAAATGGAGGCTCCACTGTCTCAACACTGTGCAGGGAAAGGGAGCCAGAGGGTCTCATGCAGCATCTTTAATGGTTTGGCCCAGAAATGAACAGGTCTCTTGCACTCACAGCTAATGGCCAACACTTGCTCCCGACCCCACCTAACGTAAAGGGACTGGGAAATGAGGAGCATATGGATAGTCGGTGAGCAATAACTGTCTCCACCTGGAAGCGTCACTATAGACTCTTGCCCACAGCGTGTGCCATTTCTCTTTGCAATTATTCCCAAATCAGTCCTAAATTTTTAAAAATTCCAAATTAGTAGTTCATGTTATTCAACCTGCAATCCTCAATTAAGCTAACTTTTACCCAGAAACAATATGTTTTAATCTGTTTTCCTTTTAATGCCTCATATTTTGCCTAGACAATGAACTTGCCTAGTTTATTCTTCCCTTTCCTTTCAGACACATTGTCTGTCTTCTTTGTTGCTCCGGTGGCCTGCATCTTCCAGGATCTTTTTAGAATCATCACAATCGTAACATACTCAGAGAAAAAACTTCCTTACCCTTTGCTTCTCCTCTTCCTGACAAGATGTTGTCTTAATAGGGTTCTACCTCATCTTCTCCTTCATCTCCTCCTTTTTCTCATTCTATAATAGGATCTGATGCTGCATGGACTCCTTCTTCCCTCTGCTAATCATCTCTCTCTGTCCTTTTAATGCAGTGGCTCTTAGTTGTGGCAACATATTAGAATCACCTGGCCAGCTTTTGGAAAAGACTGATGCTCCAAGGTCTGGGGCCCAAAGGAGGGAGCTCAGATGTCTGCCCTACAATGTAGGGAATCTTAGAAAAGGTCTCACTAAGGAAGTGCCACTGGAGACGGGTCTTGACAATGAGTATGAGTTGGCCAAGTAAAGAGAGAGTATCCCAGTCAGTGATAACATCAGATGAGCTCCCCCAAAACAGAGCAGGGACAGAGTTAGATCTATGTGTTAAGAATGATCCCTCTGGGGCCTGGATGAGGCACAGACTAGAGGGAGAAAGACTGCAGGGCTGGAGAGCAGAGAGGGCATTGATAGGATGGTCTTGGCAAGAGGTGGGCACATCCTTCTTTTGCCATATTTATTCAACATTACTCATTCCTTATTTGTGTGTTCACATTTACATTGAATTGCATCAGCTAGAAATATGTTCAGAAATACATTCAGAAACAGGTAGCAAAATCACCTGACTTTCTGCGGCTTAAACAAATAAAGGTTTATTTTTATCATACACACACACACACACACAAATTTTCTTAATGCTTGGGTTCCACCTAAACCAACTGAATTAGCATCTTTGGGAAGTGGGGTTGCCCACAGCAGTCATCTGCTCACTAATGTACTCCTGATTTGTTTTCTTCCCTTCCTTGTCTCATTTCTTCACTCTCTCCTAGTGCCTCCTGGGATCACTTCTCAAATAAATTCTTTGGACGTAAATCTTTGTTTTAGTGTCTGCCTTGAAAAATAGGAAAAATAATACCGCGTACCACATACGATTGTTAAAAGGATTACATGAGTTAACATATGTGAGGCATGTGATATTGCACACGCCCCACCCTCTTCCTAGCACACCCTGGCCCATACTTCAGCATGACTAACTCCTTCTCCCACTTTTCATCTCAGCTTAAACATCACCTCCTCAAGGAAGCCTTTCTATCACCTCAAGTGCTCTCTGTGAGTTTCTCTTATACTCTATTGCTCGTTCTTTCCTAGTACTGTACTCAAAATAATTGTAATCATGTTCACTTATTTTTTATCTGTTTCCTCCCACTAAAGTAAAAGCCCCAAAGGACAGATACTCCGACTTGTTCACCACAATTTACTGGTGTAGCACGTGTCTGACACATCACAGGGCCTAGTATATGTTAGTTGAATGAATGAATGTCTCCCATCCGACCACGTGGCCTTAAAGGACTTTCAAAACATACTATAGCTTTTCTAAAACTCCAGGTAAATAAAAAATTGAGAAAAATTAAAATAGAAACCTATTGTAGTCAGGACCCAAAAAACATTCATACCCTAAATCTTAGAACCTGTGTATATGTTACCTTACATGGCAAAAGTGACACTGCAGATGTAATTAAGCAACAGGCCTTAAAATAGGAAGAGAAGCCTGGATTAGCCAGGTGGGCCCAATCTAATCAAGTGAGACATTAAAAGCCAAGAGTATTCTCCAGCTGGTTACAGAAGAGGAAGTCAGAGAGATGTGAAGCGTGACAGAGGCTCAATTCACCATTGCTGGAGAGAGGCCACATGGAAAGCAAGCAGCTGCTGGGTGAAGAGACAAACCCCAGGCTAACAGCCAACAAGGAAATAGGAGCCTCAGTCCTACAACCACAGGGAACTTAATTCAGCCAACAACTTAAATGAGTTGGAAGCAGACTCATTCCCAGACCTTCCAGAAAGGAAGTTTGGCCTTGTGAGACTTTAAGGAAAGGACCAAGCTAGGCCACACTGTGAGTTAGCTGAACTGTGAGGTAATAAATGAGTGTTTTTGTTTTTTTTTTAAAGATTTTATTTTTTTCCTTTTTCTCCCCAAAGTCCCCCGGTACATAGTTGTATATTCTTCGTTGTGGGTCCTTCTAGTTGTGGCATGTGGGACGCTGCCTCAGCGTGGTTTGATGAGCGGTGCCATGTCCGCACCCAGGATTCGAACCAACGAAACACTGGGCCGCCTGCAGCGGAGCGCGTGAACTTAACCACTCGGCCACGGGGCCAGCCCAATAAATGAGTGTTTTTTAAAGCTGCTAAATTTGTGAAAATTTGTTATGGCAGTAATGGAATACTATACAACCTAACCCCTAAAACTCTCCCTTGGTAGATGTGCCTAAAAGAGAGAAAGAGAATTCGAGGCCCATGACTGGAGAGTCCCAGCACAGACAAGGGAACCCCTGTAGGAAGCTACAGTGTTCTCTAAGTTTCTTGAACTCAGACGAAAATGTGTTTCTGGAAACCAGGAACAAATACTATTTCTTTCTACATACACATCTTCTCATAGACTTTGTCACTTAGGGTAGAGTAAAGTAATCATCCTGAGGTGATTTACAAGATGCAAATCTGCCAAGACACATAACAACTTTTAATGATCTTTCTGCCTGGTTGGTGATTACTAACTAGGAAGAGACCCACTATAATTAATGCCACACTAAATATCAGATGTTAAAACAATGAGAGGCAGCTTAACACTCCATTTCCCCAAATCAAGCTGTCCCCAAATATGAGGTATGCATGGGAGTGCACGCGAATGCAGAGGCATTGCAGATCAACAATTTCGAAACGGTCTTTTTCAGATTTTAATATATCTGCAGTAAAAATGTGTCTTAAAAATGATGTATACTCTTAAAAATGATGTATACTCTTAAAATGGTGACTTTTCTCCCCCCAAAAAGCTGTTTTTAAAGAAAGATTCGTTCCATAGAGGGGTGGGAATGTGGTATTCCTCATTTAAATAGTAATATGTGTCTTAGGCTGCTAGGGCCACCATAAGGAAATACCACAGATTAGGTGACTTAAACAATAGAATTTGTTTTCCCACACTTCTGAAGGCTGGAAGTCTGACATCAAGGTGTCAGCAGATTTGGTTTCTCCTGAGGCCTCTCTCTTTGGCTTACAGACGGCCATCTTCTCACTATGTTCCCATATGGCCTGTCCTCTGTGTACACAAGGAGAGAGTTTGTTTTCTGGTATCTTCTTCTTATAAGGACACCAGTCCTATTGGATTAGGGCCCCACTCTTGTGACCTCATTTAACTTTACCTCCTCAAAGGCCCTTTGTCTAAGTCACATGGGGGGGTGAGGGCTTCAATATATAAATTTGGAGGGGAGGCGCAGAGGAAGGACACAATTCAGTCCCTAACAAATGGAGAGCTGATATTGGTTACTTGAGTAAGGAAAAGCAGAGGTAAAATGGAAATTAGATTCTGCCATCCCAGGAAGGACCTTGCCTTCTGGTCTCCTGGAATGTCGGATGACTTCCTGGACAGCCAAGGGTCAGTGGGCACATTTCCTCAAAGTTCAGACAGAGAGAGGATGGGTAACTGAGGCTGCTGAGACTCCACAGGAGGGAACTGATGTGGGCAACAGCATGAGGAGCTGGATCGGAGAGCAGAGTTTTTCTGGGAGTTTCTTGCAGGACAACTTTCAGTCATATCTCCAAGCCACATTAACCCCACTTCCTTCTTGGTAGAATTTTGAAGGTGTTTAGAAGCTTGCCATGAATATTGTCTTGATGTCAGCAAAACGTTTTAGAAGGACTCCATGATGGTAACTTTGTGGTGGATGAGAAGATTCAAATACTCATACTCACTGACAGTGTCAAGCTCCAGCCACGTCTCTAGCTGAGCGTTACGGAGCTTTTTCCTTGGTTTTGTCTTTTTTTTGAAACTTGGCATCACTGATTTGGATAAAGATGCAAAACACAGTTATAAAATTTTCAGTAGCAAAACATTGGGAGAGAGAAGTGATATGCTGAATGAAAGGTTCAAGATCCAAAGATATCTTGACAGGATGGATTGTGGGAACAAAGCCAATGCAATTAAATTTGACCATGGTAAATGAGAGGTTCTGCACTGGAGGGAGGCAACTGTGTAAGGAGAGAGTTGAGCAAACCCTACTTAACTCAAGAAAAAAACTCTGTTGAAATTAGGAATCACGGAAAGAAAGACATGCCAGAAGCAGGGCCCTAAACAGAAATCCCCAGACAAGAAAATGGTGCAAGGTATGAACTTACTGGAGCTAGAATCAAAATTCCTAGCATGATGATGCATTTCCCTTGTCTGTCCCCCACCTCCAGCTCTTTTGTTAAAGGGGTCACATCAATAATCCCACCTGTTTCTATTTATAGCAAACCAACACCAAGATTAAAGAGAGGGTCAGCCTGTCTCTCCTTATATATTCTGGAGTGAAACTCAAGGTTTCTGAGCTGGAACATGCTGGATTGTCACACACTTAGACTTGGGACGGACCGTGGATATTCAGGTCTTTTCCATATGTTTCAAGTCATCCCTTCTCATTTCTCTGCTTCAGTGCCAAGCAGGACGCTTGCGATTGCTCCCTCCCGCTCTTTCTGATCTCTCCCACCTCTAGAACTTTGCTCAAGCTGATTTCTCTCCCGGGAATGCCCTCCTCCCACCTTCTCTGAAAACCTACCCTCCTTTCAAAGTATATTACAAATGCTGCCCTTGGATGCAAATTCATGATATCTTTCCAGATTTCTTGTCTTACAACTCCAAGTAGATGTCCTCTTTTCTTTTTCATTGTGAACTTTTACACCTGTAACATACGCTTCTTCATGATGTTCATCGTGCTCTTTCTTGGAGGGGAAGGCTTTCTAACAGAAACCCAGCTTTCCTCCTGCTGCTCACGCAGGAAATGACTGCATAGCTCCTCTGCCTAGCCTGGCAGCCACCATCCCCTCTTACCCTGTAAGCTTCTTGCCACAGGAGTGGCGAACCATGGCTCATCCATCAAGGCCTAAAACATTTGTTTTCTCTTCTCTGAAGCTTCTTCTGTCCATCCCAAGCAGAGATGACCATCATTCCTTTGTAGCACCTGGCACATGCTGCTGTCAGACAAGTTTATAATATTGCAATTGCCTTACTCCCTCAGTTATAAAACTGTGTTTTTTAAAAACACCAATGATGTATAAATGGGATTTTTAAAATGCAGTATTAACTCTACATATCAGTTGTAAAATGCATAAACATTCTAACAGTGATAAAATACTTTAAAATATGCATCCTATGACTGAAGAATACAATAATTGTTAACTTGTATGCCTTATCCAATGGACTGGCAGGTCCTCAGCCAGCAGCAGGAATCACGTCTCATTCATCTTATTCCCTATGTTTGCCCAGTGGCTAGTACAGAGTATTGGCTCAAGAAATATTTGTTGAGTGAATAAGTTGAACAAATAAGTTTTAGCTGGCCATAAATTTAATATGGTTCAACACTCTGGTCTGGCTGCTATGAAAACTTACATAATATAAGACTGCATCATATTAAGATGTTCAGATGACAGAAAGCAATAATCACAGAAAGAGTCAATCACATTTGGGATACAGTGTTCAATATTTTAATTGTTAAATATTTTAAAGGGGATCTTACCATCCAGGATGACCAAGATGGTATCAGGCCCAGAAACATACAAGGCAAGGCTGAAAGAATTGGGTAGAGAGAGCCTGCAAAAGAGAAGCAAGTGTAAAACACGATGGCTGTCTTCACACATCTGAAGGACTGTCTGTGCAGGTGTAAAAAGGCCTGATGTGTGGAGCTCCAGAGAAGGAAAGACCAGGCTGATGACAGTTCCAGGAGGAGATTTGATTCTCTATACAAAATGCCTTTACAAATTGCTGCTATGAAGCAATGGAATAGGTTCTTGTGCTATAGTGAGCATCCCATCTCAGGACGTATCAAAGCAGAACCTAATGGCTAAGAGTTATTCAGCACTGCATAGAATGGTAGACCAGATGTCCCACTGGGCTCCCTGTAATTTTTAAGATTCTCTGATTTTATCAATATTGTTCCCTTTCTGGAGAGGACCCCCATAACCGCAGGCACAATTGAAAAATGACAGGTATTCTAGAGGATGACCTGAAAGTTCCCAGCCCCAGCTCTATTACAGATTATCAATGAAAATTGATCTACCCATCCATCCATTCATCTGTCCAACCAACTAACATTTAATGAGTGCAAGGCACTGTCCTAAGTCCTAGAGATACAGCAGTGAGCAAAAGAGACACAGTTGCTGTATTCATGAATCGTCCAGTGCAGACAATATAAGCACACATAAATAGAAATTACAACCCATAGTAAGTACTATGAAGAAAGGCGTGGGATGCTACAAGAGTCAGCTGAGCTAGTTGGAGGGTTCAAGAAAGGCTGCCTCAAAGCAAGCCATTTAACCCCTCCACTCATCCACAAGGATTGCTGTTAAACAGAGCAGAAGATTCTGGCCTCACCCTGACTTTGAGGAGTTTAGTGTGTGTCACCTGGGAAACTCATTGTCTTTGTAAGCTTGGAGAAGGTCATCTTGATGCGGGCTCAGTGAGCCGAGGAGTCAAAAGAAAGATTTCTTGGACTCTCAAGATCTGATAGTAGTGCTCTTTTATTCAGAGAATAGCATGGGGACAGGACCCATGGGCAATGAAGGGCTGCAAGCATGGGGACAGGACCAGTGGGCAGTGAAGGGCTGTAAGCATGGGGACAGGACCCATGGGCAGTGAAGGGCTGCAAGCATGGGGACAGGACCTGTGAGCAGTGAAGAGCTGCAAGCATGGGGACAGGACCCATGAGCAGTGAAGGGCTGCAAGCATGGGGACAGGACCCGTGGGTAGTGAAGGGCTGCAAGCATGGGGACAGGACCCATGGGCAGTGAAGGGCTGCAAGCATGGGGACAGGACCCATGGGCAGCGAAGGGCTGCAAGCATGGGGACAGGACCTGTGGGTAGTGAAGGGCTGCAAGGCATGGGGACAGGACCTGTGAGCAGTGAAGAGCTGAAAGCATGGGGACAGGACCCATGAGCAGTGAAGGGCTGCAAGGTGTTGAGGGTTAGGGCTAAATTTATAAGGCATGGGTATGTAACTTATTTTTACTAAAGGAAAGATGATGTAAAAAGTCATTAAAATAATATCAGTGCAGGTGGAGTCTGGTTATTGTGTGGTCGTATAACTTTAGATATGAATCGGGTCATATAGATCAGCAGGTAGGCCAGGACGCCTTGGGCTTCTCTCCCTGGGGCAGCCTTGATCCACATCAATCTGACCTCTGTAAACCTCAGTTTCCTCATCACCAAAATGGGAGGCACAATAGCCCTTAGGCCATGATGGTGTGAGATCCTGCTTGTGAGCCCAGTGCCAGTCACAGAATATATGCCCCATAACTGGCAACTAGTGTTATTAAAATAAATAGGCAACACCCTGAGTGCTTAGAAAAAAGATTTCCACATACCTTCTAGATCTGTTATTTTAACTCTTCTAGTTATGCCAGGCTTCTAAAACTCCCCAGGGCTATTTGGTGAGGGGGGAACAAGATAGCCAGAGGGTGGGATGGCATTTTATCTCAGTCTCACTTGAGGGCGTCAACACTTCTCCCTCCGCGCTGCACTCCCTTGCTTCGAGTTCGTTGTCTGCTATAGGATGAAAAACATCTTTCCTTCCTGCTTTCATATTCAACCTTTTCTTTCTTCTCTTTAAAAATCAGAGAAGGTTAGAAAAGACCCTTCTGGAAACTCGACCACCTCTGCCTCAGCCAGTGCAGCCACCAAATAAAAATGCACAGCAGCGGCTCCCTGGCATTCCAGGAGGAGACCGGCCCAGGATGAATAAACAATCCACATTTCAAGCAGGATTATGGATATAAATGGAAGACGAAAAGCACATCAGGGTACCAATTCGTCACCCATCTCCACACAAAAGCACGGCCTTGTTTTTCTCCTCATCCTCAGCTTACCTCACTTCCCACTGCACTTTGTGGCCAAACATGCACAACACTGAAAATGATAAAGAAAAAAGTGGGGCAGAGAGAGACAGACAGCCGCCAGACAGGCAATTTGAGTGGGTCTGGGAGCGCCGTCCATCGCCTCCTTTCCTGTCAGCACTCTGGATCCCCTTAAATTTGAGGGTCAGTGATCTCCATCAGGGGCTTGACTACCACCTCAGCAAGTGGTGTCACAGAGCAGCCGGACGGCCGCAGCCTCACTGACACCTGCCCCTGACCGGGTCCTCCGGTTATCTCCCACTTGTCTTGATAGCTAACACAGCTCCTACAGTTGCTATATCCCATTAGCTCGGAGCAATGAAAACGAATGCCATTTTCTTGATGGCTTATGCAGAATTGCTGTAATTTGAAGCAAGCCTCTCTGGCCCTGCTTCTTCTTGACTCCATCCCCCACCCTTGCCCCCACCCTCCTTCCTTGACTGCTCCCCCCTCTCCAGCCCCCCACCCCCCCCACCCCCTGTCTCTGTCTGTCTTTCTTCTCCCTTTTCATACTGAATATATTGGGGCCCTGGCGGGCTGCCATTCTAACTGCACATTAGAAATGGTAGAGTTTTCCTCTATCTGATTCTATAAAATGAGTTCACCAGAAGGTGCAAACCCAGCACATTCGTGGTTTTTCCTATAAATTACTTTAACACTGTGTCCAATCATATATATAATTTCAGATTTTCAATTTCAACTCACTGCTGTGTCAGCACAGACTCCACTGATATGTCTAACGTATTTAGCTTAAAATGAAACGGATGGCATTTCATTACCAGGAAGATAATATTTTTGAATATGTTTCCTGCATGGCGGGATCCATCATTATTCTGCCATTTTATGTTCAGTGTGTGTAATAGCTTTTTAATGCTTTGACGTATTTTATTTATACATGTAATATTTTTATAACACCATAGGACAGTTTAACTCATTGGGCACATTAGAAAATCTTAATTGAATGCTATTAAATATTAGCAAGGGGGGAAAGGCTGAACAAATTGCCAATATTTTTATCTAAAATTTTGTCAAGGGTAACAAAAATTGTTCAACTCTTGTTCTTTTCTTTTATCTATTCTCCTCAACCTTCTCGCCCCCTCCATCCTCACTCAATAGTCTCCCCATAAATATACACACTTTGGAGAGGAAATAAAAAGGTAAAGAAAAATCCTCTAGTCCCCTGAGACTTAGAAGCTGTCAGGGTGAAAGCAAGGAACACGAGAAATATTGAGCAAGCCCCAGTGTGAATGACAGGAGCACTCTCATTGGTGGAAGCTTCTGACAGTGCTGAAATCTTTAATACCAGGTTCCTGGCTCTTTGACCAAAGTTACGGAACGTTTAAAAGGAGACTTCTTCTCAAAAGCTGTCTTTGCAAAGAAAATGCAAAGGAAAGTGTTTCGCCTTAAAAACTTGCAGGTAGCCCAGTTTGCTAAAGGCATTTCAAATTAACAGGGAAGTGGTAGAGAGAGCACTTTCTTCTGGTTCTTTCTCTTTTTCTATCAAAGCTGCTCCTCACTCCTCCAAAGGAAAGATCTGGAAGTCAACGTGGGAAAGGAGCTTCGCCTTCCTGGCTTCAAGGCAAAGCAGCTCAGTCAATGGCCCGAGGGCCCTGCACTCGGCGAGAGCCCTGGTCTGGGCTCACTCACAAGGGAGGGGTGTGGGAATTAACACCTTCTTTGGAGGAGAAGCTCTGCATTTCCCGGATGGATGGATGTTCCCCCACCGTTATTGAAGCATAACTGACAAATAAAATTGTGTATATTTAAAGTGTGTTAAAGTGTACAACGTGCCTTTCTTGTATTTAATGCGCAGCCCCCATTTCTCTAACTCCTCCTCTCCTAGGGCAGAGCAAATAGACAGCATTCTAATTCAACGCCACTTCTGATCACCTATGGGACCCTGAGCAGGTCACTGTGGTCCTCTGAGCCACATTTATCTGTAAAATGGAGCTATTAGTTCCTGCCTTGGATGTCACTGCAAGAATAAGACATGGTACATGTGGCACCTGACACAATCCACAGCTTACATAGAAGATACACGATGACAATCATTTTTGTCATAATTAACAACTTGCTGTGTTGTTAAAAATAGGCCATGGGGCTGGCCTGGTGGCACAGCAGTTAAGTTCACACGTTCCACTTCAGCGGCCTGGGGTTCACCGGTTCGAATCCTGGATTCGGACATGGCACTGCTTGGCAGGCCAAGCTGTGGTAGGCGTCCCACATATAAAGTAGAGGAAGATGAGCATGGATGTTAGCTCAGAGCCAGTCTTCCTTAGCAAAAAAAGGAAAAAGAAAAAGGAGGATTTCAGCAGATGTTAGCTCAGGGCTGATCTTCCTCAAAAAAAAAAAAAAAATAGGCCAATCTTTTCTCTTCTCTCTCCTTCAAAATCTCCAGCCTAAAACAGGAGACCCCAGTCCGCATGCTGATAAAACAGCCTCCTTCCCATAAATAAAAGTTGGCATAAAAGAACAAACAATTACAGTATCTCATTTATTCCAACAAAGCTCCTTTTGGAGTGAAACTCCCCAGGTTTTGCCCGAGGACATTTTAAAGAGGTTATTCTGGCTCACTAGCTAGTTTGTTTTTGTTTTTGTTTTTCCTGTGTTTATTTACCTCCTTGTTCTTAAAAGAATAGGAAATCATGGCACAAAACTCCTTCGAAGAGAATCTGCCACTGACAATTCCTTGGATCATTTTACATACTTGAAAGCTCTTGTAACTCTTCCAGCTTTCAGAGAGTTGAGGGAATTACCACCACAATGGCAATCATGTTACAAAATATAAACATCAGATTAACATGCACACCTTCAATTCATGCAATGTTGTAAGTCAAATATATTGCAATTAAAAAAAAGGGTTGGCAGCCGTAAAAAGAGATGAAATCATGCCATTTTGCAACAATAGGATGGACCCTGAGGGTATTATGCTAAGCAAAATAAGTCAGACAGAGAAAGACAAATACTGTACTATTTTATTCATATGTGGAAGATAAACAAACAAATACATAGATAAGGAGAACAGATTAGTGGTTACCAGAGAGCAAGGGGGTCTGGGAATGACAAAAGGGGTAAAGAGGCACATATGCATGGTGACAGAGAAAAACTAGACTTTTGGTGGTGAACATGAGGCGGTCTATACAGCAACTAAAATATAATGATGTATACCTGAAATGTACACAATGTTATAAGCTGATCTGACCTCGACAAAATAATTTTTTTCAAAAAGATTTGGAGAAACACTCTACGAAGGGGTGAGCAAGCTTTTCTGTAGAGGTAAATATTTTTGGTTTTGCGGACTCAATTCTGTCTGTCTTGTGCAAAAACAGATATAGAAAATACAGAATGAATGAGCATGACTGTGTTTTAATAAAACTTCATTCACACAAACAGGCAGTTGGCTACAGGCCTTAGTTTGCAGGCTGCCCTCTGATCTAGGACATTAATAAATCTTAATTTTTGCGTTTCTCAAGGACCATAAGACCCAAAGCATAGAATCACAAAATCAAGTGCAGAGAAAAGGAAATGTCGACAATACAACCCTTAACAGTGGGCAAGGGATTTTAAGTTTTGAATTACTGGATTCTGTATCATCTGTTATTCTAATATCTAACTGTTTTGATAGTCACAATCTTATAGAAATTTGCCAAGAGCTAGTTTCAGTTTTTCAACCTGAGCCTCTATTATAGATAGCTCAAAATTAACCTAATTTACTGATAATGAGTTGGACAATTTTGTTGAAGACAAAAATAGCACAAATCATTCATTCATTCAACAAACTCCACTGAACAACCACATGTGCTAGACACTGGTAAAAAGCAGAGGATAAACAAATAAAATCCACCTCTACATATTTATGTTTTAGTGGATGGAGACAGACAGTATATACTCAAACAAGTCAATAAAAAGATAAATTGATTTACTAGTAAGTACTTAAGACAATCAAAAAAGTTGGTGTGACATAAAGGAATGGGTCTAGGGACAAGGGGCAGTCCTGAGAGTGTGGCCTCTTTGAGGAGGGGCCATAATTTGAGATTTAGAAGGACGAAAGTGATACTCCCAGCCCTTTGAAAAGCTAGGAGTAATAATGCAAAAGTCATGAGGCAAAATAAAAGAGCTTAGAGAGGAGAAGGAAAAGCAAGAAAGCCAGTGCGGTTGGAGTATAGGAAATGACAGAGTCACGTGGACAGTTACATTTGCAGAATTAAAAAGACTAGATTCTGTGCTCATCAATAGAAAAGTGTTTGCACTGGTTAATTCCCAGTTATAATATTTGTCGACAACTTTGAAGAAATTATCTTGAAGTGACCCCAAGAGCCCACTAGAGAACAAAAATCAGAAATTCCTAATTCCTCTGTCACAGGCCTCCTTCTGACCCCCGTTTCTAAATTCCTGCTGTGCTAAAAGGAGGTGAGGAAGTTAAGAGAGGCGTCTGCAGATCGGCACTGCCTTATTTTGAGTTGCTCTTTCAGGAACCAAACGCAGAAGCTACTTGATAATATTCCTCTTCAAAGTTATACGGCACTTTTCATCTTAAGATTATCAGAGCACTCTGTTGCAATTAAATCATTAATCCTCATGACAACCCCATCAAGAAAGTATCTGCTTTATTATCAGTGAGAACACTTGGCATTTACATGCCTGTCTTGAGGATGCTATTCAATCATACTCAGTTAATTAACACATACAACACATTGAGGAGGCAGGTCAGCATTCTCTCCCCAGCTAGAGATAAAGAAACTATGATCCCAAAAGGACAAGGCATTTCTAGCCAATTTATGCAAATGAGAGCAGCATCAGAAATTACTTGATGCCTTGGTCCTGTTAAGAACCACTTTTCATGCATTGAGCGCTCAAACATTTAAGTACCTATCAGTGTAACTGTCTATAAAATCATCTACTAGAAGGGCATCAACCTGAGGACAGGAACCCAGCTTTTTTATTATCCCCCATAATAAAGCCCTTATAGCACCATGAAACTTCCATAATATTTTCACACATATTTCTAATTTGACCTTCATTATGACCTTATGAGTCAGACTGGATGTTGATGCCGCCATTTTCTAAGTGAGGAAATGGAGGCTCAAAGAGATTACAAGATTTGCCCATCGTTATCTGGTTAGTAAATAAAGAAGGCAGACTTTGAACCCAGGAATTTTGACTTTAGGCATAGTGTTCTTTCCTCTGTACCAATGTTTCTCCTCTAACTTCTTAGATTTTTGTTGTAAGATGGTTTGTCCTTGACCTCTATCCAAGGCATTTTGTTTTCCCACACCCAACATGGTGCTGATTTTATGTTTATGATACCTACCAACTTGTTCCCAGGTATGGACTTTAAGAGAAGGGTTATAATAAGAGTTTCCTTCAGTTGATAATGAAACCTACCATAAACAAAAAAGAAAGCTGCACTGCTTGTGCCTTTGATTTGCCTTGTGGTATTTTGGTCTATCCAGTCAGGAAAATAGAAACCATTACAGGTATTTCAAATAGAGGGCATTTAATTCAGGAAACTCATTTTTAAAGTGCTGAAAGGCTGCAAGAGCAGAGGGAGGAGGGGGCTGGATTTGCAAAAAGGAAGAGAGGTGAGGTCCAGATGCTGCTAATGGCACTGAGCTGAATGAAGCCCATAAGCCTAGACTGTTGCTACTGTTGGGGAAACCACTATGAGATCCAAGGAAGAGGCAACTCCTCAGCTAAGGCTGGAAGCACTGAAACAGCACTGCTCTGCCTGGAACTGAGATTTGCCACACCCCAGCAATCACCACACTGAGTGAACCTGAAGCCACAAGCCTCTTTCTTCTTCCCACCTGTTGATCCCTCACCACTGCCTCCTATTGGCAATGCCAACAGGAAGCCAGCTGGTAAGGGAGCCTGGGAAATGTAGGCTCCCAGCCCCAGGAAGGCACAGTGTGGAAGGGTGGGTGTAAGTCTGAAAGATGGAAGGGAATAACTGGCATGTTCTGCATTACTAAGGCTTAGGCAGATCAAGCAGTGAGTGCAGGAGCTGGTACTCAACCCCAGGTCAGTGCTCTATGCGTATTCAGTGACAGAGGCGGCATTGTGAAGGCTACTCCCACAGCCCCCCGAAAGATGAAAAATAAAATCCGACCCCCAGGAAACCAACATGCTAAACTGAAAAGGTTGGGGTTCTCTGTACTTTAAAGTCTGCAAGAGAGAATAATGAGCCTACCCAAGAAAGAAAACAGTTGTCACTAATACAAAAATACGTCATGTGAGTCCCTGAAGGGAATATGGATCTCTGCTTTACTGGGAGTGAGTGGTGACAGTGGGAAAGGAGAAAGAACATGAAAACAAGACACATAAGTGTTAACAAAAGAGGATTAAGGTGGGAGGAGGAAAAGTGAGCAGCAAGACAATCAAGAATTAGAGAGAAACCAGGATATATTTTCAGAGTAGAACAATTGAAGAAAAGATTTCAGGAAGAATCTATTATGAAGGACAGAGGAGGGACCCAAAATGGGCTCTCAGAGCCTGGACAGGGGGATAGCCAGCCAGAAAAGCTTACAAGAAAGCTTCAAGACTAGCAAATGCCCATTAAGATCCGAAGGACAAAGCTCAGGGGAATGACAAACAAGTGCAATATGCTGCCTCCGTTTCCCAGAGGTGATTAGCCTCCAAGGGAACAAAGACACTCAGGCTCCAAGAGAGACTCTGAAGCAAGCACAAGTCTTGTTTATGGCCACTAATGCCCCACCACTCTCCACCCCACCCTCCAGACTGGCACCATAAAGTAGAGAATTACCTTTCCAATATCCAGTTCTTCTTATTTATCATATACATAGTTGGTAATTGGAGCAACCACCCTTCCAAAACCTTGATATACTATGGGTTTCCCAATACTGCAAACTGCTTAATTTTCTAAAACCAAAGAGTAGAAGTACCTTGGAGTTGTCTGGTTTCCTCCATTTGACAGCTTTAAAGATTCTTCCCCACTCCCAACTAGGAACCCTGACGTATATACAGGCATACTGAATGAATGAACACCTCAAGTTCTCTCTTCCACCAGCCCTCCCTTCATTTCCTAAGATCCTAGACACCTACAATGGTTACAAAGTTGGAGATCAAGCTCTCTTTCACCGAATTCCAGGGAAATTCCCAACAGGACCTCCTTAAGTGGCTATAGAAATCAATCTAGAAATGCCCCAGGGGGTAACTGGAGACATGGCTGAAGAAATCTACAATTAGTTTTGGGAGGAAACTTTTCCCCTTGCTCAGGATGAGTTTGCCCCTCCTCTCTTGGGGTGCTCAGTCCGTGCAAGCCAACAGGAAACGAAATGGCTGGTTGACTACAAATACTATGTGAAGTCTCATACAAGTTGTGATTTCTGGCCACATGTGCAGACTGACCTGATGGTGTGGATTTGTGACACATTCTTCTTGGAGGTAAAAGTACTGTGGTGTATTCTTTATTCCTTACTAGATGAGGTTTAATTTTCTTAGCAAAGTTTCTAAGCTCCTTGGGATCCTAACACAGACTTATTATAATTTCTGCTTCATCTCCCACTATCTCCACATACATTCCCACCTACATGCACGCTCTGAACCGACATGTCCTATCTTCACTCCACATGTAGCAGCCTCCACTCTTCTCCTTACTCCTTACTCTCCACCTGGAAAACTCCTTCTCATGCTTCAGGGTCCAGCTCCAATGAAGTCCTTGGAAGTCCACGGAAGTAAATGCTTCCATGACTTGACCAGGAACAATCCGTCGTTCCCTACTCTATGCTCCTCAGCACCTTGTACATACCAACAGAGACGAGAGTTCTCATAGCATTTGTGCTCGCCTCTCCATCAAGCATTTTCCTTTCTCTTATTCACTTTTCAAATTTCTATTTGGACATCCATAGAGCCTGTGTGCAGCCCACATCATTGAGGGTGTGAGGCTCAGGCTTAAACCAATCATCCTAATCCCTGGCTGCAATTAATGATTCAGATCCGGACACATTCCCAAATCAAGCCAAAGATGCAACAGGAGAGGTGTGCTTCTTGCTCTGGAGAAAGCAGCCTCTCTGCTCATCTTAAAAGAGCTCCAGGAGAAGGGAAAAGAAGAATGACACTTCTTTCAAACGTGAGGAGGAGACAGCTTTAGAATAACACTGACACTGTGGAAGACAAGCATGAGAGACTGAGACAGGATCCTTAACAAAATCTTTGGTCCACTAAATCGAACCAAGCATGAACCTAATCAAGCTGGATGGACATGTTATATAGGAGGCAAAAAAAAAAGTCGTGCTTTATTGCTCAAGTCCAATGGAGTTGGGTTTTCTGACAGAAGCAATGGAAAACCACTTTAATTGATACAAATACCTATGCCACAGCCTATTGTGGTTAGATATATACGTGTGGGTCCTTCTCCCTCAATAGACCATGAGCTCCATGGCCTCCCAGGAACTTCTACCATGCCAAGGAAAGCCCTGACATCATCTTCATACCCCCAGTCTCTGGTCCACATTAACTTGTCAAAAACTGGCGTTGAGTGTAATTGAATTGAGATAACTAACCGTTCCACTTGCTCTGAGGAATTTCTGAAGCAATGCAACGACCTGTCATCTTCTGCACTCATAGTCTCAACCTGCCCTTCCTCCCGTGTCTCTGTCAGCACTCCCATCTTCCAGCTGCCCAAGTCAATGACACACCCCTCTGCTCCACACTTCACATCCACACTGCCTCTAAAGGCCAATCCCTTCTAAAGCCCCAAAACCAAGGCCCCCCTACATCTTTCCCTCACCACTTTTAACACTTTCTTCCTACCACCTCATCACTGTTTTGGATGACTGAAACTGTCTTCAAAACTGGTTACCTGGCTCAGGTGTGGCCTCCCTTTTCTGCCTTCTCCAACCTGCAGCCAGTGTGCTTCCTCTAAAATGCAAATCTGGGCATGTTGCTCCAATGATTGGAAGCCGTTATTGGCTTCCCACTGCTCTCAGGTCAAAATCCAAATTCCTAACCTTATAAGCAGACCTTGGAGAGTTGGCCCCTGTCTCATTTTTCCAGCCTAATTTTTCCCTACCCTACCCCTCATACCCCTCACCTCTTATTACAACAATACGGCTGGACTACCGCCAGCACCTCCAACACGAGGAGCCCTCCCCTTGGGGCCTTCACATACGCTAACCTCCCTATCTGGAACAGCCTTCCTCCAATTCTTCATCTGCATAAACCCTTTCATTGCAAATGAGTCAATGAATTAGTGAATGAAGAAAATAGTAGACAGTCAAAAACATCCCACTTCTAACTTTGTTTTTCACTTTAATGCCTGACAAAAACGTATTCTTTCCTAAGACATATTATTTTTAAAAAATTAATTCATTCCGAGTGCCATAAAATAATCTCCCCAAAGCCAAGAGAAGTCATTGTCAAACCCGTCTCTTGTGGCACAACTTCATACTTCGCTAGTGTACTTTCATCATTCTGCATGAATCTAATTAAAGATGAACTTCCAGGTTGTGTGGTTGGCTGACCACTACGTAGAAAATGCAGACTGTGAGTACATCCAAAAGGAAGCCCTAATACAGCTCCCTTTATTTCTTTCTAATCGAGTGGGGAAAAGAGAAGATTCCTGTCCAAAGAGGGAGGTGAAACATTCCACACTCGCATCCTCCCAGCAGAACACCCTGCCCGCTGACAGAAGAGAGGTAGCACTGTTTCAGCTGTCCGCAGGTCTCCGCAGAGCCTGGGGAGAAACAGCTCCTCCCCAGCAGATCTCCTTAGCGGCCACAGCAGCACCCGAGGCCTCAGGCTGCCCTGGAGGGATGGCCACGGGCACTTCTGTTACCAGGACAATAAGAGTAGTCCTCCTCCTTAACGAGAACAGCCTGGTATTCAGAAGCCAGGTTGCCCAGGCACAAATAAACGTACCCCAAACACAACCCCATCCACCCCTTAAAAACAATTATCTTACAATCCGTTACAATCTCACTCTTTAAACTTAGTATGGTGCTTAGGTAGCTGGATAAAATACTGGACTCCCAGTTAAACTTGAATTTTCAGGTGAACAAATATTTTTAGTGTAAGTATTTCAGTTGAATAGTGAACATTTTTAGTATAAATATGACCCATATAACATTTGGGACATACTTATACTAAAAAATTATGCATTGCTTATCTGAAATTCAAATTGAATGGAGAGTCTTGTATTTTGATTTCTGTAAGCTGCCGGTGCTGTATGGCATCAAAATTCAAATTGTTGTGTTTGATCAGCCTACTTTTCATTTAAGGTCTAGCAGCTTCAACTAATTTACTCGACAGGCTAGGAACTAAAGAAAAATGTTTTGCAATAAAGCAACAATCTCAAAAGGGGATTATCCTAGAGACCCTTACCAATACGATGACTCAATCAGGGCATACAGGATGCATTGCTTTTCTGTTTGTTGATTTGTCTGTTTCGGTGAAAGAGTTTGATCATGGTGGGGTTTTTCCTTTCATTTGGGATTTGTGTGCAAGTGTCACACAACTTGAGCTACCAGCTTTCTCCAAGCGACAAATATTAAAGGCATCAGCGGTCCCCCAGAAGCTCACTCGTCTCTCTCAGAATCATCCAAATCTGGCCCAGCTCTTCTCAAGGGTTCATCCTCTCATTTCTCCTGATCCCATCCAGATCCAGAGATGGAGGAGGAACCACACAAGCAAGAAAAGAAGAACTGTGTTGTATGAGCAAAAAGACACTATGGAAATTCTCCTGGGGCTCCTCAAAAGAAAGCGAATCCAACCTTCGGCATTACTTAGCTTGACTCATTTGCTGTTCACGGCGAGGAGACTGAATTACGGCAGCCTATAAGAGTTAAATAGTAATGTTTTCTTTGGCTCATTGCTCTGCGGTGAAATTTCCCCCGCAGTAACTGATGCTATCCCCAGCACCCTAAATAGCAAAAGTGCACCCCATTCTCTCCCCGGTGCATTCACAGGCTATTGGGCAAGGTGTCTCTATCGGGGGTTTTCAGGTAAGTACACTGTCATTTGCCTTTCATTGTCTGTGCACCAACTAAAAAAAAAGGAAAAGTCTGAATTCAAAACTTATTTCCAAGTCAGAAAGTACGATTCTTTAAGTCTCTTTTCTAAATCAGAAACATCCTCTTCCCTCTTCTTGATGTGTCATCAGCAGCTTTAAAAGCAATCCCCTTGTGTCTGTCACAGTGACTCAGAAAACTAGGCCAGTGATGATTCTGTCATTTAGTGGTTCTGTGGCATATGTACCCTACCATCTTTCATTTCTATGCTTCAAAATACTAAGTGGGCCACGTCGAGACATCGTTTCATCACAAAGTACTCCATGTAATGGTTTTAGAACACTGGGATGGAAATGGAGATGGGCGGTGGGGGGTGGGGGGGCGGGCGGAGGGTGCCTTTTGCATAATTGCCGTTTATTTCTGTGGCAAGTTGCTAGTTGGGAAAACATGTATTTGAGGGATATTTGAGGTTTGGCATTTCGATTCTTGACTTCAGTCCTTGGAACTGCCATTTGCGTGGTGACATTTGAAACTTGACCATCCTAGACTGCCTGGTTGCCAGACAGCAGCCACTTTGGCAAGAAGCAACTCCAGAGGGAGCGGAAAGGCTGTCTTCTAAAAGGAATGAATAAATGTCTGCTCAGGCCCCTCTATCAGCCCAAACAAGCAGCTGCATTCAAAAGGTTTCTCCTATCTTGTAGAGCCAGAAAAGGTGAGCTGTTCCAGGGAAGGCCAGAGAAAAATGTACCAGAACGTGTGCGGAAAAAACCACTTGTTTGTTAAAAGAGAATGGGAGAGCTCAGCTGTAGCATAAGAACGGTACTTTCTCTCCACCACCGTTCCACCGCCTTTTCAGCAGGTCTGAGCGCAGAGCACACACACAATCTGTAGACTCTACCCAGACTGTGGTTGTGAGGGCCCACCGCTGACGTGAGTCCCCTTCCATCAGGACCATTTTTTCGTTGTATGTCATGTACCTATTCTCTTTAGATTGTGACAAGGATTGAGATAAAGAAAGAAGTTAATTCAAACTCTAATTTCTTTCTTGTTTCTTATCCTCGTACCTCTGCTGTGTTCCTCACACACCTGTTTCCTTTCTTGACTCAAAAAAAAATATTTAAAGAGAGGCAAGGTAGAAGCAGAGAAGAGAAGTGAGTGGTGAGATGGGGTAGGATTGGGCTGAAGAAAGTGTATAGAGGTCATCCAGCATGGATTTTTCACTCCCCACATTGGATGAAATTACAACACTCCTCGAGGGGGCCGGCCCCACGACCTAGTGGTCAAGTTCAGCACACTCTGCTTTGGCAGCCTGGGTTTGCAGGTTCGGTTCCCAGGTGCAGACCTACACCACTCATCAAGCCATGCCCTGGTGGTGATCCACATAAACAAAAATGGAGGAAGATTGGCACAGGTGTTAGCTGAGAGCAAATCTTCCTCAAGCAAAAAGAGGAAGATGGGCAACAGATGTTAGCTCAGGACGAATCTTCCTCAGCAAGCAAGCAAGCAAATAAATAAACAAACAAACAAATAAATAACTCCTAGAAAAGAATAGACAGACCACTTCCTTCTCCTAAATAAAATAATAATAACAGCAAACACTTATAAAGCTTACACTGTTCTAAGCACTTCACATATATCAACTCATTCAACCCTCACATACACCCTATGAGGTAGGCACTAACACCATCTCTTTTAGCATACGAGGAGACAGGCCCAGAGAGGGCAAATAATTTGCTCTGCATCACACAGCATGTAAGTTCCAGAAAAACCAAGACTTGAACCTGGCAGCCTAGCTCTGCTCCCTCTAGGCAGCCTCCTGTGGGTTGGAAGTGTTCATTTCTGTCTGTACCATCATCCCACTCTGTTACACCCCATATTTCTTTCCTCTTGGCACTGAAATATAGAGAGACAGATTTGCTGTTTCACAGATTGCGCTGAATGTTTTCAGGGTCCAGAAACAAGGCCCATAACAATAGAAGATAGGAAACACGCCAGCTTCAACGCGCAAATCAAAGTCATTTCTTAATGTACCTGTTTCAGCCACTCAAGGTTCAATCAGGGAAGCAGTAGAAAGTATGAAAAAGATTGACCCCTGACTGACTTAGAGAAGTAGGTTGGGGCGGGTGTATATATACTTTGTTACAGAGATCTGACTTACCCAATTGTGGGGGCTGGCTAAGCAGCCTCTGCAAGGCCATTGTCCTCGGGAGTACTGCTGAGGAGTGAAGTCTGCGGGAAAGGCCGTTGTTGGGAAGCAAAGCGAGAAAGTGGGGGAGATGAAGGGTAAGCTGGAACCCGAGAAGGATGATGTAAAGCCCTTGTAAGATCTTAGTGCCTCTGACCTTGTTGGGATGACTGTCCTGCAAATGCTGGAAATAGCAGGGAGGACTTTCCACGGAGCTAAACACACACACTTGGCCCAGGAGCTGAAGGAGGATCTTGGGGAAAGCGAGCAGATGGCAAGCCCAGCCACTGCCTCCCACCAACGCGCTGAGCCAGCAGAGTGACACTGCATGTGAGCTGCAACATGGCCGCTGTCTCACTTCCGCCCCCAAATCTCCCACAAGGATGTCTCTTATGGCCTGCCACATCTGGACGGATGCAGGAAGGGGGTTCTGGAAAATGTGATTCAACCCAGGAAATCGACACATCACAAAGCCACCACACCACCTAACTGAAACTGTTTCATGCCACGATCTTTGCATAATTATCTCACTTTCTAACTAGCGTTTTTTGTTGTTAGCGCCGCCGAGTTGATTCTGGCTCCTAGCTAATCTGTGTACAGCTGTGGTCTTTTTTGTGCCGTCCTCTCACAGGCTGCATCAGACAATGTCCCACTGCTATTCATAGGATTTTCATGGCCAGTTTTTTCACCAATCTTTTCAGAAGTGGATAGCCAGGTCCTTCTTCCTAGTCTGTCCTAGTCTGGCCACTCCGCTGAAACCTGTCCACCATGGGTGCCCCTGCTGGTATTTGAAATTCCAGAGGCACTTTCAGCATCACAGCAACACACAGCCACCACAGTATGACAACCAACAGACAGATGGATGGTGTAGTTCCCTGACTGGGAAACGAGCCCCAGGCTGCCAGCATGAGCGCACCGAATCTTAACCACTAGACCACCACGGAGGTAAAAAAGTAGAATAGCTAAGACGAGGACTCTGGAGCCAAACAGATCCGAGTTCAAATCCTAGCCCCAGTCACTTGCCATGTGACTTCTATGCATTTAATTTCCACATTTGTAAAATAGGATAATACTAAAGCCATCTTCACTGAATACAGTAAGGATTAAGAGAGGTAATACCTATAAAGCACTAGGTTCTATGTCTAGCACATACTAATATTCAGTAATAATTACATGTACTATAAAGTAACATATTATATGTAATCATAAATATATAGGAATAAAGCTACTGATAGCTTTTATTAATGCTTTCTAATTTTGCAGTAAATTATACAATAAATAGCTTAATTGAAGATGCATTTTCTCAGCCAAATAGAGTACTTATAATTCATGAAGAAAAACAACCTATGAGGTCTCCTAATTTAGTATCCCCGTATATTCAGAGTTTTCATATAAGATATACTAATTAAAATTTTTAAAAAATACCCTTTACTAAGATGTAGTTAGGGAAATGTCTTGAATACATGAGTGGTTTTTGATGAGGATCTTTATCTAACTATGCTTATTTTAAGCCAAGAGAAATCAGTGTCAGGAACACAATGAAAAAAAATACAGATACCTGGGGTCCACCCACAAATTAAGCTCATGGCCCATAAGCGTTATTAGACTTCTGTGAGTTACAGGAGCCCTGAAATTCAGAATTGGCATGAACCGTAACAGCAGTTTAACCCAACCCTGCTCTGACTCACCAGTGGTCTCTAGATCCTTCTTGATAAGTCTGGGACTTGGAAATATTGAATGATGAGAAATACACTTCACCTGGACGCAGACTAGTCCATGTGGAGACAATCAAATTTTAAAAATATTATTCCTGATGTACCCAGATTTGTCCTCCTGGAAACTCAGAGCTATTGGTCATTGTTCTGTCCCCTTTAGCCACTCAATAAATATGGCACATTGGTCTTTAGTCTTTGAGAATCTGGTTAATTCCACGGACCCACTTCAACCCAACGTATAAATTCTCCCATACCCACAAACCCTGCACATAACCTCAGGAGCTTCTCAGACCTCCTTTAATTCCTGGCGACAAAGCCTCTCTTCCTTTTTTCAAAAGCAGCTGTCAAGTTCCTCCCAAGCCTTCCTTTATGCAGAGTTCCATCGACAGTTTTTTTGGCATGGTTTCAAGATCTCTTAGTATCGTGGGCCTGTTTCCACAAATCAGCTCATCTTTCCATTGTTCCTCTTAATAGGTTGAATTCAGAAATAATACAGAATAATAACAATTCAGAAATAAATACAACGCTACTGGAGCAACCTGGGAAGTTCAGAGCATGATGAAATCATTACCACTTGGGCCACTCATGTCCTGATTCAATACAATTCAATATCACATGAGCTTTCTTGGCAACCACATTGTAGCTACTTTCATTTGTATTAAACAGGGCCTCCGTTTTCTATTTTGCAGAATACGATGGTTCAGATAGAGGACCTCTAAGGTCCTTCCAACTCGAAACTCTATGAGGCTACTAAAAAGGACCACCTGAAAATGATAAGCTCGTCAACAAATTCCACATGGAAGAAGATAATGGTAGACACATGGCTAAGTTGTTATTATGATCTCTGTGGTCCAACATCCAAGAGGAGAGCCTCACATCGGTGACGCTTGGGCCACATGCCCCTTGCCCTGGTGACCAGAGGGAAAGGGAGAGGATGAATCTTTCAGCTTTCTTGGTGGGAGACCGAGTTCTGCCTCTCAACACAATGGTGGATTCTCCCCCAATACAAAAGAGGATCAGAAGCTGGACAGCCAATGTCTTTGGCCATGGTTGTAATGAGAAGACGAATAACATGGAAAGATTTGTGATATTTACTAAAATGCCAGATTAAGAGGAAAAAAGCTTTCCCCATATTCCCTTTGAAGTACATTTGCAGGTTAATAAAGTGCTTTCATAAACATTAATTCAAAGTATCTTGCTTCGAAGACTACTTCTGAAGCTTTATTACCCTATCCTAATTAATGTTCAGTGAAGAAACACTGTACAGACTTATCAGTCTCTCAGAAATGAGGGGTTCCCAATCATTACCGAGCTCATCATTTAGCATTTATGCATGTGAAGGAAGCATATGAATTTGTAGGCTCCAGTTCAGCTGCTCTTCTCCACTGAACTCCACTAATGTAAATGACTTGAGGCCAGATGTGTTACCAAGGGGTGATTTATCCAGATTAGTCATCACACACTGATAGCCACCATCCTTTTTTTGCAAAACGCACAGCACATTCTGATCCTAGGAAGCCCCAGCATTATGAATTCCTTTCACTCGGTTGAGTGTTTCATTTGCCTGCTAATATAAAGCTCATTGAGGCAGCAGGCAGCAGTGGGAGCTGTCGGGAGTTCTAGTCCAGTACAGCACAATCCCACTGCAGCAAGACTAATGGCAGAGAGGGCACCCCAGAACAACCCACTTACCTGTTTGGCCCAACCGGCTCTCTGCAAGTGTGAAGCACATGTATGGGGTTTACAATGGTTTGGGATAAATTTGCAAATCTGACCACCGGAGACCAGAACTATTTCCACTGCGGTTCTGTAACTACTTAGTACAAATGCTTCAGAGGGCTCAGCAGGGAAAGGAAATGCGATAATTGTGAGAAGATTGGACATTATATTAGAGTGAGCTCTTTGGCACGAAAGAATAATGTCTGTGAAATGCTAGTTTCAGGTTGCATAACACTGAATTTCCATCATGCTGCTTTGAGGATGCAAAATGAGGGGGCAACAGTCAGTAATGCTTCAATCTGAATAACCAACTGGGCAACCACCTGAGGGGTCTGCAGCAAGTGTAGGGGACAGGTAGATGGCAAGACAAGGCTCAAGGCCACCGATGAACTGTGGAATTTTAATCTCAGCTGCCAGACTCGAAGCACGGTGTTTCGGCTCATCAAGGCAAGAATAAAGCCTCTTTCTAAAAAGGGCTTGTGTCATCCAAATTCACAAGAGATTGGTTTATGTAAGAACCACAACAGAAAAGCTTTCAGAGAAAAATAGAGAAGCCATTTGGGGAAATCAAAATGAGATGGGAAGGTTTCTTGGTGAGTAAGTTGTCTTGGAGCCGGGAAGGTTTTAATGGGATCCATCTCACTCAAGGTTCCCTGGCCCCATATCCCCCCTCCTTCTGGTGTATATAAAAAACATTGCCCAGAACTTATCTCCAGCTTTCCTTTAACTAAGACCTAACGTCACTCGATTAGTAGGTGGTAGAATTCGAGTTCTAAATAGTCCTGTTGTCAGACTATACAACTTTTATTCTTTACTCTTCACTACTCTACCTCACTGGGTAATTGTTTTTAAGCACTTTTATTGACAAATACTTTCTCATTGATGCATTAGTTAGGACTGACTTGGCTAGGTTGCAGTAACAAATAATATCTGAAATCTTACTGGCTTGACATGTCACGCAGTCCAGTGTGGGTCATGTAGTTGTCCCAGCAGTGACGTAAGGACCCATACAGCTTCCATCTTGTAACTATACCATCTAGAATCCTTGGCTTCTAAGATCTCTATGGTACAACACCCAAGAGGAGAGCATCACATTGGTGATGCTTGAGTCACATATCCCTTGCCCTGGTGACCAGAGGGTGGAGAAAGCGAGAGGATGAATCTTTCAGCTTTCTTGGTGGGAGATAGAGTTTTGCTTCTCAACTCAATGGTGGATGCTCCCCCAAGACAAAGGTGAATTGGAAGCCAGACAGCCAAAAATATTAAGAAATGTCCATTATATCTATTATGTGCAACCCATTGTGCTAGAAGCTGTCAGAATCAGCTATAAGTTCAGAAATAATAGTAAACACTAGAGAGGCAGCATGGCAAGCATTGTTGATGGAACCAGCCAGTCTCAAAATTCCAACTCATACATACACTTCAAATTCCTCCTAAGTCATGAGGTCAGCTAACTCTCCTCACTTACTCACAAATAGAAAAAACATCTAAAGAGAGAAAATCATTCTATTATAAAATTTGAAGACAACTTTTTTTTCTCACATTTTTTCAGCCATTCTCTTAACATCACTGAAACTCAGTTTTCTCATGTGGATAATTATTATAATATATATTATAAATTTCCTTGGGTGGTGCCTGCTACAATAGCAGGCACTCAGATAAACGTATTTCTCCCTCTTTTCTCGACCCTTGGTCATTTTTTACTGCATTCAGTAAAGGAAATTGTGGTTGTACCTGCCACAGGTTGGTCTCCTGGACTCATTCTTTCTTTGACTTCCGTCTCATTGTCAGAACCTACTCTGTCACATTCACTCCCCTAAGGTCTTGCTAAGTCTCTAGCCAGGTAATTTGATGAAACATTTTTGCTATTGCTTGAATGGATGATAATTCATTGGTATACCATTCCTCCAAAGTAGAATATTATATGTGAACAGTGGTCCTCATTGTCTCAAGTCAATGTTATGAATAAATAGTAAGATTTTTTGACAATGTGTCAGCCCCGGTGGACAATCACATCCACGTCAAAGATGCTCAACCTTAACACTATTGACATTTGGGGTCAGATAATTCCCTATTGTGGGGGCCTGTCCTGTGCATTGTCAGATACCTTCCTGACCTCTACCCACCACAAGCCAGGAGCAACCTCTCCCTGGCCCCTGAGCTACGAGCACCAAAACGTCTCCAGACATTGCCAAATGTCCCCTCTTAGTAGGAAGGCAAAACTGCCCACATCTCCCCACCCCCGACAGTTGAGAACCAGAGATCTACATAAAGGAACATTTTCATTCTCTTTATGGAAAATTCTGATGTTGCCTTCCATAAGCCATCACACATTTGGTCCTTGACAAATCAGAATCCTGATTTCACTGAGCCACACACACTCCAGACGTGATGGTGACCCTAGTGCAAAGTCAGAGGTGAGTCCTCAAAGTCTAGTTCAGTCACGGTGATCCCACTGCCTTTAACCAAACATGGTTTAGGAACAGTCATGTGACTCAACTCTTGGCTAGTAAGAAATAAGGAGGTGATTGCTGCCGGGCTTCTATGACAGGTTTCATTGCTGTTAAAAATACTCAAAGGAAGACCCGTCCTCTTTTTCCACTGGATAGTATTGTGTTGTGCCTGCATATGATTATTAGAACCACTAAAATCATGACGATTTTAGCTGGCATGGGAACAAAGGCAACAAGCTAAGAGTAAAGAACCTCGGTCTTTGATGAGGTTGAGACGTTAATTTAACTGATCCCGGAGCTACCCCACCCCCCGACTTCTTGTGAAGTGTATTAATAATTTGCCCTTTTGTTTAAGCCCGTTCAGTCATGGTTTCATATTAGTTAGAGCTAAGCATCCTGTCTAATACACTCCACACAGCGCATCAATACAGCGCCATCAGCCCCAACCTATAGAGCCTGCTTAAGCAAGGCTGCTTCTACATAATTAAAAAGAACAGGAAATACGGGAAAACAGGCATTTCAGTGTTTCTTCCTCCTCAATGAATTGTATCAGAAAACATTTTTAAATGACTGTTTCTGGGGCCGGCCCGGTGGAACAGCGGTTAAGTTCGCACGTTCCGCTTCTCGGCAACCCCGGGGTTCACCGGTTCGGATCCCGGGTGCAGACACGGCACCGTTTGGTACACCATGCTGTGGTAGGCATCCCACATATAAAGTAGAGGAAGACGGACACGGATGTTGGCTCAGGGCCAGGCTTCCTCAGCAAAAAGAGGAGGACTGGCAGTAGTTCAGGGCTAATCTTCCTCAAAAAAAAATAAAGACCATTTCTTTCCTCCCTCATTCACTAAATAAATGTATATTGTGATAAAACAAGAGTATACTAGGTGTGACAAATACGTACAATGTATCCTAGTATTCCAGGACACAAGAAATGTAAATATAAGCTCTGAACTACATTAAAATTACCCCGTAAAAGGATGTGTTTATTCATTTGTTTGTTAATTCAACAGATTATTTGTTGAATACTTATTTCATGAACTGTGTTTTGTATTAGGGAGGACAGACAGCTTAGATCACAATTCACCCTGCCCTCGAGCTGCTTACAGTGCAGTAAGGAGAAGGCATGCGCAGAAATTACTATAATACCCAGGTCTGGATTATTAGAGATCATAAGAGTGGTGTGGCTAGACTATTATGGGTGTTGAGATGAGGACGATGTAGCTTGCAGTCTATGGCAATCACAGAAAGTTTCATTATGAAGAAGAAATATTTTAACTGAGTCTTGAAGGGTGGGTACTGTTTATTTTTTAGACTGGCGAGTGACGCGGCTTGAGAGGAAGGACCAACCACATGGATATATGAGCTACTGCAGCAACTCAGTTTGTCTGAAATGTTGAATATGTGAAGGATAGTGATGGCTGCCAAGAAGACACTGATGGCAGCCAGATCATGAACGATCTTAAACATCGCAGTGAGAAAAGCTAAGGTCAAGGGAAAAGGCAAAATAAAAATTCAAGAGAACAAAGATCCTAATGTTACAAATTAAAGAATACATTGATTTCCTTATGCTTAAAAGAAACATGAAACCAAGAAAAAAGTATCAGAACACTTTGATTTAGGTAAAATAACGTTAATCTAATTATCTCTGATTATCTTCTCCATACAAGAGCCTAAGATGAGCAATTCACGAAATATCCAACGGCCTCTTTTACCCTTTTCAGCATCACAGAGTTGATACGTCAGCAAGCTATAAACAAGAATAGGCTATAAATAGTTTAGGTAACACTTCTAAAATGTTTACCCCTTCTCTCTACCCTCAGAAAGATCCTTACACACAGCCTATTTTCTTTAAGGCTTGTGTAAGTTTTCAATGCTCAAGTAAACATAGGTAGTGTTAGCTTTTTAAATAAAGATAATTTGGTTTCTAGTCATATTCCCAAGTTGATTCAGTAATTCAGCATAGATTCTGTTCTCAAATTATAGCATAAATCATTTACTATATAGTAGGTGGTTTAATGATTTCACAGAAAATGGAAAATCAATTTCGATGCAAATGCAGCTTCAATACAAATCACCACTTCCCCCACTAATCAACTGTGTGACTTTGGAGATGTTATCTAACCTTTCCGAGTCTACTTCCTCATGAAGAAATGAAATAACCGTATCAGCCTTTGAATGTTGGTGACAGCACTGAATAAGATGATGGACCTCAATCACCAAAACAAATTCTGGTACATGGGAAGTGCTCAGCCAAAGCTGTGCAAGGAGTGGGAGGGAGGGGTCATTTCATCAAAGTCTGAGAAACAGAAAGCCACTCAAAGTAGAATAAAGGAAGGGAGCATTTATGAAAGGATATACAAAAATCTCATAGAAACAAAGAAAAGAAATCATAGCAAGTCCTCATGCGAGACGAACTCATGACAATCATCTCTTTCAGACCATATTGTTTCCAGTTCATGTGTCTGTGTATCTACTGGGCTCCTTCTCACTCTGCAGACTGGCCATTGCTGACTGCTTCACTGATACGCGGCAGAAATGACCATTCCAGGCCCAGCTTCGCGTCACCATATATCCAAATACCGAACAAGCCTTTGAACTATGTTTGGTCCAGCCTGGGTCCAGTGTCCATCAATCATCCAATCCATTGGGCCTACACTCTGGCCCCCTGCCCACTCATTTCTGAGAAAACGTCCTCTAGGAGGAGGGTATGCCGATGGGAAGAAAGTGATTGTGACATCTAGTACGATCGACAAAAAAGAAAAACCATAATGCCCTCAATTTAATATCCTCCACATTAAACAAAGGAAAGAGTAGCCTTTTTCACTAGAAGAATCCTACTTTCAGAGTTCAGAGGAGCTAGAAGAGTTTTCAACAGCAGCCTCTGCCAACTGCTTAGCTTCAACCCCAGCTCCTCTCCTCCCTGCTATAATATATTCAGGTCTCTTCCATTACAGCTGTGTGTGTATTTCAGTTTGGCATCGCCTCCGTAGTGAAGCGGAGGTGATCATATTTCAGGAGGTGCTAGTTCCTATGTGTGGAGTTGCCTCTGTGTTATAATTGCTTTCCGCCATGCAGCTGCTGCACATGAGCTAATCTACATGCTGTATGGCTTCCTTTACAGCAAGCTGGCCTCACACTGAGTTTAGAAAGAGGCAGGCTCGCCGGCAAATCTTGCTTCCTGAAGTATGTCATTTCTTTGGACGATTTGCGGTCTGATAATGACCATGTCATGACTGTGCAGTGATACTTCCAAATGCCCCAACACACTTGATGGATCTTCGCATAAATTGGCCATTTATCAACATGTAGGACCTTTGGAATTTCCATATTCGAGCTGTTATGCCATAACGTAGATTAATTGTTCAAGGCCTAGTGTAACCTCCACATCCTGTGTTTGGGAGGTTACAGCTGCCCACGTGACTTCATTAGATTTGCCTGGGAGGAAAAAGTGCTAGATACTCTTCAATAACAGGCAGTGACCTCCTGTTTCCCAGTGACTTCACGGTTTCTTAAAGGAAAGCAGACGAGGATTTCTGCACATCACCTAGAGTCCCAGTGGGAAGCAGAAAGTCCCTTGGAAGATATTAACAGGGTACAGCTTGCGGACTTTCAAATCAGGGGGGAAAAAAGAGGCAAAAGCTATCATTATATTCAAAGTATGCCTTGTTCCCAATTTTGTGAATCTGAACTGATTATTCCGGTTATTTTTTCATAATTTCTAATTTACTTACTACTGGTGTTCTTCATTGTCATTAATTAAATATATTCATTGAGTCAGCAAATATTTATTAAGTGCCTACTATGAGCTGACACTGTTGGTGGCACTGGGAACAGAACAGTAAAAATGCTAGTAGAATTAGCTATTTTAGTCTTTTCAATACTTTTAAATCTCCCCCCTACACAGACAAAAAAAAATCTGAATGCCTATGTCTGTATGCAGAGGATGTGGGGTTTTGACTCGCATCTCTCTGGTTCTGAACTCTGCCCCAAAGCCCATGCCCACATCCCTTCACTAACAGATGTGTTCATCTTGAGGCCTTCTGAGCATCAAACATTCACATCAAAAAGAAACCAAGATCAAAGAGTGGACATTATAAGAAGAGTGAATTGGAAAAGAAAACATTTAAGAATTAGGGCTGCCCAATAACAGAGGGGCTGCTCCATGAAAAGGCGAGGGCTTCCTCTCCAGCAATATTCCAACATTTTTCAGAGCTGCTGTAAAATGCATTCTGACATTCATTACCAGGAGACAAATCTCAATGGCCGCTTCTAATTCTACGATTCTGTGTCTTGTAAAGCCTTACCTATTAAATTCTCCGCTCTGCCAATCAAAGAAAAAGAAAAAAAAAAAATCCTTAGAGCTGTTTTCAGATACCTCAAGCTTAAGCAAAGGCCAAAGTATGCTTCTTCTTCCGTAGACATCTTTTCCATCCTTGTTTTCCTTCTTGGGCTCTAGTATCCTATCTTCTATCCTAACCAGTTTCTGCTCTTACAGGCCTTATCTTCTGTGTGCCCTAAATTTCACACTCAAATCCTCGTTAGTAGCCATCTTTTTGCGCATATCACTACCTGATGGAATTTTCCAGTGACCCTTCATACACTGCATGTTCATAAGTTTCCTGGAAAGATTGCTGAAAGGGGTCTATATAGGTTCCTGATTGCTACTGTAACAAATTACCAAACATTCAGTAGCTTAAAAGCAACACACATTCATTATCTTACAGCTCTGGAGGCCAGAAGTCCAAAATGGGTTTGGCTGGGCTAAAAATCAAGGCATCAGGAGAGCTGCCTTCCTTCTGGAGTCTCTAGAGGAAAAACCATTTCCTTGCCATTTCTGGCTTCCATAGGCCACTCCCATTCCTTGGCCCATGGCCTTCGTCCATCTTCAAAACCACCAATGGTAGGTTGAGTCCTTCTTACCTTCCATCACTCCAACCTGGCTTCTGTTGTCACATCTCCTTCTCTGACTCTTCTGCTTTCCTCTTCCATCCTTTAAAGACTTTTGCGATTATATTGGGCTCACCCAAATAATCCAGGATTATCTCCCTATTTTAAGATCCTTAACCTAATCATATCTGCCAAGGCTCTTTTACCACGTAACATAACATATTCCCAGGCTCTGGGGATTAGAATGTGGACTCCTTGGGCACCATTATTCTGCCAAACACAAGACCTTGGGGTTAATTAGCGAAGTCTTCCATTTCACAAGTGAAGAAAGAGGGACAAGGAGATGGAGGCACTTGCTTGCCCCAATGCCCTGGTGTAGAATCAGAACTAAAATTTATGTCACCCCCTTCCAGCCCAGGACTCTAGAATACCACACTGTCATCCTCAGTAGAATTATGATTTAAGAAGAACCATAGCTAAAAGGAATATTATTAAAGCAACTATCTATCTTCCTAAGACTGAGTTTTTCTGAATTCTATAAATTCTTCCAGGACCTAACAGTTCTCTGATTATTAAGTTTCTTTTTTTTTCTTTTAAGCAACCAGTAATTCCCTGGTTGCCTAAAAGAGTTAATATCTCCTTTTAAATGTACTTGATTTGCAGAAAGAATTCTCATTTCACACCATAAAAGAGGTTGAGGAAGGTCATATTCACTTACTTTACAAAAGAATCTTCCAAATCAAATAAATTGCTTCATTTTATTTCACTTATGACTGTGATTAAGATTTGGGTAGCAGTTATAATTCCCCTCTGTTTTCGTAAGTGGCTGATCCATCCTCGTGGGATTACGAACAGGTAATGCGAAGTTTCCCATCTTTCTGGGAGTCATCTAGGCTGAGGTCTCTGACAGTGATGTTCCATAGATGTTTAGTGCATGGAGGATGGGCAAAGAAATGGCCTATTATCTACCCCATTAGAGCATAAACTCACCTTTCCACTCAACAGAAAACATCTACAAAAACTCCTGAATGGCCCTCCCACAGAAGAGACACCTCCCTGAAGGACCTGCAGCTTTCAAGCCCTCCGTGGCTCCTCTTGTCTTCCAATGAACACCAGCATTTCAATTCTCCATCTACACATCTTTAAAATGCAAACTTCAAAAAGTAGACTTTTCAACACTCTCCACCAAGGGCTGGATTCACTAGGTTGATGAAATGGTCTAAGATCCTCCGACTGACAGCCTTCCCACAGGGCAGCAATTTGAGATTATTCCCACGACATCTTGCCTCCCAACCACGTGACAGTTAAACAATACTTAGCAGAACATGGTTTACAGTACAACTTAACATCAACAGCAAAATGGGAGCCAGAGCATGGTAAGAAAAGGAAAAAATTAAACAAATCCATCATGAAGCCAATAATAGAAACGGAATGGAATTCAACAACAAGAATGATGGAAAGGAGATGCAACCCCCATCGAAATTTGAGCAGAAATGCCAAATTGATGAAGCAGAAAAAGGCCAGAAACTCTTGAGGACGAGGCTGAGCTGTCCTGTCTTTCGGCCGAGAACCAGGGTAAAGCCTTGTACGTCTCCTGTAGGTCTTCGCCTCTTGCACATCTGGTTTCACGCAGCCTGGGCAGCCACGGAGCGCTCAGTCGCTCGCAGTAATAATGCTGGGTGCAGCTTTGCGTGCATCAGATACGGCGCTCCTCGCCAAAGCAGAGCCCTCTGCCAAAGGGGCCCCAGCCCCTCGCCCCTTGCAACCTGCTGATAATCCGCAGCTTGTCTGTAATTGTTCCGCGAACATGCACTTTCTTTCGCTGATGACTTTGGCACCGTCACAGGGCTCTACCCAAAAAGGCGCGGAACAATGGGATGTGATTGTTTTGAAATGTGCCCAACAGGAAGCCCTCCTCCAACAGGCTTTCAGGCCCCAGGCTTTAGAGATTGAACGGATTAATGGAGTTCACTGTAGTATACAGTTTATCATCAACCAAGTGTTGCTCTCACTGCCTATCCTCCCCTCTCCAGCTTCTAAAGGAAAAATTTTTTTAAAAGGAAAGAAAAGCAGCAGCCCCAGAACATTCATTGCAGAACAATCTGAACAAGGGAAAGGAAAAAAAATGCCCTCCGTGACCGTGAAACTGACAAGGCTCCCCAAAATGGCTTCCGGCCTTCAGTTTGTCATGCGGAGCTGTCTTCCCCTTCACTCTCCCAGCCGCCTCCCCCATCTATAATCATCGTTCAAAGTGGTGAAAGGCCTAATTGCCCCGAGCAGTGTGGTCAATCTTCCTGGAGATTTAGCTGCCTGCTTTCATCTGGCAGCCTGGGAGGGAGCTCCGCATTTCCCTCCAGGCAATCTATATGGTCTGGCAGTTCACTGCAGAAAGTGGTGCCTTATCGATTTCTGCCATAGCTTCCATGGCTGACTCAAGGATCAGAGCCTCTGACAATGACTAACAAGTTTAAACCATTAGTCCCATTTGTAACTACTCAGCGAAAGGCTTGTCAGTCACCGCGAACCATATACTGCAGCTTTTAGCAGATTTCTAATCCCATTCATTTTGCCCACAATGACCCCCGTACTTAATGGGGGTTATCGGAAAACTATTTTTTCCCTTCAAAAACGGTGCCTTTTTCTTCTTCTTCTTCTTCTTTTAGGAAAATAAAAGCTATTTCAGTTGTGATGTTTCAAAACAGTGATGCAGGCGCTGATCTGAACCCCTCCGAGGAGAAAGCCTGTATCCTGGTGTGCGGTACGTTATGTCTGATCCTGAAAACCCGCGCGAAGAGTCAGGTGGCAGGTAACGATTCATCATAGATAGATCCTCCATCCTACTCTTACAGAGGCTTGCACTAACACCTTTTTTCTCCTCCCTCTTTGATGTAGAAGAGGCTCATTTCACTGTAAGAAACCTCTCTTTCTGGGCATCTGATCACCCCACAATGGTCCAGCAAAAGCCTTGTTACTCCAAGTGTGGTCCTCAGACCAGCAGCGTCACCCAAGAGCTTATTAGAAATGCACCACTGCAAGCATCACACTAGACCTCCTGAATGAGAATCTGCATTTTAACAGAATTCTCAGGTGATTCCTGTACGTGTGAATGTTTGGGAAACTTGCTGGTCTAAAAAAGCTATTTTTTGCGCTGTAACATTTTTATAACAAACAAAGCCTTATACCAATTAAAGCCAAATTTAACATTTCCCCTATAGGGTTAGGATATTCTTAAGAAAAAACATGAATTTTTCCACATAATAGTTCCAGTGATTTTCTCCTTGTAGATTCAACAATTGAAAGGTTTTTGTTTTCACATCTGCAGTATCTAACCCAGTACCTGGCATATGGTAAGTACAAGATGAAGAGTTGCTGAATGGATTATTTACAAGAATGAACAAATGATTGAGAATGAAGATAGGAATGTAATTCGTCTGTCAGTGATATAAGGAGCCAGATATCCTTAATATAAAATTATATAAAATGGGAAATGGGCTCACAAGACTCAGCAAAGAATCAGCCCCTCCATTCATTTTTTATTGCCATAACTAGATGCTCTCACCATCAAGCTGATCCAATGCTAAGGTTAGATCGCAGGAGAAACAATGCAGCAGATAGGGCTTTTCCTAGAGCATCCTCTTATTTGCACTTCTAGAACAGTCTCTCTCCTCTCCCCACCATCCAGGGTCTCATATATTTGTTTCCACTGAGCGTCAATCTCCATTGCCTAAAACCCTGTGCTCAGCCAGCTGAGCCCAAAGTATCTGAAATCCAATTCATACTAAAATGAAAGTGACTGCTAAGGACTTAATATGTCGAGGGTTATTTCTTGACGTCACCAAAATCACGCCACCTAGGCAATCTATTTTATACAGGTGCCAGATCAGCTCTGTGGCTGCCAAATTAACACCATAAAATGGCAAAGTAACCTTCCTATGAGACGATCGTGGGGGAGATTTTCCTTGTCTAAGTCTGACCCTTTCACTTCCCAGCGAATGTTTTTTGATCACGTGGCCACCCTTGTCTTATGGTCACAAGTCTTTATTTGTTTAGATACTGGTCATAAAAAATATATATATGTTTGTGGAGAAGCTTCGCCTCCATCTTATCTCAAAAAATAAAGAGTCTAAGTTAAATCTACGGCAAACCTGCCGTGAAAGGTAAAGACCACGGCCACCTTCATTACAGAGAATCTTCACGCCGCGATTTTGTTTTCCAGCTTAAGACAAGGACTTGGGAATAAAATTATCGTCTTCCAGTGATTACCTTTGCAAATGATAACTTCTAGAGCTTTCATCTGTGGACTGCCATGTTGTGACTACTTAATTGCTGCCTGAAACACAGAAAACTGATTTTGTGTTTTCATTTTAAGGTAATCCTTTGACATTTTGAATAGTTACATAAATAGGTTGTTTTGTGTGTTGCTAGCAGGGACCAGCAGGAAATTATTTCATCTGGGGGCAGACGGTGCTGGTAACTAAAGGGAAAAGGTTGGGTGGGTGGCAGGTGGGTGTAGACATGCACACGCAAGCCGAGAAACTGAGGAGGCAACAATTGTATGGGGTCTGAATTCTGAGCCTGAATTTGTATATCTTAAAGAAATTATTCATCGATTTCCCACACGCAAGTTAAAAAGTGCCTTCAGGGCGGGGGTATCCTCTTCCCCAGACCCACCCACTATGAGTTTTAATATGTAATTGGAGAGCATGTAAAATAGATGGAAATACCGTTCAGCTTGTAACAAAAGACCTAAATCATAATGGATTATTGAGCGGCATCTTGTGGCCAAAGGTGAGTATGACACTTGTAGAAATCTTGCTTGGCTTCCCACACACCTCGCCAAAATGGGTTACCTGCCTCACATCTGGCTTTTGATCACATTAATAAGGGGCTGTTCAGGGTTATCAATGCAGCCTTATCATCATGCCACCTTAAGAAATTTTTGTGAATGAGCACATTAAGTTATAATTAATCGTCATGCATTAATGTAAATGTAACCATGTAGGCAAATTTAATCAGGGCTCTTTCTCTTTCATAATATTTTAATAACAGAGTACTAAAAGAGAGCTACAAGACAGAAAGTTCCATGAGCAGTGTTTATAATCTAAGCCAATTCAGTAGAATTTGAAAATCAGTGCTTCCTTATGAGATGAAATATGAAACCATTCAGTCATTCCCTAAGTGAAATCTATTTTCTCTTTACTATTTCTCTTTATGTTCAAATCCATAAGGAAAGGAATAAACTGTCCTTCCCTGGCATCTGTCTCCTTCTGTGTCCTACAGAAGCGTGTGGAGTTGGTCAATATATGAAATGATAAGTGAATGGACCTTCATAAATAGAGAACCCAGACACAGCAGCTATATAGCCAATAGGCTATTTCTGTGAGACAGCAAAACAGCTGGCTGACTGTCAATTCAATTTTCAAAAAACAATTCAATATTTTGAATTCATACAGATTTTACTGAATTTCCCATTCTGGGCATCATTTAGCCACCATGCCACCATAAGCAAATAAACTATACTAAATAAAGGCTGCATATGAGCTATCAAGTCAAAAATTGATATTGGCTTATTTGCATTTATTTTAGTGTGGAAAAAAACAGATTTCAAAAGAGCACTGGAGGAATTCAGCAATTCAAATTAATTTTATATCAGCTCTAGCTCAAAATATTAAGGTGTGGCTCACAAATGTCAGGATATGCTGGGCAAGTATGTATTGCCTTTCACAACTTACTGTGGGTCCTTGGGTGAATTGCATAGCCTTTCTGGGTCTTTAATTCTTTACCTGAATAAAGAAAGGGTCTTCCATATCTAATACTACATATTATTTTAAATTATGTAAACTGTAACATTAAAATGCTACTGAAAACAAGACACCTATTTAAATAAATTTGCTATGTGTATCAGACAAGGTCTGACCAGGAAAAAGAAAACTATTCAAGTATTTCAAGCAGAAGGAATTTAACACAGGGAATTGGTTATGCTGGGGATAGAAGAGCCGAGAGACTCAATGGCAAATGACAAACAGTGAGGAACCCAGAGATTAGTAATAGCATGATGCCACTATCGTCCTCCAATAGAGGTGCAACTGGAGAAGATAAAGGAGGAGGTGCCCCCCAAGGCACAGAAGAAGAGAGGAAAAATCCTGACTTCTCCCTTCCACCCACCCTCCAAACTCCCCCAGGTGCCTCCCATTAGCCAAGGCAGCCGGAAAACAGCAAGTTAACAACTGATTCTCCAAAAAGAGCTGTGTTTTGTGACATTTACCAAATTCCATAGTGTAAATACTCTCACCTGGCCAATTTTAAGTGACTTGTGCAGTCACTGAGTGCCAAGTTGGGAAGAGACGCACAATTGCACACCATTATAGTATTTGCCCCATATGGATACGATACCGTAAATAACCTCAAGAGCAGAAACAGTCAAAAAGATAGTAAATGATGAGTTTGAAGTATATATATTACCTTTGCTTCTTAATATAATTTATTTAATGTAAAGTTTGATCATTTAATGTTTAATGATGATGTTAACTGGTGCTAACAACCAGTTCACAGGATTCTGAAGATTTAATAATCAGTACTCATACACTGATAAGAGTCAGGTCCAGGAAACCCTGTCCAGCTAACAAGGGAGCCTGGAGGTAGCAGCCTAAAAGTGGTCCACCCACTATGATGCAGAACAGAGCAGGGGAAGAGCAAGAAGCTGAGGGCAAACAGATCCAGAAATGGTACATTATAAATCAACGCAAGGCAAACAGATTAAGGATTACTTAAGTCTCTCCAACAGGAAGGAGTTTAGCATCTCTATAGCTGACTCCTTGCTAAACTCTGGTTAAATGAATCATAATTAGATTCACAGACTACTTTCCAGGAGAAAATGCATATTGGCTCATCTCAGTGATGTTATTTCCAATTTTTTGTCTTTTTTTTTAGGTAGGGGACTAAGAACTATTCCTCTACCCTCTAGGTCCTTCTGGCTGGTGTAAGAATTAAATTGACATGAGACAGAATAACAGGAGAAAATAAAACAAAGTTGCATAACACGTATACATGACAGAAACTCAGTAAAACTGAGTAACTCGCCAAAATGGCCAAAGCCACCACCTTAAATACCATCTTCAGCTAAAGACAAAGGAGGATGTTGGGCACAGTGGTTTGGGGCTTAACAGGAGAGGGAGACAATTCACATGGAGACAGAAAAGCAAATGTTTAATAAACAAATGTTTGCTGGGCCATCTCTAGATACTGTGACTGAGACAGAACTTTGATTAAAACATGGGCTTACCAAGGACCCTCCCAGTCTACCAACACCCAGAATTATCTATGTTGATGGCCCATCCTGGAACAGACCTTTTAGCTTGAATTCTTTTAGGCAGTTAGGGGGAAGGTCAGAGTTTCTTTCAGAGTCTTTTGTCCTAAAAAAATAATCAAGCCAAAGAGACATATTTTGAGGTGGCGAAATTCTGATCCCCTGCATTCACTATCGTCTTTTGAAGATGACAATCTCCAGAGCGTCACAGATCAAGAAGTGCACAGGGTACCAGTGATTTTTGCGCTAGTGAAGTTTTGATTGCTTTCACTCACAACCACATTTTTCCACAAATCGATTCATCAGGATGCATCTGTGGTGGGATGTCCAATAACAGAAAGGATTCAGAAATGCCTAGAGAAGCGAACTGTATTTGCATACGGTTTGTTTTTTCTTTTAGAGACCTTGGGAAAGTTACTTAGCCTCCCTGGGTCTCAGTTTCCTCATTTATAAAATGAGAAACGAGGGGGTTTAATTGGATAATCTCTAAGGTCATTTCTGGCAATTAAGTTCCGTGATTTCATTATGGTGCGTGTGAATGCAGTTTGAATACTGTATTCTATTTCTCTTCCTTCTTTTTCATTCCTCTCATTAACTACCCACTATAACTGGCATAGATCACTCCTCCTTCGATCAAAAGCACAAGCCAAGAAGATGTAAAAATAGAAAAAGCAATGAAAGATGAGTGAGAGGTTCCAGTGACAATCGGGAGTCTTTTCTAAATGGCCACATCTTGGGAAAGCCTGATCCAGCTTATTTTCTGGGAACTAATGGTCGGCTAAGATGAGCCCTTGATAGGCCACAGAGGCAAGGACCATTAACACTTGATTGTCACTAATTCTGAGTCAATGTCCCATTTCAAAGTCATTAGTGGTATTAAAAACTGAAACAGCACATACACACAAAGGAAAAAGAAAAAAGAAAGCAAGCATTAAGGAAATTCTTAAGATTAACATATTACTACTAGAATATGAAAGAAATTTCCATGCAAAGCCTTACTTCAATAAATGCCTCTTCAGACAATTCTCTGTGTAAATTCTATACTAAGCACTGTAGGAGATGGAAAAATATAAAAAATAAAAAATACTTTCTCTACCCTCAAGAAGTTTAGATTCTACACACTATGATGTTCATGTGGATTTGTATTTACGTGGCGTTGATGATCTTTCAACAACTTCTAATTTCATTGTTTTTAATTATGTGACCCAAACCAACCACAAAAGCCATTTTAGAGCATGTTTCATGCATCTACTAAATCCATTCTTTCCATCCTATATTAAATGAATGTTTATGGGTGATCTGCTAAGTGTCACTCACTGTGTTAACAAAGCTAACCATCCAGTGGGGGTGGGGGGGGGGGGGGCGTGGGGAACAAGTAAGAAGCCCATTGAACACTTAAAAAAGGGAAAAACAGACAACAATTTGGGGAGTGCATGGAAGGGCCACCAAATTCAAATCTGAGGGGTCAGGAATCGCTGGTATAGTGATCATCTGCTTGTTTTGCCTGCCCAGCATCCTGTTCCCTCTTTTTGAGTTCTAGCATCTAATGTCCCTTTGGAGAACTCTATTTCCGTGCAGTTCAGGCACTCTCTATTCATTGCTGAGGCAGCTCTCTGCTCAGCTTGTGGATCTGTGACTCAAACTAGACCCCACCATCAGATGTTTTCTCCCAGAAATATTAATCCTGAGTAGACTGACAAGATCTAGAATGGTTGAAGTTTTTCCAATGGCAGGACTTTGTGAAGTGACAATACTACATTGGTTCCTACCACTTAGATTCCTGGAACTGCCTTCATTCCTGTCCCTCCCAAGTCGTGAGTTTTTAGCTTTGCATTTGTTTCTTTGCACTACCCCGTGCCCTTCCAAATAATTCCCTCTTAGTATATGAGCCAGAGTCTGTTTCTCTTGCTTGCAACCTACACACTCTAATAGATACCAATTCCCAGTAGAAGCGCTTAACTGAATCCAAGAAATGTTGCTGCTCTAGAAAAGGTGGTGGGGGTGAAGGAGAGGTAGAGCGTTGTACATTTCAGAAGACGGAAGGAACTCTGGCTGGCTGGGACATAAAATACAAGATGGAATTTCATGAGAGAAGATAGTGAAGGTAAGCAGGAAATAGATCGTGCAGGGCTTTGTAAACACACTGAGACCAAAGGGAAACCATCAAAAGTCTTTTTAAAGTAAAATGTTTTAGAAAGATTGCTGTAATGTCAATGTGGAGAATAGATTGGAGGCTTTAGACTAGAGATAGGGAGATGGTAAGATGACCGTTCCTGTCATCCATCACAGAGAAGATAATGGCTTGACATGGGATGGTGGGAATGGAGTAGAGATGATAGATCAACTTCCAAGAAGTTGCGAAGTTAGACTCAACAGCACATGGAGATTGAGTGGATGTTGGGAGCAGGCGATAGGGAGAAATCGAAGATAACTTCCAGACTTGAGTTGGTTGATTTAGTGGATGGTAATTCCATTTACTGAAATAGAGAACATAAAAATAAATTCTGGTTTGCTGAGGAAGATGACCAATCCATTGTTTTACATGTTGAGTTGCTTATGAAACACCCAAACAGGTACATCAAGTAGGTAAATGGATATATAAATTTGAGGCTCAGGAGATATTGAGTAGAAGACATAAGTTTGGATTTGGAAGCATCAATATATAGTTGGAAGCAAAGCTATGGGAGTGAATGAGATCACCTGGGGAAGGTACATAGAATAAGCAAAGACAGCACAGAACAGATTCCCCACGATATATCAACATTCTAGGGATAGAAGCAAAAAGGACCCAGGGTAGCCATGGAAGTCAGAGGAAAACTAAGGGACTGTAATTTTATGGAGGCCAATATAAGAAGATATTTCCAGAAGAGAGAGAGAAATATTGCTGTCAAGAGATCAAGAAAGATAAAGATTGAGAGGCATCATTGGACTGAACAGCAAGGAGGCTTTTAGTGGCCTTGGTCAGAGCGGTGGGACAGAAACTGGACTGCAGTAGGTTAGAAAGTGAGTAGATGAAGCAGAGACAGAAGTGTAGCCAACACTTCCAAAAAGCGTGGCTACAAATGAGATGCAAAAAGACAGAGCTGTCCGGGATGGGAGAGGGGAAGAGAGATCAAAAGGAATGTGTTTTAAAAGATGGATGTGTCTTGAGTATGTTGAAATGCTGGTGAAAAAGAACAAATAGAGAGGAAGTGGCTGCACATTCAGGAGAGGGGAGGGATAATCTATGGACCAAGATTCCAGAAAAAGTTGGATAGAATGGGATCCAGAACTCAGGTGGAAGCATTACCCTCCAACAGAAGTAGCAGCACTTTTTTCAACAGGAAAGAAGCAGCCAAGGAAAGTTGTAGGGGTTAATATGCAAGCTTAGAGGTGGAATATTGAGGAAATTCCCGTGTATTGGCTCTAGTTTCCCTTACAATAGGTGAGAAGGTCATCTTCTCAGATTTAATTTCTTCTATAAACTTACTAATTATGTCCACATTTGTATTACTTCTGACTTTTCTCCTATTTATTGTTGCCCTACATAGGTTTCTCATTAAAAGGAACCAGAGTAATAGTAGGGAAAAGACATTAATTCCATACAACTATGAGAATTAATTAATTCATAAATTTAACAAAGATGTATTGTGTGCCTACTATGTGCCAGGCTCTGTTCTAGGCACAAGGACTATGGCAATAAACAAGGCAAAGCCCCTGCCTTCATGTAACTTATATTCTATGGTTAATAAACATTACTAGTATATAATACTAGTATTTATCTGCTAGTATTTATTTATTTATTACTAGTATACAATAAACGTAACCTCCATCCTAACACTTGAGCAGATCTTGTGTTTTAAAAAGGTGAGCTAAAACATATTAAAGAGTTTACTGTCAGTCAGTCTGCTTCTTGTGACTCACACGCTAAAAATTTTCATTCTATTTTTTGAAAAAAATAAAAGTGAAAGCCGTGAACAATAGCACACTATGTTTCTCAGCATCCATTCGATCCAAACTATAAAGGATAATTGTTATTAGGTCTTTCACCAAGCCCTCTCCGCCTAACTTAGTTGTTAAACTTAAGGAATTACGAATAGAAAGTTATCGTGAGGGCTGTCAAGATGGTTTTCAAATCCGAATGTTACCAAAAAGATCAATAGCCTAGTAAGGATATTATAAATTTCACTCAGTATTCTTTTTTATTTTAAAATTTGGATTCCAAACTATTATGCCTCTCGAAATCCTTGTTAATAAATATTAGACATTCATTTTTAGTTTTTAGAAATTCAATATTTAAATTCCAAAACCTAATGAATGATTAGCATTTTGAGGCACTACATTGAATAGTTATTAAAGATCCAAAATACACAAACCATTAAAATTATTAACACAATTCCTATATAATCTCATAAAATAGAATAAAAACCATTGGCTGCAAAAGCTCAATGTGATCATATTATTATAATTTAATATAAAAGGAGAAAGAAAAAAATAACATTGCAGTTTTTCAGGTTTAATTTTTTTTTTTTTTTAAGATTGGCACCTGAGCTAACAACTGTTGCCAATCTTCTTTTTTTTTTTTTTCTTCCTGCTTTATCTTCCCAAACCCCCCGTACATAGCTGTATATATCTTAGTTGCAGGTCCTTCTAGTTGTGGGATGTGGGACGCCGCCTCAACATGGCCTGACGAGCAGTGCCATGTCCACGCCCAGGATCCGAACCCTGGGCAGCCGCAGCGGAGCACGCGAACTTAACCACTCGGCCACGGAGCTAGCCCCAGGTTTAATATTTTGATTAATCACTTGAACAAAGGCATCGATGTCAGGCTAATCTAATCTGCAGATGAAACAAAACTGAAAAAACTAATACTAGGGTGGATGGAAGAAGCAGATTCTTGAAGCAGAGCAATGGACAGAGATGACGGGCCAAATCTTAACGGATGGAAATGAATAAGACTATAAAAGGATAGAATGGGGAAGATGTGCCTCAGTTAGCAGCCATTGTGCAAAGTTAAATACTAGAGATCTTAGCTGTAAACCCAGTGGTTCAATAGAACCTTACATGAAGTTAGCAGAAGAATTTCAGTGCTCACATAAGGAAGCCAGTGACCTCTTCCTATAGTGCGCCAACTGGATCTTCCCTGGAGTATTTAATTTTGTTCTGAGGGCCAAATCAAGAGTGATGATTGCAAACTGAAATGCATGCAGACAGGATTTATCGTCTGGCAAGAAGTCATATGAGGAAATACAAGGGATATTTGAGGTCACTGGGCTGGGAAAAAGAAGAAAATAAGGAGAAGTGGATAGTGGCCTCTGCAAATACTACAGAACTCCCAAGCAGAAGAGGGAGAAAATGTCTTTCTTTGCAGCGCCAGATGGCAGCCCTAGAACCAATGGGTGTAAATGATAAGACGAATTATAAATCAGTATAAATGAAAACTTTCTAACAATTAGATATCTTACAAAATAGACTGACTTCCTCAGTCCATGGATAGTTCTCTGTCACGTGAATCTTTCAAACTGAGATCAGACACCCAGAACTGAGGATGTTGTCTGGGTTAGGATTGGATCAGTTGTTGCTTATGATCCTTTCCCATCTTAAGCTTTTACATATGCTATTAGAGCTTTGTTGTTAACATGATAGTGATATGTATTAAGGAAAAGGTCCTCAAGATACTACAGTATTTGCTAAACATTTATGGCAGAGGGAGAGACTGAAAGATAATTCCAGTTATGTTGCAAAAATAATCAGTAGATATATCTTCCATCATATTTCCCCACACGTCATTTGAGAAATTATTTAAATGTTTCCACAACGGTGAAAGTCACATGGTTGATGTCACTGGAAACCAAGCAATAAATGTGAGTATTGTGCCTTCCTAGAGTATTGCGCACTCCACTCCTCATCTAAAACTTCCTGGAAGGGAACTGGTTTACACCAAGAAGATGCAGAGTCCACAGCATTGGAACCACTAGAACAAGCCAACTATAGGATATTAACAACAGAATTCCCAAGGGCAGTCTAAGCCATTCCAATGAATCCAGTCATTGAACTGATTTTCTTATAAGCCCTAACAGTGCATTTGCTTCTCTATGAGAAAATAATCGTTTGGGAACTTATTCATGTAAAAGAGTGTGATATTAGCACACAATTAACAAATAATAATAAGATATACAACACTCTTTATTATAAACTTCATATGTCCAATTAATTCTCACAGAATGCTTTTCTTGATTTTTGCCAAACTCATATCTGTAGCCAACCTATGGGTGCAATTAACGAAGAAGCATAGTTCCAAAATGAATGTTGGTTGATATTTTTGTTTATTTTAGCAAGCAAAATGAAAGTGGATTAACAAATGGGTATGTCAGAGCACTCTGAGCAAGTTTTTGTTGAATAGTTTTGAACACTGCAGGACAACTTCTTCAACTTTTCGTACTTTCACAATGTAACAGCTACATACACAACAACATTTTAAAGTTTAATTTGCATTATTAGCATTTTCTCCATCACTTTCTTAAGTCTAGACAATCAGCAAAACAAACAGTAAATCCAAGCTCCTGATTTATAGTGTCTTCTGATTTCTACGGTGTAAATATTCTCACCATGCTCAATTTCAGGCTATGAACATGACATCACTGAATGCAGAGTTGGGAAGGGCTGCTCAGCAGCACGCTAATATGTGGTATCTTCACTGCATAGATACAATAGGTGTAGATAACCTCAAGGGCATAAATAACCACAAAATGTAGTAAAATAGGAAGAAATGAGTTTTGAAAATTTATTACTTTTAAAATATAATTCATTTAATTGTGTTTATATAACAATATTAATAACAGATATATTAAACAACGAGTTCAATAAATTCCTGAACATTGGAGTGATCTCAACCAGATGGCAGAACAGGTCATCCCCAACTTCAGTCCCCTTTACAAGAAGACCAACTAGCAACTATGCATAGACAAGACACCACTGTGAAAATTCCAGAACCCAGGGGTAAGGCTGAAGTACCCGCCCTAGACGACAGAGACTGAGAAGGACCATGTTAGAAGGGTAAGAGAAGCAGCTACAGTTGGACCAAACCGCCCCTCCCCAGATCAGCACAGAGCCACATGGACAGGACCCCCTGGGCCTACAGTTTCCTCAGTGGGAAAAAGAGAACCCAAGGTGGATGGCCAGCTTCCTCAGCATTGTGGGACCCTTCCCAGGAGGCCCTCTCAGGTCTTGCCTCATGGGGATCACTGGGAGAATCTGCAGAGTTTAACCACTGGGGATCAGATAAAGATGGAGAAGGGAGGCAGAGATATAGTAACCAGCACTCAGACATTGACAGACTGCATTCCTGCTTAAAGCAGCGCTCAAGCAGAGATGCTAGCCTATAACTTTGCCCATCTGCAGAGCCAAGCCTGCGGCCCCACCTGTCCAAGGCGCTTGGTTGGCAGTTCTGCCTGATATGGATTTCCAGCCAATGGACCATACTAACCATCAAGCCCATTCTACAGTCCTACCAAGGCAGGGGAGCAAATTCCCAGTTCCACTCAACTGCTGACCATAGCCTCCAGTCCCATCCCTGTGGGAAGTGTGGCCACAGATGACCAGTAGCTGCAGAGCACATTCTAGGGTGCCCAGGCAGGGATCCAAGCCAGCAGTGCTGCTCAACTGTTGAGCATAGCCTCTGGCCCCAGATAACCAGTGAACATGAACAATGACACTGGGCAGCCTTGAAGCCCAGTCTATGATACTGCCCAACCCTAGAACCCAGCCTACAACCTCAACCATCAGTGGAGCCTAGCATACAGCCCTGCCCAATTGCTGAACACAGCCTGTGGTCTCACCCAGGCAAGAAGCCCAGTCATGACCCCACTCAATCATAGAGAAGAGCCTGCTGCCCCATCCAACCAGGTAGCCCAGACTGTGACCTCACCTGACCATGGAGCACCATCTCCAGCCCCACCCAACTGTAAAGTATAGCTGGAGGCCCACCTAGCCAGAGAACCCCATCCAGTGACCTCACTCAACAGCAGAGCACAGACAACAGTCTACCTGATCATGAAGCCCAGCCTGCAGCCCTGCCCACCTTTGGGGCACAGGCTGTGGCCTTGTCTGATTGCAGAGCACACTTGCAGAGCACAGCCTAAGGCCCTGTCCAACCGTGAAGCCCAGCCTGTGCAGCCTGTGGCCTCGCCTAAACACAGAGTGCAGCCAGTGGCATCAGCCAATCAGGGAGGACAACCTGATGCTGTACCCAACCAAGAGCAACTTCAGAACACAGCCTGCAGCCCCACCCTTTCAGGGAATCCAACTCCGGGCACCACCCTGCCAGGGAACACAATCCCAGCAGGGATTCCACCCAGCCACCCTGCTTTGATACAGACCCAATTAGCAGAAGAAAGGAAATAATAAATATTAGAGCAGAAATAATGAAATGGAGACTAGGAAAACAATAGAAAAGATTAATAATGGCCTGCCTGGTGGCATAGTGGTTAAGTTCGCATACTCCACTTCAGTGGCCCAGGGTTCATGGGTTCAGATCCCAAGCACAGACCTACACATTGTTCATCAAGCCATGATGTGGTGGCATCCTACATGCAAAATAGAGGAAGATTGGTACAGATATTAGCTCAGCCACAATCTTCCTCAAGCAAAAAGAGGAAGATTGACAACAGACATTACCTCAGAGCCAATCTTTCTCAACAAAAAAAGAAAAGATTAACAAAACTGAGTTGCTTCTTTGAAAAGATAAATAAAATTGGCAAACTTTTAGCTAGACTAACCAAGAGAGAAACAGAGAGGACTCAAATAAATCCAAAATAAAACAGGAGACATTACAACAGACACCACAGAAATACAAAGGATCATAAGAGACTATTATGAACAATTACATACCAATAAATGGGGCAACCTAGAAGAAATGGATAAATTCCTAGAAATATACAACTTACCAAAACTGAATCAAGAAGAAACAGAAAATTTGAACAGACTAATAATGAGCAAGGAGATTGAATCAGTAATCAAAAAACGTTCAACAAAGAAAAGCCTAGGACCAAAGGTTTCACTGGTGAATTCTACCAAACACTTCAAGAATAACTAATGCCAATCCTTCTCAAACTCTTCCAAAAAAATTGAAGAGAATATTCTCAAACTTATTTTACAAGGCCAGCATTACCCTGATGCCAAATTCAGATAAGGACACTACAAGAAAAGAAAACTAGAGGCCAATATCCCTGATAAATATAGATTCAAAATTTCTCAGCAAAATGCAAGCAAACTAAATTCAACAGCACATGAAAAGGAACATACATCATAAACAAGTGGGATTCATTCCTGGGATGCAAGGATGGTTCAACACAAGCAAATCAATAATTGCGATACATCACATTATTAGAATGAAAGATAAAAATCATAAGATCATCTCAATAGATATAGAAAAAGCATTTGATAAAATTCAATATCTTTCATATAAAACCTCTCAAGAAATTGAGTATAGAAGGAACGTACCTCAACATAATAAAGGCCATGTATGACAAGCCCACAGCTAACCTCATACTCAACAGTGAAAGGTTGACAAGGAAGAAGACAAGGGTGCCCACTGTCACCACCCATCTTCAACACAGTACAGGAAGTCCTCACCAGGGCAATTGGTCAAGAAAAGGAAATAAAGGGCATCCATATTGGAAAAGAGGAAGGAAAATTGTATGTGTTTGCAGATGACATGATCATATATGTAGAAAACCCTAACGTCTCCACCAAAAGCCTTATTATTAGTTATTATCAATAAGCAAATTCAGTAAAACTACAGGATACAAAGTCAACATACAAAAATCAATACTGTATTGTGCACTTGAAAGTTTCTAGGAGAGTAGATCTTAAAAGTTTTTACCACACAAACAAAAAAAATGGTAACTGTGAGGTGACAGATGTTTTCATTAACCTTATTGTGGCTATCATGTCAAAATATATACGTACATCAAACCATCATACTGTATACCTTAAACTTACACAATGTTATATATCTCAACAAAGCTGGAAAAAATAAAATGAAATAAGTTTATATAACAAAAAAATAAACTTGTGAACATTTAACAGTCAACTTCTCGTCTAGCATGAGCTGGCTCTAGCACACCACTCATGTCAATAACCCTTTTTTAATCTCTGAACAACATCTGGGCCCAGTATTCTCTGAAACTCACTTTAGGAAATATTGCTTTAAGGGAGCCCTCACAAGACATGTAGACTATGTTCTCTAAACTTCTTTACTTTTCACATCTAGCATAAAAAAATAAAACTGACACATGTACCTCTAATTTATGTACACACACTTTTTTTAAATACTAGTTTCCTTTCACATTCAAATTAGAATTCTGTTAAATACAGCTCTTGACATACAAAAATAGCTTTTAGAGCTTAAAATATCTGTTGATTTCCTCGTTATGCTCAATTAATGCTTATGTTATGATGAAATGATTAAGTTAAAATATTTATACAATATAGAGTACACCAAACCTTACTCATCAGACTCATATACAAAGCATATTTACAAAATATATCTACTCTGAAAATTATAATTCTAGGAGTTTCCGTTTAGACAAAAGGAAAAATCACTTAAGTGATAGCAGTTGCTTGAACTAATAATGAAAAGGAGACATTCAAAATTCCCTTTGAAACAAGGCAAAAAAAGTCAAGTTTCTTGCTGGGGTTTTGGGTCTGGTAATTGGTTCATTTGAAGGTTAGGTCAACTCTGCTGATAGCTCGTTTCTAAATTTAGATTATAGTGGTAGGGAGAAATCCAGCCAATGAGAGAGGATATTGAGAAAAGCTTTCGCTGGACAGTCATTTCTCATTGCTAAGACTGGATGAAGGATACCAGGAAACTTGTTGGTGGAAAGTAACCTTGCGTGGTGGGAAACACGGGAACTGTATATATTCCTGGAGGAGGGGATGAAAAAGCAAGTCCTCTCCACATGCAGTTTCCCTGGATACACTGGCAGCACTGAACAGCATATTGAAGTGAGAGGAAAGTGAACATGCCCAGAGAGCAAAGGTGAGAGCCTGAATGGAAGAGAGAGAAGCCCTCCTTTCAGAAGATAAGCTCATTCATTGGAGAGGGACCACAGGCCAAATGCTTGCTGCCAGATGCTCTATTTGGAAAGCCACTCATTGAGTGATGGCTTTACTGTCCTCTTATGCTTATAATAGCATCTATCAACTCATCTTTTTTCTAGGAATTTGGATTTCCCTTCTTTGAACTCTTTTTCAAGGAAGCATACTTAAGTACAAAGTTGATTGTATCCAGGTTTTCATAAGTTTCCCAGACTTGGAGCTTTCGATGACATTCTCTCAAGGCTGGCACCATTTCAAGAGGATTCTAGTCCTTCATACTCATTTTGTAATAAGACTAAGCTTGTCAGGAATTTTACATCTTTCTTCGATTTGTTCAGCAAGTTTTATGGCAAGCTGTTTTCTCCTTCTTACATAACACCCTACATTGAACTGATGAAAAACTTCCGAACAAGAACAAGAGAACCACAAAAAATGCAATGATTGCTGCACCTACTAGCACCTCCCAGGACCTGGTGTCACGTCTTTAGACAACTCTGCCAAAACCCTGTGCAGCTTCTCAAAGACCAGCCCCAAGTAAAGTTTCACTCGCTTCTGCAGATACTTCTTGTATCTCCCAGCAGAACCCCCAGCAGATCTCCCTACAGGAGCCAGGGCTCCGTCAGGCCCCAGAGGACACCCCCCCACCACCATCACCAATGCATAGCCTTTTTCCAAGAACCCAAATCCACACTGGACAACCAGAGCAAACTGGGTGAGGATTGTTTAGAGAGAACGTCAAGGATGGGAGAAAAACGTATATGCCTATTCCAATGCCTAATATTCCATCTTTCCTTTCCTTTTGAAATCAACATTTTAAAGGATAATATACATAGAGAAGAATGCCAAAATTATAAGTGTAGAGTTTGATTAATTATCAGAAATTGGACACATCTGTATAACTACTGCCCCAGTCAAGAAAGAGAGTAATACCTGCCTCCTAGAAGTCCTGTCTGTGTCCCTTTGAAACCTCTATGTCTTCGCTCTTTATTGAAAGTAATGAATATTCTGACATCTAATGCCATAGATTAGTTTTAGCTGTTTTTGACCTACAAAACATACTCTTTAATTCTAGTCTCTTTTGCCAAACTTCAAGTTTGTGTGATTAATCCATGTCACATGTAGCAGTCCTTCATCCATTTGCATTACTGTATAGAGTTCCATTAAATAAACATATCACAATCTGTTTATATGTTCTACTGCTGATGAACATCTGAGTCCTTCCCAATTTCTATTACAAAAAAAAATGTTGCTATGAACATTTATTTTATGTATCTCTTTACAAACACACGTATGCATTTTTGCTGGATATATTCCTAGGCATGAAATAGCTGGGTCAGTGGGTATGTACCTACAGGTAGATATTGCCAAATAGTTCCAGAGTGACTGACTAACTTTGACTCCTATAGCTTTATAGAGCACTTCCAGCTGCCATAGCACTTAGAGCAGCTCTGCATCCTCTCCAACTGTTGGTAGTGTTAGTCTTAAAATTTAGCCTTCCTCATGAATGCTGAGGAATGTTTAAAACATTCTTAATATCCTAACTATCGTGACTTTAAATTACGTTTTCCTAGTTACCAATGAATTTTAGCACCTGTCCATATGTTTATTGCTCATTTGAATATCACCCTTTGTGAAGGACTGCTACAGATCGCCAACCATTTTTCCAGTGGGCTGTTTTATTCTTATCAATTTGTAGGAATTTATTATACAAGCCCTTTTTGGGTTATCTGTGTTTCAATATCACCTCCCAAATTGTGGATTGTGCTTCTCAGTCTCCAAACAGGGACTTTTTATACACAGAAATTCTTAATATTGATATGGACAAAGTTAGCCGTCATTTCCTTTATGTCAGTGCTTTCATATCCTGTTTAAAAGTCTTTATCTAGGGGCTGGACCTGAGGCAGCGTCCCACATGCCACAACTAGAAGGACCCACAATGAAGAATATACATCTATGTACCAGGGGGCTTTGGGGAAAAAAAGGAAAAACATAAAATCTAAAAAAAGAAGTCTTTATCTACTCCCAGATCATGAAGTTATTCTGTCACCTTCTATTGTTTTACCATTTGTGTCTATCTTCTGCCTAAATTGTTTTTGTATTGATATGACATAGAAGTTTTTTATTTTTCATATGGATATACATTGACACAGCACCGTTTATTGGAAATACAACTGTCTTTTCCCCACAGAACTTAGTGCAAACTTTGTAATAAATTAAGTCTACCTTTATTCATGGGCCTGATTCCGGACTCTACTCTAACCGATTAGTATATTTATATACCTATGTGCCAATACCACAAGGTCTTGATTACTGTACCTTTATAATAAATCTTCATGTGAAATAAAATCATCCCAATCTACTCCAGATCATTCCTGCTGTTCTTGGCCCTCTGCATTCCCATAAAAATTTTAGAATCAGGTTCTTAATTTCCACACAAGCAAAAGAAAAACATTCTGTGTTTTGACAAATATAGATCTTGAGTCTTGAATCTATAGGTCAACTTGGAGAGGCTGACATCTTCATAATAATGTCTTCCAATCGATTAGCAGAATATATTCCTTCACTTACTTAGGTTTTCCATAGATCTTCAATGTTTTGTAAATAAATAAAGGACTGTGCAGAATTATCTGTTTCCTCTAGTGTCAGTTTTGGTTGTACATTTTGATAAATTTGTCTACTATATTACAATTTTCAGATTTACTGAATGAAGTTGTATAGTGATGCACTATTTTTCATTCCTGCTATTGTCCTTCTGACTTTTGACAGTTGGACAGTTTGTTGGAGACTTATGAATTTTATTAGTCTCCTCCAAAAAATTTTTTAGTTTTGTGATTCTTCTGTATGGTATATTACTTTTATGTTTCATTTATTTCCGAGTTTATTATTTTCTCCACTCAGTAATTTTTAGTTTGATTTCCTATTCTTTTGCTGACTTCTTAAAAGCACACTTTTAGATGATTTCTCTTTAGCCATTGTTCTTTTCTAACACAGTCTCCTAATTTAAGACTGTATATTCTCTACATATGGCTAAAGATACAGTCCATAAGTTCCGATGTGTTATTTTTAGTACCATTCAGTTTAAAATGTGGTTTGCGGAGTCCCAATGCCCATGTCACAGAGCAGAGTGTGGTGTGAGGCAGCAAACAATAGCATAATACCCCATGGTGTCTGCAGAAATATTTTTAAACCACTTGTTCATTTTATGAGGGTTGGTTCATTTAAAAATAAGTAATATAATTCATAAAATCACAAAACTAGGCGAAGTAGGCTGCATTGTCACACATATTAGAAGAAGAAACACGTCTGCGAGCAGCATAGCATATACCCCTGGGTATGAAATTCCCACCTAAGGTACATGACATATAACCATCCAACAAATCTGCCAAGATAGAAGGAGCTAACATCAATCTGGATAATGGATATAAGATTAACAAATTTTATTTTTAATATATATAAATTGAAGTTCTAAGGGGTTTTTTACCACACTCATTGGATGGTCATGTAAAAATGCCTGCCCCTCCCTTTGGAGACCACTGATCTAGGCCAGGAGTTGGAAAACAAATGGCCCACGAACCAAATCCTGCCAGCTGCCTGGTTTGTTTTTTTTTTTTAAAGATTTCATTTTTTTCCTTTTTCTCTGCAAAGCCCCTCAGTACATAGTTGTATATTCTTAGTTGTGGGCTCTTCTAGTTGTGGCATGTGGGACGCCACCTCAGCGTGGCTGGACGAGTGGTGCCATGTCCGCGCCCAGGATTCGAACAGACAAAACACTGGGCCACCTGCAGCGGAGCACGAGAACTCAACCACTCAGCCACGGGGCTGGCCCCACTGCCTGGTTTTTAAATAAAGTTTTCTTAGAACACAACTATGCCTATTCACTCACATGTTGCCTTTAGCTGCTTTCACTCTCCAACGGCAAAGGTGAGTAGTTATGACAGAGACCATAAGTCCTGCACAGCCTAAATATTTGCTATTTGACTTTTTACAGAAAAAGTTTGTTGTCCCTTGGTCTAGACAGCAATGTCCAACAGAACTTTCTGCAATGATAGAAATATTCTATATCTGCACTTTCCATTACGGGAGCAATTAGCCATGTGTGGCTATTAAGAACTTGAAATGTAGCTAGTACAACTGAGGAACTGAATATCTGACAATGTAATTTTAATTTTAATAGCCACATGTGGCTAGTGGCTACTATATTAGAGAACACAAGAATAATAAATAGAAACAGGAAAAGTGACTACTCTTGTGCCATCTAGAATTGATTTTTGATTATACCTCAGCCTCGGAGGAAGTATATAGGAGTGTGTTGGCATTTCTATAGCCCTGTGGTAGACATTATTCATATATTCCAATATCTAATTCTCATCTCCTTCCCAGCACATGGAGGGTGACGATCCCTCAGTCCTTAGAATTTAAGGGTGGCCATCTGACTAGTCCTGGACAACAAAATATGAGCAGAAATTATGTGTATCACTTCCAGGCCAAAGCACATACGTTCCAGCATTCAACTCTCCAGCCCGCTGTTACCCAACTGAGGCAAATCCCAACACACTGTGGTGAGAAGTCAGTGTCAGAAGATGATGGTGCACCTCTCTCCACCTCAGCCCTCGACTGACAACTGTGTGGAGGAAGGCACTCCTTCAGCCCCCACTGGACACATGGCGTGAGTGATTCACGAATTTCTTTGTCTTAAGGAACTGATGTTTGGAGGTTATTTTTCACCCTAGCATAACTTAGTCAGCCCTCACACAATCCCCTCATATAGCATTCAAATGGCCTCAAAAAAACTCTCTCTGCTCTCCTTGCCTGAAGTCTGCCAGATAAAGTTAGATGTATATTATGCAAGCCAGGGAGACGAAGCTGCAAAGGGGATATTCCATTAGCTCTGAGTTTCTTTAGAAACCGGGAGTTCTTGGCGCTCTGTGCCATTCTAATTCAGAATAGGCTTGTCACCTGATGCAGTAAGTGACTTTTAAAGGCCTGAGCTTCCTCTTCCAGGTGCCTGCTACCACTGAACTGGCGTCTGAAAGGAGGATTCACTGTAGAGTCAGGCAGGTCTAAATTTGGGTCCTGACTCTGCCATTTCATAGCTTCATGACTTTGGGTGAATCACTCGGCTTCCTTAAGTCTCAATTTCCTCTTGTTTTAAATGTGCATAATTATAGCAACTTTTCCTGATTGTCACAAGTATCAGCAATAATTTATAAAGACCATGAGTGTCCCCCTCACCCCTGAAAACATTCCATTCCTTCTCCAGCCGCTGCACCTCTGCTCCATCTCCTCCTTTCCCTGATGATGCCCTCAGCATTCCGCGTTGCCTCTTCTTCAATATGAGTCCTTCTTACTCAGCAACACTTTCTCTTGTTCTATCGGTTGACCATGATGTCTCCCTCTTTTGAACTCTGTCTTTTAACCCTTGATAGCTCCTACTCATCAATCAAACTCCAGCTCAAATGCCACCTTCTCAATGCAAACTTCCCCCATCCTAGAGTTCACCGTCCTCTCCCACCCTATCCCTGCTCTGAGCTCCCGTGGGACCTGGCATGGCTTCTAGGATTGTATCAGCCACAACTGCATGGTTTTATTTCATTCTCTTGACATCTCATTAATGGCAGGGCTGTGGCTTTCTCATCCTCATTTCCACACCCCTGATCCCAGGTCTGTTCCACACTTAATAGAATTCCTGGCATATTGCAGGCCATCAGTAATCATCAGAAGCAAAGACAGAAAGAAGAGGAAAGAAAAAGGAAAAATTAGGCAGCTCTGACTTCTATCAAATAGAAAACAACCTGAAACTATAGTTTCCCCTTCCAAGAAAAGTGTAGCTTCCTTTTAAAGAATTAGCTCAAAATCTTTCTCACTGAGTCATGCAGAATTTTTAATGATTTTTTGAGTTGACAGATAATCTATAAAAGGAAAGAGTTCATTGCAGGCTGATGAAATGGAGGCAGACTCTTTTCTTCCTCTTAGCTCTCACGCCTACATGTTCATAATTATTTATATTTCATTAATCAGTTAACTATAAAAGGCAATTCAAGAGGTGAGAGGGAATATATTTGGTTACTCATGTTATGAACGCCACAAAAAAAGGAACTGGCAGAGATCTAACAGCTGAGGCCCAGCCCTGGTGGAGAAGAGCTTTCATAAAAAGCATGTCAGAGCTTCTTTATTGCAACCATGCTTTCTCTTCGGGGGAAAAATGGCCCTGGCAACACACTATAATAAAACATTGAAATTTTTTAAAATAGAAGAAATCAAACCCTGTGACATGCAGCTTAAAAGTGGAAGGAGAATCTCATAAGCACTTTTGGGGGCCAAAAAGCTTGTAGCCAGCGAGGTTATCATCAATTTCTCCTTGCTACTGCCTCAAATATGCTACTGGACCAAGTCCATGGCAGGTACAAGAGGAAGGTTATCCCTCCCAGTAAAGGACATGGGAGCAATGACGAGAAAGAGAAACTAATATTGGTTATGAAACTGAAGGAAAATCAGTGCTGAATTATTTATGTCTAAGTTTGAATGTTCCCTCGGTGTTTTTAGCTGTCAGGAAGTCTAAAAAGAAAGTCATAGAATTTCTTCTCTCCAGCCAAGAGGTCAGCTTCTCTGAGAAAGCAGCCCTTGGAGGTGACGCCCCAGAGGTCTCCAAGGCTCTGCACAGAGCTCAGGGTTAGTTGGGGTGGAAGTTTAGATGAGAAGCACTTCCAGGTGTGCAAGAAAGTCAGCACCATCAAATTGCTCTGGGACAAGAGTAGCCAAAAGAAAATTATCTGTCATCCTGAGCAGTCCTTCCACGAGTTTTCAGAGGCCAGATGTCTCTCCATTTGTAAGATGGTCAGCAATTGTGTTCAGTCAACCACACTCTCTCCATTCAAAATAATGAAAAAGACCAAAGTTCAAGATAGAGAGGTCAAACTGAACCCATTCAGCATCTAGGGACGATTTCTACTTCTTTGTTAAGTGAATTGCGCAGACTGGGGCTCAGCCTAACCGAGTGACGTTTTCCTGAACTGCTGAAGGTCATCGCGTGCTCATAGTTCAGATTCTGTATTCACAATGAGGTGAAAGAGAAGCCAAGTCCTAGTGACCCTAATGCATTGCTCTCGGGGGCCGAGGTTTCCTGACCCCATTCATCAGTGAACAACTGGATGGATGGTCGAACAGAATCGAGCACTGTAGGTCTTCACCTCTACAGAAATCTGCTGCTGTAATTCGTAGAAGGGTAAGAATATTATTCTAGAAGTTCTAAGTGCAAGCCCTGTGCCTTCTGCAGCAAGACCCTCAAACACTGTCAGAGACGCTAGAGAATCGTGGGGGAAATTACTGTCGTATTCCAGTACTCTCCATTAGGAGGACAAATTGTTGAATGAAAGTAAATCAAGTGTGCAGACACCAGAGGCTTAAAAAAATGGTTAAGAACAAAGGAAATGTTCTCAGTAGAGAGAAATATACTGTTAGCTACTCATTAAGTGACTAAATATAGTAAAATGGGCTCTACTGTAAATCAACTCTTCTCTCCAAAAATATACTAAGGTATAAAGTAGAAATCTGATAGCCTTATAGTTATCTTCCTAAGACTGATACCAATCCACCCTCTGTGCTGTGGCCTGATAATTCAGATAACCACACATCCTGATTGGCCTGCCTATTGTCCCAGCATGATTATTAATGGCATCCTCTTTCATTCTCCAAAGTGACCCAGTTTGGACAATTATATGGTCATACTACATGTAAAGGGTTTCCACTGAATTATACATGCTTTGTTACTTCTTATTTGAAAGGCAAAGGGAGTTTCTCTGCAAATAGAAGAAGTCTCCACATAATACAACATGTTACCCAAAAGCATGAAAAGGTTTCGCCTCACAGCTGGACAACAGAACAATGCATCACATGCCGCTGAGATTAAGCTAATAAAATTATCCCCAATGCCTTTACCAGTGGAATTTCTCCCTCTTGCTCTCTTGGGTCACATGGCATTTTTTAATTTGACATAATTGATGCGATCTTGTAACACCAACCTCAGATTTACGGTAAGAAGAGAGAAATGCTGCTGACAAAGCTCGCGTCTGCAGTGTACGTGTCAATGGCACGTGTTGTTTTTGTCCTCCACTTAAGTTTTCCTTTGAGCATCTTCCATGTTTCAAGTTACGCCTTCAAAATTGCTCAAGACAGCTGGGACTGTTGCCTGTTTCTTGTTAATTAATTTTTGTATTTAGGCCTCTGCTGTTATTACCATTTGTTCATTGGCTGCTGTCATTATCATAATATTTGTTTATCTCTCTAAAGAAGCTAAATACTAAGATGCCGAAGTGAACACAAGATAATAATATAAATCTTTTGAAGAAATAAAAAGAGGATATGGGAAAATAATCATAGGAAATTTTGCTCCTGAAAAACTACTTACAGGAATCGATTCTTGTGTCAGAGTTGAAAGAAAAGAGGGCATATTCAAATGACCCACTTCCTTGCCTGGAAATTGGCAGGTCGTTGTTAGGAAAGACACTGAAGGTAGAGTGACAGCATGCAGAGCACAGTTCCCTTCCTGCCAACATTCAATAAGGCACTCCTCACTCTATTCAGATGAAATCCGATGGGGGAACCCTGCCTTTGGGGATGGCATGAGAAACACCAACTGGTGCCTTGGCCTCTCTTTCAACAATCCAGCGCTCAGGACCAATAAGGTTCAACAACACCTCTCTTGGGGGACAGGACAATGCCATGGAGACAGCCCAACCCATGCAGAACCTTGGCCCTAAGAATCTAGAGAGAGATGCACGCCAGAGTCAATCCTCCAACTCTTTCTCCCCAGTGACCACTTTCACCAAACTATTATCACAGCAACTTGCTCCACCTCTCTCCCAAAGGATTTCTCATTCAAGTTTCCATTGTAGGACAGGAAGTAATAACGGACCCAAACGATTACCTATCTACAAAATAAAAAATGGAACATGTTAGCCATGAAAAGTTTGTTTCTCACGCTTTCAAGCATTGTTTTTCATGCTTTGGATGCCAAAGACCTTATTTCAAGAACTTTCCTTGAGCAACACACTCTTTAATTAGAAGAAGGGCAAAATGAGGGAATCCACTGGAATAATGAGAGCCAACCCAGAAGTCACCCCATGATTCATACAAAAATAAAATGCCAGTATTGGCCCTAAAAAGGAAGTGGTCATGAAAATCTCCTGATGATTTAACATTATTACCATTCATTCATTTACAAGCAGAAGGTCACCTGTTTTATATGTGCCTTGCCAAGGGAGCAGTCACCATGCATGGATGATGTGTTAGAAGTCCTTTTTGGACATAATCTTTGAATATTAAATACTAATTAGTTTTTAGTATAGTTTTAGTATATTTTCTGAGATGCATTTTATTCTAGAAAGGAGGACACAGAGGGGAGAGAGGAGGGTTGTCCCTCGTGTCAAATTCTTAGTTTTTCTCCTTTCTATAGAGACTTGTAACTTTCACCTTAAAAGGAATTTACAGATTTTGTTTCTTTTGCAGTACTGAAAAGCTTCATCCACACACGCCGTTTCTCCCACAGTAATCATATTTTCTTCTTCCTAAGCACTTTTATAAAAAGGAACTCACTTAATCTTCATAACAACCCCATGAGGTAGGCACTATCATAACCCCACTTTCTACATGGAGAAAATGGAGCCAGAAAGGTTAAGGAACTCACCCAAGATCACTCTGAGTTTGATTCTTGAGTCAATATCTCACCCACTACATGAAGCTTAGCAGCCAGGCAAGGGCTGTGTCCGTTAGAAAGAGGTTTCATCAATGTGCAAGACACCAGAGGGAACCAATTTGTAAGAGCAGCTTCGAATACAATTTGATTCAATTAAGCAAACATTTATTGAGCATCTACTACAAGCTAGACCTTGTGCAATGTGTCCGGATAAACAGACTCATTAGACAAGCAGCACTTTGGAGCGGAAGGGCTCAATACATTTGAGAAAGGGAGGGGATGGAGAGACCCACAAGCATCCTGGGGGGTCAGAAACGAAGAGGTGCAAATGAGAACTAGAAGATTGGCAAGACAGCATTGCTAAAGACATCTTGCTATTTTGTTAAAAACCTATTTTTCCATGATTAACCTCTTTGCTTAGGGCGACAATAACTTAGTGGCATAAATTTATCAGCATTGAGATATAGCAGACGCTCTTTAGAATTTTCCTCTGACTCACAAGTAATTAAACACATTGTTAGAATAAAACATGCTCTCTGTATCTGAATCGGACTCACCCTACCTGCCCATCCTCCACCCAAAACACCGCTTTGTTTTCAGTGGCTCCAAAGAGAGATTTTTCCCTCTCAGCCTGTTCAGTCAAGTTTTGCAGACATTTATCAACTCTGGAGTTTCCAAGTCAGGACGTCTGTCATTTAACCTTCATCCTCCTTGAATTTTCATCCTGATGGGTTTGGATTAAACCACAGACTGATAAATGAGCACTGCTTTGGCGACACAAAAGAGCAGTCATTAAGGAAACCTCTCTGAAGGTATGAATCAAAGCCAGGGATCTTTCGGTTTTTTTCCCCTCTCGTTCACGGATCGCCTGCAGTAATACGTTTTTATTATTTTTATTTATTTCTTTTTTTTCCTTCAGTTTCCAAATGGTTTTCATCATCATCTCCTGCTTGTTTTTCTAAAAGAATAAAAGTATGTCCTGACTGCAGACGGTTCTGTGTTTATTGCACTAATGTGGCTAGCAAAAGGATTGTAGCAATTTGAATGTAATCCAGGACGGGGAAACAGGGGCGAAAAAAGGAGAATGAAGGTTAAGTAACAGGCCCCCTGATGTGAATAGCATGTTTCACTTATAAAGACTTAGGATAATTAGGGAAGTGATTTTTCCCCCCTAAGGCAACTGTTTTGCTAAACAGGAGCTTGTAAGAGGGGGTATTCCTTCTATTTATTTAGCTTCCGGTTTTCCAATTCCTAAACCATCATCTACTCACATACACACGGTGTTCGGTTTCTTTTTGTTTGTGGAAGTTGCACGCTATCTCAGCCCTTCTCTGAATTTTTTCCTCTCCAAGAAACCAAACAGAAAAAAAATAAAAAACTAAGGCTTGCCAAAAATAACAGTTGTATCAGATGGGACAATCGACAAGAGAGCATCAGAAAAGATTTCCATGGGCCATATAAGAAAATAATGCAGCATGTGTCACACCACAGTTGTACATGCCTGGTTGCTAAGTTCTCTGGCCATCCCTGAAGGAAAATGCCTTTGGAGTCCAAGTAAGGCTTTATCCTCTGATCGATATTAGTTGTAACCCAAATGTCAGCTGCCTGAATTTGCTTGAGCTTTCAGGAGTTACCTTACTACTTAAGATTTTAGCAAGACTGGCTTAAATCCCCATTTTATATAATATGGGAAACCCACCAGCTCTTGAAAGCCTCTGGGAGCTTTGGGGCAGAGGTAAAGGAAGGCTTACCTTTCTTCCTCTCAGCTCTGTTTCCCCTTCTGCTGAATTCTCAGTCCTATTCTACAGATAGCCAACTACTCCTGCTGGCCCTGTGACATGCCTTATTGCCCAGCAAGCGCCTGTCCCCAAAGTCTTGCTAATGCAAGACTGTGTGCAGCAAACCTTTTCTGAATTTTGGGTGCAGCAGGAGAGAATAATAAAACGTCCTTCATAGGACTATTGGATGAGTTTAATGTCGTAACCGGAAAATCAGCAACATGGTGGCGGGGGGGGGGGGGGGGGGGGGGGGGGGGGGGGGGTGTTGCTGAAATAGAACCCAGCTGTGGTGTGTAAGCATGGGTGTCTCCTACAGGCTCCAGGCCTAAACTGGCTGCAGTGATGACCCACGAGATCCCTTTACTACATTTAACAGAGAATAAAACAAAGGAAGGAAAGGACAATGACTTGGACAAGGGGCCATTTATTCAGCAAACCAAAGAATGTACCGAGTGCTAAGGAATGAATTGCCCAATGAAATTACTGTGAGGACCACTGCCAGCCTCCAAAGAGATTCTCCCTGGCCTTAGGTTTAGAGTTCCTGACGACCTGAATTCTGCCTCCGAGCTCAGGTCACAGGTTGAAGACAATCGGAAAGGTGACTTGAGGACAAAAGGGGCTGTGCCAAAGGACAGGCAAAGGGACAAGGTATGTAAGGCACTGCCCCACCAAGAGATGGGAAACTGTCCATGACATTAGCACAGGGAGGAACAGCTATCCAAGGTAAACATAGAAGTTGTCGCTTACCTACTGCCAGAGGATCCCGTTCTCCCAGGGAGCTTTTGGTCCCACGTGGAAGGGCCCAGGACTGCAGGCCATGGTGGCTGGCTCCCTGAGACAGTGCACCCCACGTTGTTTAACATCAGCAAGAAATCTCACATTCTAGCACCTAAAAGAAATAAGAAACTCTTATCTGATTGCTGATGAGCACACGTACACTTCACCAGGCTCCACGTCACTCCTGATCAACAGGAAAGAGCAGCTGCTCTTACCACGACCTAGTGGGGTTTTTGCTTATCCTCCAAGCCCAATGCATCCAAGATGAGCCACCTGCTTTCAATGAAGACCAAAAAAAGATGAATGAAACCACAGGCCCAGTAATGAGGGTCACTCACCGTTCCTGAAACAAAGACTTCCTAGGACAAATACACAGTAAATCATCTAAGCTACACAAAAAGGCTAAGAGAAAGAAAAACCACATGTTATTTCAAAGATTAATTCAAGAGCCTTAATGATCTCAATTTTCCTTCTGCAAGGCAGGATTAAGATCCAAGAGGCAATTTCACAACCGAAACTCTCATTAGAGTGAGAATTAACTCCTCATAGAATTAAACTTCTGGAATGATACTGAATAACAGAATATGGGAAAGTGGGGGAAAATACAGAAAAACTGATACAAATATCACAAGATTTGCATGTACAGCAAAGATCACCATCACTGAAATCAGACACTGGATTCAAACCCCTGCTCCATCACCTTCTCTGTGACCTTGGGCAGGTAACGTAAGCTTCATGAGCTTCAGTTTCCTCATCTGTAAGATGAACATAATAGCATCTACTTCTGTGTTTTGTAAGACTTAAATAATGAGATAATATGGTAAGTGCCTGACTCAGAAGAGATGCTTGAAACTATTGAAAAACGTTCTTTTGAAGTCCCAAGACCCTAACCCAGCCAACACCACTTTCCATGTGTTAAAGACGTCATTTAAAGACAGGTTTAACTGTTCTCTGACACTTTTTCTGGTATATTCTCAAGTTAGTCAAATTTTTATTGCTATTTTGAGTTTTCTAATCTGTGGCTGCATTTTTCATCTCTCTCAACAACTATTTTCAAGTCACTCTCCAAAATTTATTTTATTTCCTCCCCTTACCCAACTTTTTCAGAGGGATGCATTTGATCAGATTTTATTTTTCAATGTCATCAAGCTACTGGTTTAGAGGAGGGCCTTTCGTCCCCTGCCAGGTCACTGAAGGGAAGCAGCTCTTACAGATGAAGTCTGGGCATGACTCAGGATCAGGGGCAGCCTTCTTCCTTCCCTGTGGTTTCAGAAAGGACTTCCGGGCATCAATCCCCAGCCCTGGCTGGAATAACTCAGCCCGTGTGCAAACAGTTAACCTATGCATTGTTGTGACCTAGCCCATTCTTCTTCCTTCTGTCTCATGGGACCAAAGCAGAATTTGGCTTCCATTCCTTTTGGTTTGGGACTTTTTGGTGTTGTATGCAGTAAAGGTCTACACACTAGCCTATTCAGCTCCCCATCACTGCCCTTCTCTCTCATCCACACCATAAGAAAACCAGACTTACCCACTCTTGCTTTCTTACTTCCCTGCTTCCTTCCTTTCATCCTTCCTTCCCTTCCTCCTTTTTTCCTTCTTTCTTTCAATCAGAAAGAGAACAGCTACAGGATGTGAGAATCAAGCTATACTACTGTCATCACAGGTAACTGCTTTGCATGTGACACAGGCGTGTACCAGTAGATGACAATCCCAGTTCCTACATTCAATTCAACAGACAATTATTGAGTGCTTATGGTGTGCTAGGCCCCAGGCTATGCTCTGAGAATACAAATATAATTTGAGACATGATCCGTCCCCATGGAGTCGTATAGATAAGTGGAAAAGTCAATAATGTAGTGAAATATAGTACTCTATTATAATAATATTGCATTACAATTCCATAATGCTCAGTGATGCAGGATGTAATACAGCTATGTCGTAACTGCTTTAGGGGTAGGGAGGGTGTAGTTTTGCTGGGGAAGGTCATGAGGGAAAGCTGCCCTTCGTTCAGGATTTTATTATCTCATGGAGAGGAAGGCCACCCCCATCTCCCTCAGGGTAAAACTCCAGCCTCCTTGGCCAGCTAGCTTTCATGATGCCTGCTCCTCCGTCCCACACTTCCTGGGCTTCTCTCTGCTCTCCACAACTATTGCTGAACTACCTCATGTTCCTTGCATCTCCATAGTTTGCACATGTTAATTCCTCTTGCTAGAATGTTCTACATCTGCTCCGTCTCCCATCCCTTTTCTACCTGGTGAATCCTACTTATTCTTTGAAATTTACCTTAAACATCAGCTCTTCTGTGAACCTTCTCTGTCCCCCTTCCCCTGCCCACCTACTGTCCACCCGGGGAATTAGATGCCTCTGACACACTGTTGGTTGGCTAAAGGAACATCCATCCTCAACTCCCGCTATTATAGCAATCAGGGTGCACACAGGAAACAGATGGTACATTCAGATTGGGTAATTTGAGAAGAGCTTCATAAAGGGACTATTTACAAAGAAGTTGCGATAGAGAAAGCCTAATGGATATTGCAGTACATGCTGGGCTGGGGGTTGGGGGGGAGGGCGGTTGGAGGGTTCTAGCAATAGAAGGGCATTTCTAGGCCCAAAATGATAAGGAGAGCTGGACATTACTTAGCAAGAAAAAGAGGACCACGTTATGGAGTGTTCAAATGCAGCCACACACGGTGGGAGCCAAGGGAATAGATGCCCCAATCAAGACTCCATTCTTGCTTTCCTCCTTCCCTCCACCTGTCCAGTTCTGCCCATTGACCAAACCCAAGAGCAAGGGAGCTCATTGATGTCTTATCTTTCAGCCTCCTGGTGCAGAGAGCAAGGCTGAGAAGAGAAATCTACAAAAACTAAGTTCTCATTTTCATTGTTCCCCTTACAGCTGGTGGGAGGAAGGGAGTGCCATTTGACACACTTTGGGCTTATGAGATGTCAGTGGAAATTTGCCTTGGAACTTATAAAAAGGGTTTTATTTCCATGATAAACAAGCTAGTCATCAGTGGAATATCCTCTCCTCTGCTCTGCTCTAAAAGTGGATGTGATTCCTAGATTCCTGGAGCCACGGCAGCCATCTTGAAGCATAGAGGAAGTGTCCAAGAAAATCATAGAAATAGATACCAGCCCTCATGTCATTGAGGTGTTAAACCCACACAACAGCTACCTACCTCCAGGCTTCTTGTTATGAGAAATATAAAACTCTATTTCGGCCGCTGTTAACAGCATTTTCTTTTACCTGTAAAGGAAAGCATTCCTAACTGATATGGCTTCCTTGTGTTTGCTTCTGTTAGAGCAAGTCCTGTTGGGACTCTCTGAGTGGGTGTTCGTCTTCTCCCCTAGAGTATGAGCTCCTTAGGTCAGGGCTGACACATAGCAGGCACCAAACTCCTGCTTGTGAATTGAGTAAATGAATTAATGCACCGAGTGCTGTGTAAATAGAAGCAGGGACTAGATGTCATCTTGGTGCTTCTCCCAAGCTCTTCTTCTTTCCTTTGCCTTGTTTTACCCTCAGAGAGTTGCTCTTAAGTGGCTTGCTCCCTGTGTTTTTTCTTTTGCCCTCATCCATCCATCACATATCAAGTAGACTTGAACTGCATAAATTGTTTGCATTCTGTTTAATACCCATTTTTAAAAATGATTCTCGCTCTAAAAGGGATGGGCTGATTAATGTACTCAAAATATCTTGCACTACACAGCCAATTCCTTTATCCTTGTTCTATTCATAATGTATAACCCTTCTCTCTTCAAATGTGCATAAAAGGAGCCCTTCCCCACTAGCGTTATTTGTAACTGCAGAGCTTGAGGTGGTACTAGATGTCAAAAATGAAAAATTGCTAAATTCAAAATTGCTTCTCCCTTTGTTTTAAAGGTGACCTGCAAGTAGTTTTTATTTTTTTAATGAACTAATTGTAGGATTATATGCTGAATGCCCCAAATGCAGAGAGTGAGAGAAGAACACTCAGCACCTACCCACTACAAAATAGCTGGTATTGTTCCAGAACCTCTGCAGGCCCAGACTGCTGACACCCACATTCCCAGCAGCCCTACTGGGGAGGATGACACAAATGCAGCTCTGATTCTGAACTGGGATCATGGGGTGTGCAGGACAGTGGGGAGCTGGGCTAGGAATTGGGAGGCCATTTGTCTCCTTGCTGAATGACCTTGGCCAAGTTGTCTCATCAGCCAGCAGCTCATCTTCCCCACCACCACCAAAAGGGAAGCAGCCCCTTACTCCCTCCCACTGAAGAAGAATTGATGGTGGTGACTTCGTGTTCAAAGCACGCCTTCCATCAAAAGAGGCTGTCAGAACTGCAGATTATTTTCAAGACTCGTTAGGCCCACACACATTTTGTTTGATTGGAAAAATCAGAAAAATAGACAGTGAACCTGTCCATATTTCCCAATGCCGTGCCCTGCTCCTGCTGGCCCCCAAAACAGCCCGAGACCAGGCTGGAATTTGGAAGATCTCAATTTTTATCCTGTGCTGAGACATAGAGACCCTCCCTCAGAGTGACTCAGGCGCTTCAGGGATCAATAACCTTTGCCAGATCATCAACGATTCTATCCGGCAACAAAATGATGCCAGTGAAGGAGTGGACATTGACTACATGATGTGGTGTGAGGCGAATCACAAAAATGCCCCCTCCCACAGTGCCCTGCAGTCGACTTGAAATTCCACCTTCAATATGAATTTATTCTTATTATTTACTCTGTCTCCAGTTACCTGTCACCTGTTAAAATGTGCATAACCCTTCCAGGGCAGCGCATTAAATTATTCATTATCTACTATTATACCTCAGAGAGAGTGAGTGGTTCAGATTACATTCCAATGAGATGGCTACTTCAGCAGGGAAATTGTGCCACAGAGGCAAAAGAAGTGAGAAAACCAGGGCAAGTGGCATTGCAAAAAGAAGGCACCAAAATGATGGATTCCCGGCACTCGTCATTCATCCATTCGTTCATGCATCAAATATTTATTAAGTGCCTCCTCTGGACCGGACTGTGCTAAGAGTGAGTGAGACACTATAAAGTGAATTCTAACCACAGAGAAGACCAAGAATACTCAAGACCAACTTGGCCCACTTTGAGGTGTCCCCCTCCAGCCAGCACTCCTTAATTATACCTCTCTGGGAGAAGGAAAACTCTGCTCCCATGCCTAGGGGTTACAAGACCCCCAAGCTGGCCTCCTGAGAAACAAGCAACACTCTGACCATCTGAACACAGCTCCCCTCTCCTCCCTCCCAGTCCTTCCTGAGACTGTGAAGGACTCTTAGCATCTCTTTCATTAAGCAGTGTTCGTGTTCTTGGCCTGCTGATAAGGCGGCAGTGTAGGCCTGGCAAAGACACTAAAGAGGGAACACTGCCAATCAGGCGAAATATGAGGCCTAAATTGCTGTATGTGCCATGAAGTAAATTTATCAGCCCTCCCCACACACAAAAATATAAGGAAACAATCAGGAGAACCACACTAAAGTGTCCTGCAGAGACCCCACCTTCATCCTGCGAATCCTCTGTGAATGCCTGAGACTTGAGACAGAGCCCTGGGAACCAAATTCCGTCCTCAGCCCTCCGCAGGCTTCTCCCCTGTGGCTTGCTAGACTCAGGGCTCTTTCAGACTCTGTTTTGTTCAAGTGTTAAAGCTCTCAACAGGAAAGGCTTATTGTTTGGGTTTATTTTGTCTTTGTTGTCCTATAATGTAACAGAAATAAAAGCCCAGGTTTGGCCCTCTGGTGAAACTATTTGGGTCTTGCCATGTGCACACAGGGAAACCAGCCACTTCAAGAGGTGAGAGCATCAGCAGATTGTGCCTCTGGATTTGAAAATGCCACACTGGTACCTCGTGGCAAATACCATGCTGAACTCTGCCTTGGGGGCTGAAGACTAAGTTACTGCTGAGGTCTTACCTGGTGAGAATCCACCTGCAAAAGGAAAGCCTACCAGCAAAAGCCATCCACAATCAGGTAATTCCCATCCTAAACCTAATGAGAAAATAACTCACAAGCCACCAATGGCTTTTGCCCAAAGAGATGAATAATGCGGGGAATCCTTGGCTACGAGAAGAAAAGAAGAAATTAATTGCTGAAGCCTTCACAGCATGATGAAAGCCAAGAATTATCCCCTGGATCGACACTTACAATTTACAATAGCTGCCTCCTTCCGACAGGTCGAAGTGACTCTCGGCAGAGCACAAAGCAGCTGATCGCAGCGATGGATCTGGAGCCAGGTCAACACTCAGCCACTGCTCACAGGATGCTCAGCCTCCAGCAATTTGCAGCCCACAGCCTGCAGCCTGGACCAGAGCCCTCACTCTCTGTAGCTGACGCTCACCTCGCAACTAGACACTGCGCTACTCACCATACTATTGTCATAATAACTCACTTAAAATTCCACTGGGAGATAGCTGAATCACAATCTATTTATTGATATTTTCTAGCTACTGGAAACCAGATTGCCACAGACACATCATGGGAAAAGCCTTTTATGCCATTATGTGAACTCCTAGCTGGAGAGCGATAGGAGGGACAGAGAACAGTACCAGGAGATTTCTTTGGGGTCAGTGCCTACAAGTCAAGGCATTTTAAAAAGAATTCAGGCAAATAAAGAAACAAAAAAAGTAGGATAGGGCTGGCCCCATGGAATAGTGGTTAAGTTCAGTGCATTCCGTTTTGGTGGCCCGGGTTCACAGGTTCAGCTCCCAGGCACAGACCTACACCACTCGTCAGCCATGGTTGATGAGCATACCATACAAGATAGAGGAAGATTGGCACAGATGTTAGCTCTGGGCTAATCTCAGCAGAATTTTTAAAAGTAGGATAGAGGCAATTAGGAGAAAATAAAACCAGAGAAGACTGTGAACTGATATGCAAAAGATATATTAAAAATAAATAACTGTTGTAAGGGGGAAAAGCTCAAGTAAGCAGAGACCTTGAAAGGCATGATTTCTCCTAAAAATAGGTACAGGTTTTATGTAAAGGAGATCATAACTTTTCATGACACAAATTTGACAACTTATTTGTTTGTTCATACCTAAGACAAGGTTTCTATCTGAAGGGCAGAGTTTAAAGATTATACACAAAGTGAATTTGTCCACCAAACAATTTCTACTCACCTAGTTTATAGTCTCAAAGGCTGAGAATCCTATTTGGGAAAGAATGGAAATTTAGTGAGAACAAGATTTAAACAACATGAACCTGAGTGCTGAGTGGCAGATTTTTTTTAATAGTTTTAAAGACCTGCCATCAGTCTTCACGTTAACAGTTCTGAAGAATCAGGCTGCAGATTTGGTTGTGGGTTCTCAGCAGAGAGAAACTGAAGGGCATTGTTACAGAAAGGTCCCATTCTTGAATCAAGCTCCCTTGAGGAGTGAACACAAGGCAATGATCTCATGTCTACCTGAAATTCCAAAATTAATCAGATTATTAATTTTGCTAAAAGGGCCAGCCACTCTTAATGTTGATGTCCCTACAATAGGTAAGACACTAAGTTTCATCAGTCATTTACACCTTTCTACGAATTTGTTTGTTAGGTCCTTTTCTAGGAACGAGCACTAAGTAGGAAGAATATGTGTGGTCGGTGGGTTCCTGGTGATGCAGACACGTGGGTATGTGTCAGAGTGAAACAGCTTACCACTCCAAGGGCATCGTGTCCCTCCCCAGGTTACTGTACTAACAGAAAGACTGAGGCATTTTAGGACTTAGGTCATGTTTTAGTGCTCATTTAGTGCATCAAAACCAAGAGGGGAGACATGAGGATGACCAACTTTCCCGGTTCCGATGGTCTTATATCCCAGAGAATCTCCCTCTTTACTCCTGTACTGATCCCATCTTAGCCCCACAAACAGGGAGAGGATTTCAATTGCACAGGACAACAGGAGCTTGGGTCCATATATTTACCTATAAACTGCCTGTGTGATCCTAGTGAACAAGTCAGAGACACACCCCAACCTAACCCCATGGATCACGTATGTGCAGTTTCTGTTGTTAGTATTCATTCCTCCTACAGCCATCTCCTTATCAAATGTACTAGTGATGAAACCCCACATTCCTGCCTAACCTGAGAAGCTCCATCTTTTTTCCTTTTATCCAACAAAAAGTGTAACCGCATAACCCGTATCCCAACGGCCTCCTTCACAACAGTTGTTAGACAGAAGAATGAGACATAGCCTTAGAGAGCATCTCCAGGACGGGTGGACTAGCAAACCGGGGATCGTGCAGGACTCAGCTCCAACAGTGACACCATGCAGCCGCAAGAAACAGTGGGGATACGAGGACTCCACAGCAGGACTGACTCCAGTTCCTTCCACACGGAGAGGGCCACATTCCCCACTCCCAGACCTTGAACTGATCCAGCCCCTGGAGCCCTTGTACAAATTCACAGAAGAGGGAGATGATTGACTTCCTGTTGATTAAACAGGCCGGGGCTCCAGCATTAATTGGGAAGGTTCCACTATCACCCTTAAATTTGTAGAAAAATCTTTCTTTTCTATTTCCTGAAAGAGACATAAGATCAAGTTAGCAACTTGACATAAGACATGACAAAAAATTTTGAGTGGCAAAAAAACACAAAAAAATAGTACCCTTCCACATCCTCTTTCAAAACCCCTTCTCCCCAGCCTCTACATTCCTCTCCTTCAAGACAACTTTCCCAGCATCACCACGGCCCTCACCACCCATCTTGTTCCTCGCTCCCCTCTCACACTTCATCAGTTACTCCCGCTAAAATATTAACTGATAATTAAGGTGTCACCTATGGTAATGACTTCACAAGAACACACCTAGGAGCACTGCCATTTTCAAAAATGACTTAAAAAGAGAACACCCCCCCTCTGTTGACACCGCCTCTCGGGAGGCTGTCCTGGGAGCAGTCACCACCTTTCTTCATTCACCCCTCCTAAGGAGTGGGACGAATAAGGCTTGGCATTGTACCTCTGAACAACGCCGTCCATTCCCCTAAATGAATCCAGCCTCATGATGCCTCATGATGCACTGTGCCTACATCTGTTAAATGTAAATTGTTTAGAATCGTGATTTTTCACTTAGCTGTTATGGTATCTTCTATTTAGGAATTTTTCGGATAAATAAAAGCAGGGTCTCCAGTCAATGGGTCAGAATTGCCCAGGAGAGCTCCAAGTCAGCGTCTAGGACCAAGAGTCCTGATTCTCACTCTGGGGTTTGCTGTGGATCGCAGCAGAACCCATGCCTTCCTGGGAAAAGTTGAGTCCCCCAACTCAGGACAGAGTGAGAGTTCAGAGCAGTTAGGATCAGTTCTTCCTTTGAAAACTGCCCAGATTCTTTCCTTAATGTCCAGCACTTTACTGAAGTGTTTACAAGTGTCCCACTCCGCCCCTCTGACGCTTCAAGGGAGTGGAGACTGATTTGTCTTCCCTTAATAATAGGGATTCATTAAATGTTTGTTGAGTGGATATATAAATGACAAATAAATAATTTTTAAAATGAACGACTGTTGTTTCTGATACTAGTAGAAAAAATGGTATTCACCAATTTGAAGTTAGTCTTCAAAATATATCAATTACAACGTGGAAAATTTGCAGGACTCCCTGTAAAAAGGACATGTTAGCTTGGTCAAGAGGTAATGGCCATGCAGCACTGTGAGGAGAAAGATAATTGCATGATTTGAGAATGAATTGTCATTATGCAAATATTTACAAATTTCTATACACTATATTTTAGGATGCTATAGACTATGTAATTCAGCATTGCACAAATCAGTGTGTTGAGTGCGCTTTTCCTGGGAGCTGAAGGTGAACTGATAATCCTTTAACCCATATATAATATACTCCCAATGTGTTTGTGCCCGAATTGTGTGTAATGGCTCAAAGTACGTCTCAAAAGATTTATATGTTGAAGTTCTAAGCCCCAGTACCTCAGAATGTGACCTTATTTGGAAATAGGATCATTGCAGATGTCATTGGTTAAAATGAGGTCATACAGGCATAGCGTGAGCCCCTTATCCAATATGACTGGTGTCCTTATAAGGGGAAATTTGGACACAGACACACACAGGGAAAACACCATGTGAAGATGAAGCAGAGATTGGGGTGATGCGGCAGAAGTCAAGGAATGAAAAGATTGACAGCAACTCCCAAGAGCCAGAGGAGAGGCATGGAGAAGATTCTCCCTCAAAGCCCTACAGGAATCAACCCAGCTGACACCTTGATCTTGGACTTCTAGACTCCAGAACTATGAGAAAATAAATTTCTGTTGTTTCAGGCCACTCAGTTTGTGGTACTTTGTTACAGCAGACCAGGAAACTAATACACTATGTTACCTCTCACCGTTTGCCTGACTCTCTTGTCTCATCTCCCCTACTCTTCATTTAAATGGCCCCAAGAATAGTTCCTCAGAGTGTCAGCCTGAATGTCTTAGTTAATAACAGCCATCCCAAAATCAACCTCCATTCTTCCAAGTAGGGCAAAATGTCCGCCATGTTGTATTTCCCTATGAGCCCCTTTGAGGATCCCCAAATATTCACTATGTTCACTCCTGCTTCAAGCTCACCCTGTGGGTACCAAGTTTAATCAGCCAGGCATCCTTGACATGAGCACCAGTACCTCTCTGTCTATAGAGGTGGTTTCATTTTACTGTTTTCCAACTTGAATAACTAAGAAGCCTTCTGGAAAGTGTAATTTATAAAGCATCCAAACCTGGACACCTCCTGAAGGACAAGAGTAGAAGAGTTGGAAGCGTTCCTATGTCAAGAAGAGTAACAAATAGAGGATATCCACAGAGTGGAAACATGAGGAGGCTGAGCGTGTGGGATGGATCAGTGCCCATATCTGAGCCTATGGCTAAACAGATTATCTAAGTCTTCTAATCTAGGACCAAAGCTCCCAATGAAATGAACCCAGCCCTCCACTGAATCTCTCCCTTTGTTTGGCCCCAATAAACTAGAACCCATTAGAAAGGGGCCCCTCTAGCAACTTGTCAACTTACTTGACCACAAGAATATCAGTCAGTTACAAAAAGCCATTCAACATTTTAGACAACTTACATGTGCCAGGCATGGCTCTAGGGACTGAGAATACGGCAATGAATGAGAAACAAAAACTCTGCTCTTCATGAAACTTGTTATTCTATTGGGGAAGGACAAAGAATAAGCAAGATATATAGACAGAAATAGAGTATGTTTGTGATAAGTGCTTAAAATGGGAGAGGAGAATAGGAATGTTTAGCAGAAGTTATTTTGAAGAGTTTTGTTTGTTTTGCAATTTTAGATCGAGCGCTGGAGGAACGCCTTCCTGAGAAGGTGATATTTGAGGAATGAACTGGAAATTGTGAGAGAGGGAACCACAAAGAGATCTAAGGGCAGAACCTTTCGGGCAGAGGGGACAGCAAAGACAAAAGCCCTGGTGAGTGTGAAAAGTGTAACAGTGTCCCAATGCAAACTAATGGTGTCATTAGAGAGTGAGGTAAAAATCTATACGCAGCAAAATCTTTCAATTCAGAAAAAATAGAAACAGAAAATAGTTTAACATCCACTACATACATGGCATTGTTCTTTCGCTCCACAGCATAGCATAGTTTTCTTCACTCTGCATATATATCTTAGCCCTCAAAAAATGCAACACAAGTATCCAAGTTACATAAGGGAAACAACTTCTGAGTGATATTAGCAATGGGCTTGTTTGTTACCACAGCAAAGCCCAGCCTAATACTGATAGAAAGGTGCAGAGGGTAACAAGAATTGTGCATGTTATAATAGAAATAGTTGAAGAAAATAGGGTTTGTGTTCCAAGTCCAAATAAAATGAAGTTACCTTCAACTATCTGTAAATATATGAAGTAGGGATATTCTGGAATATTCTTTAAGATATATATAAAGAGGTGAAAGGTAGATTTCAAATCAATGCAAAAAAAAAGAAAAAAACTTTGTAACAGTCAGACCAGCTCAATATAGTATCTCCCCCCTTATCCGTGGGGCGTATATTCCAAGGCCCCCAGTGGAGGCCTGAAACTGCAGACAACGCTGAATACCCTATTATATTACGTTTTTCCCTAACGGGCTAACAGGCAGGTAGCATATTCAGCATGGATATACTGGACAAAAGGATGATTCATATCCCAGCCAGGACACAGCAGGACCTCAAGAGATTTCATCATGCTACTCAGAAAGGTGCACAATTTAAAACTCATGAATTGTTTATTTCTGGAATTTTCCATGTAATATTTTTGGACCATGGTTGACTGCGGGTAACTGAAACTTCAGAAAGTGAAATCACAGATAAGGGGGGACTACAGTACTCACTTGAGGAAATAAACTCTCTCCTAGAGATGCTGCGGAAGGAATGCCAGCTCCACAAGTGTGGGCTGAACTAAATGACTTTATAGGAAATCTCTTCTTACTGTAGGATTGAGAACTCCTGAATTAGCCCATCTTCCTTGGCAGTTCCTCCTTGTCTAATATCTCCTGGCTTTGAGAATGTGTCTAAAATCCACCAACGTTTAGCCCATGGTGCCAGGGTTGGTGGTCTGTTTTCATTTCGGTAGCCTGTTTAACTCATGGCTGTCATCATCAGCTGTCATTTGATACTAACCAAAACAAAGCACACAATCTGGTTGTCTGATCTATCAGAGTTTAGCCCTAATAGTTATATCAAAAACAGAGAGTAAAGATGGAAAGGGTTCAGATGGTGGCAAAAAATCCCCAAATATCTTCCTTTTTAAAGAGTAAATTCATAACTTCAATGGGACCCTACTAGACAAATTTCAGAGAAACAGGAGATGGGGATATCTTCAGCGCATATTAATAGTACAAATTGGTCTTTACTACTGCCATGAAAATTGCAGATCCCTTTCCTGAGAACTCTGCCCTCCTGTTTGCTTCAGACGAGGGCTGATTATGATAGTGTAAACAACAGACTTTGCTTACTGCTTAGGCTGATTTGCAAGTGATTTTTATCAAGACCTCACCAATCAAATAATCATTCACTTCTTCATTTCCTGCACAACTCACAGCAAAATTCGCTTTTCCCTCCACATGTTAGTTTTATCGTTTCCCTTGACCACATTTTCATACATTAGGTTTTCAAGCAAACACCAGCCCCTGTACGTGGTGGGCCCACAACCAACATAAAATAACAATATCTGCGCATCTCTTAGGGAGCTCCATGATATTAAAAGTTTTTCATTATTTTTCTCACATTCTCTCTTTCATTCAGCAAAGCCTACCCTGTGGGTGTATTTTTTCTCCCTCAAAACATCTTTATGCCATATCCTTCTATGCTCTGACTGAAATTCATCTGTGTTGATTCCTTAAGCTCTTGCACTTATATATTTTATTACAACTTCTTCATACCCTTTCCCATTCCCAAACCTAATCCTTTTCTTCTTTACCCTGAGGGCCCCTGCCAATATAACTTCAGGTGAAGCAAATGAAAATACTAGCTTTCGCCCCAGGCTTCAGTCTTCCTCCACCAAAATTAAAACATAAAAACATTACATGGATATTAATATTATATTCCCTGCCCTGCAAACCTGCCATAACATTCCGTGGTCTGTCAGTCAACAACATTTATTGAGGGTCCACTCTGAAAACTTAGTTGGTGCCCTTCAGAGGAGAGACAAAGGAAGAAAAGGGCATTTTTTGCTTTTCTTTCCTACTAGTAAAAGTTCCATCTTGTTCTCTGTTTTCCTCTGCTTGGAATTCCTTCACCCCATTGCCTGCCACCAACCACTGAAGCTACACTTGTCATGAGTCTTTTATGCCTCTCAGGCACCCGTTCTCTCGGTTTCCCAGAGATCTCTTCACAGCGCCTATAAATTGCCCAATCCAGAATCTGCTCCAACCTATCAGCTCCAAAAAAAGATCCTAAAATAGGTAGTGAACTAACATCTGTGAATCCATTGATATGCCAGGAAGTGTGATAGATACCTCACATTCCTTATATCATTTATTCCTCGAGAGGTGCTCTGCAAGATAGCAATTGTTTCCATCATATAGATCTTAAAAGTCAGGATCAGAAAGGTTAAGTAACTTGCCTGAGGGTTATAAAAGTGAAAGATCTGATCTAGCTGACTCTGAAAAGCTTCCAGAGAAAACAAACTTATTTTTTGCTATTGGGTCAAAGAAAATTGCACATCCCTTTATGAAAATTCTCAATGCGGATTAAGAAACTCAGATTATGCCATGGGCACATGCATTTACAGCACGTGTTTATCGACATCACTCTAAGTGGTGGTAGCAGAGGTCAGCAGGGTTCAAAGAAAAGGGTCTAGGTTTAGAAATGAGGAAGAGCATGGAAAAGTCAAAATGGAATGTAAGTTTGCAGGTCCTTGAGGAACAATGGCTGATGGATTTCAACAAAAGAAAAGAAGGGTTTCCTGGGACTTTTCTGGTAAAGATCCAGCCCATGACCAAGGCTGGATCTTCTTGGAAGGACCTGGCCAGCAATGACGGTAGCTGTGGCAACACTGTTCTCAAGGGCAGGCTGTCTCTTTCCCATTGGAGGTTGCCCTGCATCGCTGTCCATCCTGATGGCTCCAGGGTCAAGGCATCAGCTACAGCAACAAAACGTCTTCACGAGAGATAAGAGGGTTTTCTGGTGCTTTTGCTATTAAACGAATCTCAGGGGGCCAGTGTAACACCAACTAGCGATAACACCCAAAGCCCAGAAACTTTGAGTCCTAGCCACAGGTAGCTACTTTATGACATGTGGAATTGTGCATCAAAACAACCAAAATTATTGGGGAGATGTTCCCACAGCAACTCACAAATGGGTGTTGGATTAGCTCTCAGTAGTCACTGCTCAAGCCTCCCACTTCTATAAAATGAGATGGGGGGGTGCCCACTCAGATGCTGACAGGGACAGGCAGGTCATGTGAGTGAGTGGCAATAGGAAAGGGTAGGGCCTTCGGAAAATGGGTGTTAAATGCCTCATCTAAGGCAAGGAGCCAGCATCCACTGGAGGCAATTGTTGACAAGTGAGACTGCATGGCCAGGATTGCCAGATCTTTCCATCTTTCAAGATAATCTGGAAATGCATAATTTATGTACATTATCTGGATTTTTTAATTTGGCAACTAAAAAAAATATCTTTAACAGCCGAAATTGAGCTCTGAGCTGCTCCCTGTGGCCCCGAGGCCACAAGTTGGGATCATCTCCAACATTCTCCTTCATCCTGAATTGTCTGGGTTCTGTCATTGGGTGGGACGTCCTTGTTCTCAGTTACAAGGTGTTTTATCCACTAAACAAAGACTTGGTACGCCTAACCTCTGTAAAGCAAAGCAGCTACTGACTGACTCCTGTAATGTGTCCTCTCCCCTCCTTGCACCTCATTTATCAGTGTTCAGTTGTCCTCAGCTGAGCACTCAAGTACATCCATATGCTCTCTTCCTCCTATGAATTGAAAGTTGTCCAATTTCAATTGGCAGTTTGTTGGAAGAAGTACCTGATCGCCAAAAGGTTTGCCACATTTCTTTTGGACTGTCACTGAAGCTCCCATAGGCACCAAATACAAACACTCCATCACCACTATCATGAGCAAGCATTTACGCGGTACCCTCTACCAAGCTAGCTGCCATATGTATCCTACAATCTGATTTACTTCCCCATGTAAGTGGCGTTGTGTAGTGATTGCCATCATATATCTGGGTCAGGCTGTCTGGATTTGAATCCCAATTCTTTCACTTACTAGCTGTGTGACTTCGAACAAACCCTTCAGCCCCTCTGTGACTCAGTGTCCTCAAATGTAAAATAGTGATTATACCAAAGGTGGGTTGTAAGGATTAAGTGAGTTGTTATATGTAGACCCTTCAAGATGGTTCCTGTGACACAACAAGGGTTATATGGGTTTGCTAGTTTTATAATTCAAGAGGACTAAGCAGCATGATTACCGCAGGTATCACCAAAATGGGATGCTGACAAACAGAGATGGAGAATTAGAAAGCAGAACAAAGGCTCCTAGCTGCCTGATCCAATCGTACTACCAACTGCCCTCCATCAGTCACTCCTCACCACAAGGCCACAGAAAGAAAGAAATGCACAGAGGACAAAGGGAGGCAGCCTTATGTGACCGGCTGGGCTGCCGTGAGCAGGAGGCTGAGGCTGAGGCAGGTCTGGCCTGAGGCATGGACTCAGGCTCCCATGCGGAACTCTGGAGAACTAGACTGGAGTACACAGAGGGCCACTGTGGCCCAGCCTCTGTAGCTCCAGGTGGTCTAGAACCAAACTATATCGAGGGCCTGCTGTGCCTCCTTTCTCTCAAAACCACAACTTAAACTTCACATGGAGCCCTGACCGGAGGGAGGTGGGGCTATGCCCATTCCCCCATACACACACGCATACACACACACGCGCACATCCTTCTACAGGCAACAGGTAAACAAGAGTTCTCTGGTTTCTACTGCACAGAAGGGAATTGGTATAAGCAACCTGTCTGGTCTCTTCTGGGCAGGACAGCAATTTCTGGAAAGTTTTGGGGAGAAGAGAAGGGAGAGGACAGATATGATGCCCTCTCATTTCCCTGGGCTTCTAGAAGGAAGAGAACAACTTCTAAGAGAGGAGAATGCAAAGGCAGTCCCTACCCTAGAGCTGTGGACTCTTCATTATTCTGGAACTTGGTCAACCCCTTGCCTTCCTCCCTGGAAACGGAGCGACTACTTGGACCCTGACCCACCTTGTAGACAGGAGTGAAGCAGGCAGGAAGGGGGAGAACAGAGGAGACTTGAGCTCCTGCCAGAGGCCAACTGTAGACAATAAATAAACAATAAACACAGCAGGAGTGACCTTGACATCTCTGTGATCTTCAGATTTCCTTACGTGTAAAGTGAGGACTAGACGAGTTCTTTCTCACTCCAACGCTCTATAAGCTATAAGGCCATGAGCTCAGGGGCCATGTCATATGTCTGCTCAAGTTAAAAAGCATATACTTGGCCCTTAGAGAAGCCTCCACAGTTGAGTCACTGAACTTCACCAGCTAATTGTATACCTCACTCCTGTTCAAGACGTACCTTTACTGTAGTCCACTCATATTTCTCGAAGAACTTCCATCCCTGTGGGGAGCGTTCAGGTGTGGAACTCCGAGTCAAGTGGAGAATCACTTTGAAAAACTAGTTCTCCAGCTGTTGAGGAGTAAGGCATTGCGTTGGTCAAGGGTACACTGATTTCAGCCACTTCGGACTTGCTGAAAACAATTACCACTTGTTCTGTGATTCTTCATGCTTGTTCTCAGCTCACATTCCACCCGGACGTTTCAGAGTTAGCAGAGCATGTAAAGGGAGGTGTTTTTCACCTTCTCAGACATTTTTCAGATGCTTTTTGTGATTGGATAAAGTCAAACATCACTTTGTTTTAAACCTTCAAACATGCTGTGATATTGATGGGGAAAGGAAGTTGACAGGAAAGAGAGATGTTACCCTCATTTTGGCTCTTACATGAAAGAATGGAGAAGACTTTGAAGGAAGGGTTTATTTCACCCACACAAATGTGACCCCCTAATGAAAGAGGCTGCTCAGACATGACAAGACATACGGACAACAGAGTCAACAATTAAAATTCTATCCGACAATCCTGGTTTCCAACACGAGTGCAGTTTTAGGTTATGCAAAATTTCTCTTTGCAATGAAAAAAAAATCAAGAGCTGGCTGTAATTTCTGACACACCATATTGCAATGCTGTTATTTAGAAAACTAAACATATGTATATATAATTTTTCAAACAAAGATGTTGTTGTTGTTGTTTTAAGTGGAGAGGCCACAGCAGTTCTCTTTGTTACAAACATTGGGTGTAATCCAAGGAGGGGAAAAATTCCTTTTTCTGCTACTCTTACTTCCATTAGCTCTGGAACATGGTTTTCAAAATTACAGTCTCTCTCCCTTTGGACTCCAAGAAAATATGAGGAGGGAGAATTGGCTTTGGATCTTTGCTCACATAACTTACAACATTCTAAAGAGCAGGGAAGGATTTTGGAACAATCCTTAGAATCCTCTAACTTTTCCATTCCATGTATTATTGTAAGGTTCAAGAAGAAGAGAAAAATGGGATGTACACCAGAAGAAGAGTATCAAGTGTTATTATTCATTGTTGCTAATAAATAACATTCAGCACATACTTATTATGTGCAAGGCCCTGATCCGGGCCCCCTTATGTGTGTTAATTTATTTAATCCATACAATAACCTTCTTATTATACCCATTTTACAGATGAGAGAACTGAGGAATAGAGAGATTAAGTACCTTTCTTAGTAAGTGAGTAAGCTAGAATGCAAACCTAGACAGCGTGGTTCCATATTTTTAACCACTACATTTTTTAATTGTGTCTCCACTACGAGCAATGCTAAGGTTCTTCTAGGTGCTTTAAATTTATCATCCCATTTAATCTGCAGACCACTGTAGATTTCCATACCCCAATTTACAGATGAGCCAAATACGGATCAAAGAGACTAAGTAACTGGACGAAGTCAAGAAGCAGAAGCGGGATTTGAGCCCAGGCCTGCCAGATTCCAAAGTTTGTATGAAGTTGTGTGTCAAGCACCCTGTGCTGGGAGCAAAGAACTCATGGAAAACGTGAGACATGGTCCCTTCCTGTCCAAAGACGATGTCCCCTCCTACCTAGACAGCAAGATAGATGAGGAAAGAGATGTTACAGTACAATGAGATCACTGCAAAGGGCCCCTATTTTTATCACCACCAGATTTAGATCTTAGAGTTTAACAGCACTATCCTATTCATCTTTATAAGTGTCCCAGTCAACATATGTCCTGGGTTAGAGTAGGTCCGTCATGTTTATTTCGGTGACCTTCTGAAGTCAAGAGGCAATCCCATAGAAGCGATAAGCTTCTCTGATGCATCCCAGGACAAAAATGGGAGCAGAACACAAATTCCAACTAGTCCAGCACTTTACCAACAAAACAGGCTTATCTTGAATTTTTCAAAATAAACTCGGTAGTTTTGAGACTAAAAGAATTACTCAAATACAAAGATCTCTAAGACAGAGAGCTGATGGTTGAAAGAAATGATGAGAGCAGAGGAAATACAGGGTCCTATCAGTTTGGCTCCTGAGATCAATTATTTCATTTAGTTTCTAAATTTGGTCCTAGAAGTATAACCAGAATGAGGGTACTCTGGCTGTGTGGATGAATGCCGGTCCTTCTGACTTCCAGGTATGAGTCAGAGGGGGAAAAAGGAGTGAAAAACTTACATATTTGCCTGGGTGATTGATGGTGGGGGGAAAAAATCCCATTTTTCACAAATTATGGGCCTTTTTTCACTGCTAGTAATGCACAGAAGATTAAAGTGAAGTCTATATTTCACAAATGGGAGGACCAAATGATTTAAAACCTTTGTTAAAATGACCTACTTTGGAGTGAAGAATCAATTTCTTTTACAGCAAGAATCTGTTAATTTAGAGAAAGAGAGAGGGAGTGGGGAAGCACATGTACTGAGCATAGAGAAAAGGAGGAAAAGGCAGAGGAGAAAACAGTTTAGGAAGTTGGGTGGGGTTTTTCTGCCTCTATTTTTATACATCCTGCAATTCAGAGGTCATTTTGCACAGCAGAAAGAGGATAAACTTTAGATTTTGATTTTAGTCCTGGCTCTGCCCCTTGGGTGCTATATTAGTTTCCTATTGCTGCTGTAACAAATTAACACAAATTTAGCCACTTAAAACAACACAAATGTATCATCTGACAGTCCTGTGGGTCTGGAGTCTCACGCGGGTCTCGCTGGACTAAGGTGGCAACAGGGCTTCGATTCCTCTGGAGGCTGCAAGGAAGAGTCTGTTCCCTTGTCTTTTCCAGCTTCATGAGCTGCCCACATTCCTTGACTCGTGGCCCCCTTACTTCAACAAAGCCAGCAAAGTCTTTCTCACATCTCATCGCTTTGACCTTGACTCTTCTGCCTGCCTCCTCCACTTTTAAGGACCCAGTGGTTACACTGGGCTCATCCAGATAATCCAGGGTAATCTCCCTTTTATTAAATCAGCTGATTTGTAACCATAATTCCACCTGCAAACTTAATTCCGTTTTGCCATGTCACCTCACAGGTTCTGAGGACTAGGACACAGACATCTTTGGGGGGCATTATTCTGCCTACCACAGGTGCTGTGAGACCTTAGCGACTTATTTAGCTCCTAACCCTCAGTTTCCTCATCTAACAAATGGGGATGAACAAACTTGCCTCAGAGGATTGCAAAAATTAAATGACCATGTGTCTGTAACTCATCGGTAAGAGTGGGCCCTGGGTAAAAAACACCCATCATTATCATTATGAGCGCTTAATAAACTTCTGGCCACTAAGAAGGCAACAATGTCTATAAACTCTTTCCTAATGACCCGAGTCATCATTTAACAGTGCATGGTGACAATTCTATTTTAATCTTTTTTCTTCCTTTTTTATTATATCAAACACTCTGGAATGTTTCTGGCAAGCCACCTTCAGCGTTAAGTACATCCACATGCTCCTGAAGCCTGGCACGGGCCTGGCAGGAAACTGCAAACTTGGTGTTCTACTTAAGCCAAGGGGCTTTGTCCACCTTTGCTTTCTACACAGAACCCTGAGAGGAGTCAAGGGGAGCTGAGAAAATGGAAAAGTTAAAGTGGTGTCTTAAGTGATTTGGCTTCTACTGTCAAATAAAGCAACAGGCTCTCCCCCACAGGAGCCCCTTCACATATCAGTAGGTCCAAAGCCCTCCAGTGACCCACCTGGTAAAGGGGAGTGTCTCGTGCTGTAAAGGGCGGAAAGTTCCAAATCTTAGAGGATAAAAATAAGAGCATTGCCAAGCAAAGGCACCTTCCTCCTTTCAGCATTACAGCGAGATGGCTCTCAGATATTGCCTCATTATTATCCCAACATCCTCAGTGAGCTCCCCTTTGGTGGAGCTAAGCATTGCTGGAAGTTCTGCCAGGTGCCCACCAATTAACTAGATCCTTTATTTCACTCCTGCCGGGCCTCTCAGAAATTCAAGGGAGTTGTTCCAAGGAGCTGGCCAGGTGCAAGATTCAGCTGAAGATGAAAGGAGAGCACTTGGAGGCACAGCCAAGCCACAACTCATCAGGGATCAGGAAGTGAGAGCTTTCTCTATGGTTATCATAAAGCTGGTGGCCTCTACCAAGCACTTTCAGGTGAAATCATTCTGTTCGCCCTAAGCACAAATCCTAGGACCAGTGGCTTGCACACACGAGCCACAGAACTCCAGGACTCTGAGCTGCCCACAGCTTCTCCCGGACAAGGCAGGCCTTGTCTCACTAGCTCCAACCACAGAGCCTTTTTGTAGTAGGGCAGCAGCCTTCCCATCAAATCACTTCCCTTTTTGTTGGGAGAGACTGAACGTTTCAGCTATGATCATCTGACAAAACGGAGCAGAACTGGAACTAAAACTACATCTTCTGACTCTGTGGCTTTTTCCTACCACACCAGGATGCCCCTTCAAATTCGAGAAGAAGAAGAGGAAGATGAGGGGGGGAGGAAGGGAGGAGAGAGGAAAGGACAAGAGGAAGCAGCAGCAGCAGCACCTCCACCACCAGAATATGCTCAGGCTGGTAGTATAATATAATATTTAGAACAATATGAGTGCCTCTTATAAGTACTTGATGTCACTCAAATTTGATAGGAAAAAAATCTTTGCATGTTTCCATAATCCACTGATGGTCTGTTATCTTAGAGAAAACAAAGTCTCCAAAATTATCTACACCCCGCCCCTGTCCTCTTGCCCATTCTGGAAGGCTCGGGGCATAGCACCACTCCATGGCAGCTGCATCCAGCATCTCGGGAATCTGAGAACTTCCCAGAGTGGCACAGGCAGTAATGAGTGAAGGCAGAGCCCTAGAGCCAAACACACTCACAACCACACATTCCCGCAGGCAGCTGAGGCTGCACCCAGAAGAAGGAGAGCAAAGATCCAAGGGCCCCAAGAGGGGGTGTTGGCCAACCGTCCACGCATCAGAGGACAAGTAGCTATCTCCCGCCGACTTGGGCGTGGAAGAATGAAACAGACAGAAAACAATAAATTGTCAAAACGGCATAACTCTATGCAATCACTGAGAGCACTAATGGGACTACAAAAAGAAACCACACACACACACACACACACACACGAAGTCCTGTGAAATACAACCTAGTGCTGCCTTATGAATTTTCATACTCCTCTGTGATCCATCACAGCAGATATTACACCCCAAACTACCATCCATCATTAGGAGCACTACAGGCAGGCGGGGGGCACAGCATGAGGGGATTCGCAGCCTCCACTCCCTAAGGCACCTCCCCCACCTCTTGCCAGCTATAAATTGGGAGCTCACTAAGGAGCAAAATGCGAAGGCAGCAGGCTTTAGCGGCACCCATCGCTGCCTGGGGATGGCGAGGGCATTTCCCTGTTTGTGTGGGAAATCATTTGCACCACACACGCACAGCTGGGCATGCAGAGCGTGCCCTCAGCAGAAGATTCCTAATAAACACAGTCCTGCTGTCCTCTGTATGCTGCTCTCACACCTGAGAGGCCCTGGAAATGTCCTAGTCCCAGATTTTCCTACTGAGGTCCCACTTCTTCCATCAATGAAATGGACACTTCTTTTTTAAGAAATTCTGAACCGAGGCCTCAGTACTTCCATTGGATCCTTTCCCAGCCTATCAACCTAGGCGCAGGGGAGAAACCATGGGAAAAATTAAACGAGAGGGAAAAAGAAGAAAGGGAGGGAAGACGAAAGAGAGATCGAACATGACTGGCACCTCCATTAATATCATCTCACTTCATCCTTGCAACAATCCAGCAAGAGAGGTTCATTTACTCTCATTTTACAAATGGAAAAAAACTCTGAGACTCAGAGAGGTTACTCGGTCTGTCTCAGTGGTGAGATTGCCTTATGCTGTCTTTGTTTTCTCACAAGGCCAGCTAAAGCTAAGGAAAATAGGTTGTGGTTACTCCCACATTCTCAAGAGGAGCAGCTAGACCCATTCCTGCAGGTCTTGCTATGAGGTGGAGCACGCCACGCCACTCAGCCTGTGTAAACAGAGTCTGAAGCTGGTTGAGAAGAGAACAGGTCGTAGAGTCGTCAGCACAGCTGGGAGGTCTACAGGACGAGGAGACTGAGGTTCCAGTCCTTGACTGGAGGGTTGCTGAGTCAAAGGAACACAGCAGCCCATCTGGTGCAGCCACACCAGTGGGGTGCAGTTCGAGAATGCTAGGGAGGGCTGGATATTTGTTCTTAGGTACTTGGGGCTTAGCAAACCATGATTGGTTGCTTTCTCAAGGCCAGAAAATCAGAGAATTCCGAAGGCAGTAGGGTTCCAGCTTGTCCTCCCAGCATGTCCATGGCAAGGATGTGTGGGCCTCCCATGTACCCAGTGCACGCTGAGAAGGGGACCTGGTCTTATTCGTCTGGATGGGATCCAAGAGGGCTTCCTGCCACAGCAAGCAGACCCCAACACTAAGAGGTTGGGGGGTAGCCCACTGCGGGCAAGACTTGAGGGGGGATTTAAGAGAACAGCAGTGTATATTGGGCACTGCAGGGCTCTCCATGGGCTGCTTTTGAAGGATCCTCGGACAGCACGGAAGACGTGATACATGGCCATGGTAGCCGAGGGAAAACCGCAAATAATGCCAACCAGGTAGAGACTTTTGTCTGTTTTCTTCTTCATTTCTCCCCCTGCCCCAACTCTGAAGGATCCACACAACATGGAGGAATAAAGAACAAAGGAAGTAGAGTGTATAGGAAACCACGCCCCTTCCCCACTGCAGGTCTGGCCTGAGCTGGGGGCTAGTAGGGATGGGGAGAGGGGCGAGAAAGAGAGAGAAAAGCTGTTAGTTTTATGTAAACTTCATATTTTAAAATGGACTGGGCTGGAATTTTTTAATGCCTGAAAATGAGCATTAATTGTCCAAATAAATTCTGAAACTGAAAGGCTTTGAAAAGCATTGGGATCCTGGGGTGAGAAAGAGGGGTTCTACATAGCTCAACTGAAGGTGGTGCAAGAGAAATAGAAAAACAATGTTTTCCAACTTGGACCCCATCAAAGTCAGTCCAGCATACAGGCTGGTTACATCGAATATCACAGATGTTTGCAAGTCAGAATTTGAACTCTATTTTCCAACTCCAGAGGCAGAAATCTTTCTAGTCTATGGGGATAGAAATCAAAGGCAGTTGAGGTAGTTAAACCTAGTGGGAAACAGATGTTTTGGAATCACTTTTTCCCAGGGTTATCAACAGCAACATAAATCCTGCTTCAGGAATTAAGATCTGTTTAGAAATTACATACGGGTCTGCAGTGCAAATCAGTGCAGTTCCATATAACGTTGTCCACTATTGTGTCAAAATTAGTGGATTGAGAACAGCCGGGCTGGCCAACTTGGAGGAAGATGCTGAGAAGTAAGTACTGACAAAGACGCCCTCCTTGACCTAACTTTCGTCGGGCTGCTCTGAGCCCTCTGGACTAGGCCTTGACCTTGGCCTGCTTTTAGCAAGAGTCCCCTACTCATCTGACCAAATTCCTCATCCCCCATCCTTGATATCTAAATCCTTGACCTGTGTTTAGCAAGAGTCCTGTTAGGCCAGGTTAGCAAGAATCCCCCTACTCATGGCATCTCTTCTTGGTTCTTTTCCAACTCCTGACCCCTTCACTCTGGCTTTAAGTCTCCAGCTGTCTTTGCTGTATTTGGGGTTAAGCTCAGTCTCTCCTATTGCAATAGTCTTGAATAAAATCTGTCTTGCCGTCTTCAAAGTCCAGTGAATAATTTCTCTTTAACAGTCCCAACTGGGTACTGTTATGTATGTACTACACAGATAAGTCAACTCCTGACTTAAACAGTGCAAGTGGTAAGGAGAGCAGCTACCTCTATGACGCGTGTCTGTGGTTTTGCCAGGATTGTTTTTTTAGCTGTTGCCAGGTACATGTTGAATTTTCTCATCCTTTTTAGTTGTTTGTATTAAAGAAAGAGAAGACAAAGATTTGAAAAACAAATTAAAAACATGAAGAAAATATTACAAAGAAACCTAGGGGAAAGGACCAGTTAGTAAGAATGACAAAGAGAGGCCCTGAGGAGGAAGGGGAGAGAGAGGGATGGGGAGAAGGAAAAGAGGAAGGAAGAGGGTTTCGCCAAGTCAAGCTTATGGACTCAACAATATAGCTTTATAAATTCCCAGAAGTGCAAAAGAGATCTCAGTGTATCTAATGCTTTAAAAAGTCACAGAAGGAAAAAGGAAATGAATTCAACTCACTAGCTTTTGGGACTGCCTTTTAAAAAAAGAAAGAAGCAGTAGATAAATGCTGCTAACAGAGCTCTTTGCAATGTTTCAAAAAGAATAGATAAAACCCTCCTTGCCGACTTTTTTTTATTATTATGTCTGTCTCTGACTTTTTAAATGCTTTCCTTAAAAACGTTTTCATGCTTCCTTTTCCCTGAACGTTTTACAATCTGCCTTCTTCAATTTCACTGGAGACCTGCAAATCAAGTTGCATCTTGCTGGTTTGATAGCTGCTTTTACGCAGCCCAGCGGAAGGCAATGCCTTGGCATCACTCTTGCTGGGAAGAGAGGTTATGAGCAAGCCTTCCCCTGCTTGGCTGGCAGGAGGACGTGCTAGGAAGGCTAGACTAGGCTAGGCCTGGCCCAGGAGCCAGTCAGCAGGTGTCTGGATCAGGCTACTCAGTGGTGATCTTCAGTCTCATAGCTACACCAGGGGAAATCACCTGTTTCTCCAAACATCATTAGAGACCCTTGCTTCTTGCCCTGGCTGGGGGAGGGGAAGGGAACGTGGGCAGAGGCAGGAGAAGAAAAATCCTTGTTTTGCAATCCCAGTAATTAGTCCTGGAGGATTTCTCCAACTGCTACTCCTGGCAGGAAGGCCTGGGAAAGCGAGTCGCCAGGCTTGCTACACCGGCCACCGCGGAGCAAGCTCCCTACTTGAAATTCAAATGAGAGCAGCTCTGACCTTTCCTGTCACATATTTTATTTCAGAGACAGTTTACAAGGCCTCTCTACCATGCAGGTCATGTTTTAGTTTAAACAGAAGTACTCTCGTCGGTGTTAGATGCGAGTTAATGATTACACTGAAATCATTCTAATTAGGCTCTGTTGTTACACGCTGCCCTTTAGGGGCTGGCGCTGTTGTCACATAAAGTATTTTGTAGAAAAATAATTGGTCTGAGATCCCTTCCTCCCTCTCTCATATGCCCATCTCCTCTCTCCCTCGTTTTTTTTTTTTTTTAAATAATTATTGATCTTTCAGCATTTGATCGGGAATATCATTCACCTCCCAGGCCCTGGGAACCTTCTGGAAGGTATGAGGGCTGTCAGCTGCAGCCAGGAGGGAGGGAACGGTGGCCCATCCTTTGCCAGTTCAGGCCTGCATCACCATATCAGACAGGAAGCGAGACTGAGGATCTATGAGGGCTTTTCCAAAGCACCCTTACTTTTTGTTTTGTTCTGTTTTGTTTTGGGGGGGCGCCCACGGTAGAGGGGTGCTGACTTCTTCAGAGAGCCTTGTCATCCTGGGCTGTGCAGGGTGTCGGGAACAATTAGGTGGGAGGCGCTGGTTTCTCTGGATGGTTTATCTATCATTTGTATACATATCCCATGCCCAGTTCAGTTTCCAGCAATTTTCAGTCTTGATACCACTGGGATGATCCAATATTGATGTTTTTTCCCCTCTCTCAACTGTTCTTGGTTTCTTCTCACTTACCTCAATAATTGCCCTGGCTGCCTTATAGAAAAAGCACTTAGCAATTGCAGGGGATATATTTAACAGTGGAGGACGGATAAACAAAGTTGGGGGACATAACAAGGGCTTATGGGCCACAGTTAACAGGGCCTCTTCTGGAGAATGGACAACACTGATGAAGACCAGGTGGGCCATCACTTGGAGGAGAAAAACCACCTTTTTCCTGAACTTCTGACAATTAACAGGTTGGCTGAAGAGTTAAGAGGAGCAGGAAGAGGCTTCAAAGGCAGGAGGAAGGATTCAAACCAGGCAAGGTATGCAAACCTAATATCCCAAGTAGGCCATGAGGCTGCTTAATATCTTTGCTTATAACTGAGAGAGCTGGCAACCCTTTCTAAGGGGACTTCAAAACATTAAAAAGATTGAAAAAATTATTCTGAGGCCGATCTGACCCAGTCACTTTAATCTATATCCAGAATCATCAAAAAACTCAGAAAAATTAAAAAGAAGTGAAGTTTGTGCAGCGAAAAGCTGTTTGAGGTAGATTGACAAAAAATGTACTCATTCTGATAACAAGAAAAAGTGCAAAGAATCAAAAATTATAAAAGCATAGCTACTATTTACCTATCTTAAAAATTCAGTATCTCTAGGATTCACTGCCTGGCCCAATAATTCTTGCCACTCAAAGTGTGGCCCATGGACCAGCAGAGCTGGCTTCCTCTGGGAGGGTGTCAGAAATGCAGAGTCTCAGGCCCCACCCAGACCTGCAGAAGCAGAACTTGCACTTTAACAAAATCTCAGGAGATTCCCCAGCACGTTATGTCTGAGAGGCCCACTTCACTGTATTCCCACCCTCGTCAGAATCACAGGAACTTCTGATTCCCCACATCAGTAAAGGATTCCCTGACTCTGGAACTCGCTACCTCTGCAATCCACCTCCTATCTCACACTGCCATGGGAAGAGACATCAGCTCCAACGCATCGCTCACTCTCCCCAAAAAGCTGGAAAGAAGAAAAGAGAGACACTAACTGCATTTTCAAGGGAAAAATAGTAGCCATGAAAACTTCTCTTCCTTGAGAAACACATGTTGTAGTGTTTTGCTTCTATTTTCTTTTTGGCATGGGGGCTGGGTGGCGGTATTCAGAGAGCCTTGAATCTCTTCAAAGAAAGCCGTAAAAATTAAAATACTGAGTTAGAGACCTCATGTTCTTTTTATCTCCTCTTAAGAGCTAATGTGAGTTGTCAGTCCACAAAAATCCTTGCTATGTGAATAAACATCCCACTAGTGATGCTAAGAATTCAATTAATGTTGTAGGCGAGCATGAAAAGACTAGCTTCTCGCTGATTTCATTTGCTCTCACTTTACTAGGATCAGGTTTTAGAAATGTGTTTTCCTTGATACATCTTAGATAAAAATGTCTTCAGATAGCATATATAGAATGTATACATTTATATCTATGTATGTACAGAGCAATAGATGATAGAAGATAGATAGATGATAGATAGATAGATAGATGATAGATAGATAGATGATAGATAGATAGATAGATAGATAGATAAAGACCCTTCCTCTGTCTTCTAAACAGTTAGGCAAGTTCATTTAAAGATCACCAGGAACCCTAGATCCTCATGCTGGCCCAGGCCTCCACCCGCAGTGTGTGTTGGTAACACCTTTGTCACTGCCTAAACAAGGCATCAATAATTAAATTCCCATTTATAAAGAGAGGAAATTATTCATGCCATCAGCACTCCCCATCAATAACAGGAGGAAACCTAACCATCTCATTACCCCATCACACTGTGTGCAAACAGAACTGCCCGTTGTTGACAATAAATATTTGATAAGTGAGGAAACAGGAAGGATAAACCAAGGATGCAGAGAGGCCTGGTTGAGCGTTCCGGAGACTTGGCCCTGGGGTCAGGGTTTACCTCATGGACCCTCCCCCAGAGTGGCTTCTAGATTAACTGCAAACTGACCAGAGCCAAATGGAATGCAGGCCATCTGGTTGCTTCTGAACCACACAGCCTTTCTTTATTCATGTCTAAAAAAATATATAACAAACTGTGGTTCCTTTTTTCCTTGATTTCTCAATAAATTCCTAGAGAAGTTTCTCGATTCACTTTTTAAAAGAAGCCATTCTATTTGAAACTTTCTTCTAAAGGTCAACATCTGGTTGGAAGCTTTGTGGGAAATGTGGCGATCATTGAGGTCAATGGAGTGATCAATGGAGTGATCAATGATCAATGAGCTCTAGATCCAGGCTCGGCTTTCCCACGGACCTGCTGGGAAGCCATGGGGGAGCTGCTTCACCTTTCTCTGCCTCAGTTTCCTCAACTCTAAATTGAGACATTTTGAAGAGCTTATTTCTCTTTCGGCTCTGAAAAATGAAGTTTCTTTTCATGGAAAGTCTTTCCCCCATAAAACAAAATACAGGAAAATCACAAGTGACTAAAAAGTAGGGAGGCAGTGTCATTTTCAGTTAGGTATTGACATTGCTGCTGATCTTGAAGAAATAGTAACTCTAGCCCCCGTGTCTCTCCACTGTCTTGAATAGCTATAATGCTGACTATTTTCTTCTGCAAAGTTGTTCTCTGCTCCTACCCACCATTTATTCTCCATGCTTCTTGGGCCCTCTAGTATCTCTGGGAGTTGACCTCTGCAGACAGCATCATCCACATTCCTCATTTTCTGGCTTCCTGTTGGAAAGAGCCATTGGAAGTCTCCAAAAAGAGATCAGAGGGCAGCTGAGAGATGCTGGAATATCACTCCCTCCCTGTTTCTGCAACCCTTCTATGACAGCAGCTGTGTCTTCCTATAACTTCAGTTCCCACCGGACAGCCCCTTGCCCACAGCTCCAGTTCTCACTGGCCTCTGGAAACCTATTTCCTCCCCTTGTCCCCTAACCCTAGGCATAGTGAGAGCTCCCCACTGCCGCTGGCCTCTGCTTTCTTTCACCCTGCCCACATCTCTGTAAGTAGCTCTTTCAATAAAACCCCCTATTTGAGCCATCTGAATTCACTTCCATTTCATGCCAAAAATCTAAGTGATACACAGGGTAAATATTAAGACTAACCAATTTAAAATAATTTAGGTACTGTATTAGTTTGCAAGGCTGCGTAACAAAGTACCACAGATTGGGTGGCTTATTTTCTCACAGTTCTAGAAGCTAAAAGTCTGAGATCAGGATGCTGGCAGGGTTGGTTTTTTTCTGAGGCCTCTCTCCTTGGTTTGCAGATGGCCGTCTTCTCCCTGTATCTTGACATCATCTTCCCTCTGTACACATCCATGTCCTAATCTCCTGTTCTTATAAGGACACCAGTTATACTGGGTTAGGGCCCACCCTACAGACCTCACTTAACTTTAATTACCTCTCGAAAGACTTTATTTCCACATAATTCTGAAATACTAGGGGTTAGAACTTCAACACATGAATTTTGGGGGACAAAATTCAGCCCATAACAGGTACTTTCAACCTAATTAAACCACAAGCTTTTAAGAATGAAATGTGTCTGTGTTTCCAGCACATTCTTCAAGTGAGGTTTCTCAAGTCATAAACCCAAACCACAACCAGCACCATGCTCTCAAAAGGGTATGTGGCATCAGACATGAATTCCAACCACACAGGGGTCGCAATGTGGTGCTGGCTTTACCCCCTTCAACCAGAGGAAATTGTGGCCAGAAAGGGGGCATGCCATGGTGGGAAAGCCTGGTAGGAGGCAGAAGATGGGGGCTTCTACTCATGTGACCTTGACCTTCACTCAATGTCTCAGATGTTCCATTTCTACATTCATAAATAATAGTAATATCACCTATCTCATGGGGTTATTAAAAGAATCAAAGGAGATAGCAAATGAAAACCTCTTTGCAAACTTAAAATATCATCCTATACAAATAATAAAATTGTCTTGAGTTCAATTCTCTTATTTTCTGTTTTTCAGAACATTAACTGCTTAAAGACAACAAACCCTCTTGAAGATAGAAAATCCCGTCCTACACTAATTTTATTTCTTCCACAGCTCCTAGCTGGGCACACAGTGGATTGTCAATAAGAATTAGCTGAATTAAAGTTTCTGGAATGCAGTGTTTATCAAGCTGCTTTTAGTTAAAAAGCAAAACATTGAAAAAATACACCCAGCTCTGGAAAATGAAACTGGAAATATCTATTAGCTTACCCATTAAGTCAAGTTTATGAGAATTTCCCAACATTTTTGCCAATATCTTTTTGTAATTATAGCACATCAATTCATTTAGAATGCATTTAGAAAAACATTTATCAGTATTCCTTCCAGGGGCCATCAGATATGGTGTATGGTTCTTGCCCAATGATGGGAGAGCATCGTCAGTTTCCTGGTAATTAGATGGGACCTTATTGTAATTGAAATTTGAACCCGATAACAGCTCTGTCCTCTAATAAACACATCATGGGTTCCCGTATACTCTGAAATTTTATTTTATGGCGACTGAGCTGTGCATCTCTTTTACATTATATTAAGTAACATTGATTGCTGGAATCTTAATTCTTCTTTAAATGCTTGAATGCTGGAAAGTTTTAGGAGAAATACTAAGGATATCTAGCTGGAGGTGGGCAGTATCAGATGATGAGAAGTGGGGATTATACATTGGGATTTCTTTACTCTAAGAGAACTACTTCCCTGAGTCTTCTAAGCTTCTCCTGGTCTCTTTCTGCAAATCCCTTCACTTCAATTCACTATCAGCTCACCCAGAGCATCGTCATAGATGGCCTTTCCTTAAGATAGGGCTGGTAGGTTTTCTCTATTTTAGTTCATATCATGATAAAAAGTATGATTTCAGTTGAAGTAGAACTGTGTCATATGTTTCGCAATTTACATAGCTGCTTTCCTATTCAGAACCACTTCCTGTTTTATAACTTTCCTGTAACATTATCACACATACACAAAGAGAGAGAGGATTCTGAAGAGTTAAACAGCTCCTAAGTCCCTCTCTTCAGATGCTATCTATTACATTACAGGATGAAGAGGAGTTAAGAAAAGCTACGAGAGAAGGTGGGCGGGGTGGGGAGGTAGGGAACAGCAGATGTTTCTGTGGAAAGCAATGAGAAAATTATTTCCTCTGTTCTTGGATAGGAGATTGTAGGGATGGATGTGAGGGTGGACACAACAGGATGTGAGCGCTGAGGTCAGATCACTCAACTTCAACACTGGCTCTACCATTTACTAGCTGTGTAACTTGGGCATGTTTCTTAACCTCTCTGTGTTTCAGTTGTCCGTTTTGTAAAAACAAGATAATATGAATACCTATGTCATAGGGGTGTTTGGTGGATTAAATGAGCCAATCAATGTAAAGGACATACAACTGAGCCTGCCAAATAATAAAGTCTGAATAAATATTAGCTGTTGCTATCGTCATTGTTATAAAAATCTTCCATCTTCCTTAAGTCAGAATTCAGCCACTGGTTAAGATTTATCTAAGTGTGCCAACTCAGACTTAAATCTGAGACAAATATTCTAGTTTTTTTGTAAGGTAAGGCGGGTAGACTGGTTGGCCCCCTTGTGGCTCTCACATTCAATGCTCCTGTGAGGCCAACAGAAGGCCAAGCCCTTAGGCTGCTTACATGCTAGAACAGAAGGAACCTTAGAGATAGGATTGTCCGTTTCACATATTTTGTGATGCAGAGACAAACTCAGAGAGATTACACTCTGGCTGGATTTCTCATAAAGCTCTTTGCATCAAGCATGGGACTGGAGTGGGGACACCACCACTGAGCACGGACAGGCCCCTCCTCATTACATATCAGCTCTCACCACGACCCGCCCACCTCTTTATTTTGTGAGTCCTTTGCCCAGGATTCTAAAAATCAGCCTACACACGGCTAGATAGAAAAGTGATCTGGAGGACCAAAATGCAAGTTTCTTGTGGGCCAGAACCACTTCTTAACCTTTGGCTGTTTCTCCCAGAAAACCTAGCACTTTGCCTCACACATGGAAGGTATTGAAAACAACATTGATTAAAAATGTCGACTTCATTTAATTTGTGATGCTATATCTGCCATCATTCCTTCCTGGCCCTCAGCATGATTTGAGATATGGGCATATGGAAAAGATCAGGAAACAAATAGCTCATAAGAAGAATTTCAAATCCCTTTTTATTTCAGAACTCCTATCATATTCTTTATGCAATGTAAAGGTTAATAGGCAAAAAAATATATATATCCATTTCCTGAGGGGCCACTGCATCAACTTACTGTGATATTCCTCAAAAGTCTTTCCATAAACATGCACTACTAGCTGCCCACCTTGGAGTATATGTCCACCAGCACACAGGAAATTGCTTTGTCAAATCAAATGGCATTTTTGGCTTCAAATTAAATGTAATCTCTGGACGGCTGCCAAATGCTAGTTATCAATGTAACAAACAATATTTACCAATGCTTCACTTGCCTAAATTGTTTTCCATCCTCAGGACATGTTGTTTGCATCTTAATTTAGCACTAATTTTTCGGTGCTAGAAACTTCTCCCATGTGTTTTCCCTTATCCCTGCTTCTCACAAAAGTAGACACTGACTTGGACAGCCCTGGCAACTTGCTAATACAACGGATTAGCGCATTCCGCCTTAAGCGAAGTCTTCCTTTCCTCCCTTTAGGGATGGCTCAGCTATCAGATGTAATTTCTATTCTTGATATTTTAGCAATCATACATGAGACTCCTTTAGGCATGTGAGACTGAAATATCCTTCGGACAACATGTTGGAACATGTCCCAGTCAAGGACGCAAACACAGTTGCCTCTAAGATGAAGAATTCTGGAAAGGAAGGCATCTGTGGAAGAAGAATGAGGGAGATAATCACTTTGGAATTTGGGCCTAAATCTGGGATATGGGTAATCTGTTACCAATCATTGCTCGAATTTTTTTGTTTCAATAATTACTGCAACCTGGACATCTAGGACCAGAAACCAAGAAAGCACTTAAGACAAGTGGAGATGACAACGAGACCTTAAAATCAAATTAACCCCTCCTTCGCATAGACAATAAATATGTTTTATGCCTTATGATTAGACAAGAACCCACCCTAGGGTGGTGCCAGATTAAGAGCACCAAGTGAGATCAGGTAAGCCACATTAAGGAGACAGTAAATAGGTTCATCTGACTTGGAGGGGGCATGGGCGCAAGCCAGAATTCAGACTGGTTACTCTTTCCTCTAATCCAACCTGCGTGATAAAACCAGACAAATCTTCCCCCAACCCTGATTTCATCTTACTCATCAGCCCAATGAGTTTCAGGGCCCTCTATCTCACCAGTTCCTGGATCTGTCAGAATAGTGCTTTGCAACGTTAGCATGCATGAAAATCATCGATGGAGCTCACTCAAAATCCCCATCCTCAGAAGGTTGGGGTGCTGGTGCCCAAGCATCTCTATTTTTAATGAGCTTCATAGGTGAGTCCCACGCTGATGCGTTCATCTTACATATAGGAAAACTACCGACAACAGTCATGAAACGACTTGTGCCAGGCCACATAGCTAATGCTAATGAGATATAGAGCTAGCCTCTACTCTATACCCTGGCTCAACTCTAGTCTCCAGTCTCCTCTTGGTCTCCTGGCTGCAGTAATGAGCCTCCGCTTCTCAGAACATCAGTGGTCAATGCCTCTGTCTGATTTTTGAGGTCTTTCCTAACACAGTACCTTGCAACCAAACTCTCTCCCTGTCGTGCTCCTCCTGCTTCCCCTGGGCACCCTCTACTTCAGCTAAGCAGTCCTCCTTGCTTTGTGCCCCTCAGATGTTGTCACAGTCACATGGAATATCCTTCATTTCCTCCCCACTAATTACCCCATCCATTTTTCAACTTCCTCCTCAATTCCCACTCCTTCCTCAAACCTTCTATGACTATTCTACTCTCACCTATCTCCTCTTCACTCATGTAATCACACTTAGTCCTTACTGCACAGCATGGCCATTAACTACACATTCTTCTAAAGTGTCTGGGATGGTTGATTTCATGTGTCAACTTCTCTGGGCCACAGGATACCCAGAGAGTTGATTAAACACTATTTCTAGGTGTGTCTGTCAGGATGTTTCCAGAAGAGATTAGTATTTGAATTGGTGAACTGAGTAAAGCAGATGGCCCTCCCCAATGTGGGAAGCATCCATCAGCTGGTCGAAGGCCTGAAGAGAACAAAAAGACAGGGGAAGGCAGAATTCACTCTCTGCCTGACTGTAGAGCTGGAACATTGATCTTCTCCTGGCCTCAGTGCTCCTGAATCTCAGGCCTTCAGATCCAAACTGAAATCTACACCACTGGCTTCCTGCCTCTTAGGCCTTCAAACTATATCACCAGATTTCCTGGGTCTCCAGCTTTTAGATGGCAGATGGCAGGACTTCGTAGCTTCCATAATGTGTGAGCCAATTCCTATAATAAATTTCTTTCTAGATGTGTGTGTGTGTGTATTCTAGATGGATACACATCTCAGCCATCAACATCATATCAGTAAGAAGGATGCTCTCCCCACCAGTTTAACTCACCCTGTCATACCTGGAGGAATGGAGACGCTGACTGATAAGAAAGGCAAGACTTCCAAGCATAGGGGTAAGAACTTTATCGAGAGGGATGTAACTTGTTCAGGAGGGAAGCAAAATGAGATGGGAAGCATAGGCTCATTGCGAAAAAACCATGTCTAATTTAACATTTTGTGTGGCACTTTGCATATTATTGCTTTAAACTTTGAACAACTTTAATAATATCCTTGAATCTGATTCTTCTCCAACAGGCACATCACAAAAGCCACCTTCAAAAGTGATGCTAGAAAAACGCTTCCTACACTACACTTCCTACTTAGGGTTATTTCTGAGAAGTATCTGTACGCTACTTGTAATGCACAAAAAGTATTCATCGAATTTGCCTTTTAAATATAACAATGAAAAAAAAATCAGAATCAAAGAAGAAGAATGCACCTTTGAAGCCTGTAATAAGGCCTGACCATTCAGAGTATCTATGTGAGCATCTCTGCCTCCATCTTCAGAAACCAGCAAACTCTCCAGTGCTCAGCCAGACTTTACCCGGCTCTGCTTCATTCACAGTGTTGAAAATATCCACGCACTCTTTTCATTCCACACACTGACGTTCCTCCCATAGTCTCTTTGGGTGGGGCAGAAAACACTTTAATCAGAACTCAATTTATCATCGAGAATAATGAATGCCTTAAATAAGCACAGATAAAGATAGCTTTACAAATAATCCAGGACTTTCATAAATTGCTACCTGCTGAAAGTACACAATGGGGGCCCTGTCATGAAATCAAAGTGAGATAATAACCGTTTTATTTCATAAAATTTTGCGACCAATTGAACACACGTATTAAGAATTATGCAATAAGAATGTCCTTTTGTATATTTCCTGCCAGCCACTATGTCAGAAATCGAGACTCTCTTCCCAGTGAGCCACACTGGAAGGTTCACAGCCAAGCACAGGACATCTTGATACTGTCTTTAAAAAGTCCAGTTCGGCTTTTCGGTCACTCTCAGTGTACGGCTCACACAGGCAAGCTATCTGAAGATTCCAGAGTTTGGTTTATGATTAACATCACTGTCACAAAAGCAAAGAAGAAAATAGCTTTCTATGAATCCTCTTAAAACTGGAAACCTAACGTGAGTTCTAATAGGACCGAAGAAATAAAAACAATAGGACAAAATGTGGATGACTACTTTAGGGCCATGAAAACCTCCATCTCTAATTCTATGAAAAGATGTTTTTTAGAATCACAAGTGACAACAACACACAGATGAAAATCCCAGAACACGCAGACTATTCTGGGATCACACTGAGATTTTAGAGGACCTGATATTCCATTCAGATGGTCCCACTCTGCCATCAGATAGCCACGCCCGGCTTCCCAGAAAGCTTCAGCCTGTGATATCCCGAACCAGTGTCACAGTCCCTGAAGACTGCAAAGGATAATACAGACAGAGAGGTTTTTAAGTTCAATGATTTGGAACCATCATGACATATGGGGCCCCAGGGGTAAGCTGAGCAGGAGAAGGTGGGAATAAAGAGAGGCTGTGAGGCATTGGAGTGTCCCCTGGCACAAAAAGTTGATGCCCAATTAGATTTAGAAAAAGTGACAAAGAGTTGATGCCCAATTAGGTTTAGAAAAAGCTCTTCTCTGTAAACCTCAATTACCTGTGATGTCTTATGACATTCAGCATTTACAAAGTATAATTACACAATAGTGTCTGACATTTAACGTCTATGGATAATTTAAAAGACTTCTACTTCAAAAAGGCTGCTCATGAGCAACAGTAATCACTTCAATTAGCTTGGCACCATTACAATGTAACAAGACCATTTGACTGCCTATTAGAACCAGCCAAGCTCTTCAAGTGTGTTAATTTAGCAGTCATTGCTAATTTCTGGGCTTTGCTACATTTGCATAGGAAAACACAACCCTTTAAGCAAGAGAGGAAGTTTCAGTCCTGAACTGCCTTCCTATTCTTAGAGGGGCTTTTTATATTTTCACATAAAAAATCAGAAACATATTTGAAACGTGGGCATCTCTAAATAGTACTGGGTAAGATAAGACTCTTAGCAAGTTTAAGAAAGATGCTACTTCTCCCAGTTTCATATCATTTATATGTGTGTGCATGTATGTATGTGTGTACACATACATGCACACACATAAAAGCATATGATATATAAATATACATAGGATATATATAATAGGCAACATCTAACATATATTGGATATAATATCTAACATATTTATAATATCCAATATATTATAAAGTGTATATAATAGCCAATATATAATATATATACATTGTAATGTATCTAAATCCAACTAGGCAAAATTATGCTTGGAAAAAAGCAAAGGCTTTGGCCTCCAAAAAAAAGTCTTCGATGGCAAGCCAGCCTTCCAGAACTGGAGTTATAGATGGACTGTCTCCTGTACTATTTTATTATTTTGTAACCGTTATGCTTATTATTGACAGTACCTTACATAATTGAATTGGGCTTTTTAAAAATCATATTCTTATACTTGGAAATAATTTGCCTCTTACACAAAGAATCTCTATTTTACAGAAGAGGAAATTTACCGACTGTGGTGCAGTATACAAAATCACACACACACAGACACACACACCCCTAGAGATTATAACATAGGCCTTTTGACTTGAACTCCAATAAAAATGTATGAAACATGTTCTGTGGCCGAGCGCTGACAGGCACTAGAAGGTTGCGAGCAGAAAAATCTCACAAAATAACTGTTGGGATTGTCTGGACTCCTGGTCCAGGGCTCTTTGGCCAGGATGCACTCATCATTTCCCAACTGGGATTCTCCTGACTCTATCTCTTTGGATTCTGACCTTTTCTACCACTATTGTAGCTATTGAGAACAGCTACAATTCACTGTAGAATTCACTGGTTCCTATTATATTCACAAATTGCTGCAACCATCACCACTATCTAATTCCCAAATATGTTTTTTTACCCAGTAGAGAAACCCTCTACCAATTAGCAGCCACTACCATTACCCACTCCCCTGGGGCCCCGACAACCACTAGGCAACTTTATGTCTCTGTGGATTTGCCTATTCCGGACATCTCATATAAATAGAATCATATCATATGTGCCTTTTCTGTCTTGCTTCTTTCACTTAGTACTATGTTATCAAGGTTCATCCATGTCATACCATGTATAAGTACTTCATTCATTTTTATGACTAAATAATATTCCACGATATGGATAGACCACATTTTGTTTACCCATTCATCAGTTGATGGACATTTGGGTTTTACCCACTTTTGGGCTATTACGAACCATAATATTAATATTTGTGTACAAGTTTTTGTGTGGGTATGTGTTTTCATTTCTCTTGGGTTTTGCCACAGAGTGGAATTGCTGAGTCATATGGTAAATCTATTTTTAACCATTTAAGGAACTGCCAAATTTTTTGTCCAAGTGACCGCACTATTTTACATTTCCACCAGCAATGCGTGAGAGTTCTGAATTCTCCACATCTTTCCCCACATTTGTTATTGTCCATCTTTTTGGTTATGGCATCCTAGTGGGTATGAAGTGCTATCTCATTGTGACACAGGACATCCTTCCATTTGTTGAGGTTCCTTTAATTTCTTTCAACAAAGCTTTATAGGTTTCAGTGTGCCAGGGGCATGCCATCTCCACTCAGCCAGGCAATTGACAACTCTGCCTTAGCCTTCACTTCCTGCTTGCACAGAGCCTCGAAGTCAGCCAGAGGTGAGAGTTTAGGGCCTTTGTAAGTCTTTACTGATCATGTGCAGAGCCCTCAGCCTGCACACAACCTACACCTGTATGTGGCCTTATAGATTCCCAAGGATATGTCAGAGTTCTTCAAAGCCCCAACAGACATCTCATTCCTCAGCTTTTCCTTTTAAGAATCTACTTATCCTATATTTCCCCCACTGTTCTCCCCACCTCAGGCAGCCTCAAAGCTAAACTATTGCCTCTAAATACTTTTGAGAAATGCCCCTGGAAAAAGACTTTTATACCTGAGCCATCTCTGACGCGGAACATATCAAGGCAGCCTTGCAAGCGGGGTGCTCCAGAGAACCACCAGACAAGGCAGACAATAACAGTTCTCTAGGAACGAGGCTTGGAAGGAAATCCAAGTCACTTCTGTCCCCTCTGGTGGCTTCCTGGGTACAGGCTTTCACTGTGATTGTGGGCTACCGGCTGTGAACACTACCACAGAGCTCAAGAGAGGTAATGGGAATAGGCAAGTTAAAATTCCACAGAGATCACTGCTCTGCGATTCAACCTCAGGCTACTCTTCCAACTGCCGGGAAATTTTGGTGAACTTCCAAAGTTTTTAAAAGTTGATTCTGGCAATTTTTTCCAGTTTTCTCATTGCTTTTATGGAGGAGAGAATTTTCGGAGGTCCTTATTCTATCCTTTTCACTAAAGTCAAATTTCCCCTTTTTCTAACAAAGATCCAAATTCCTCAATTTGATTCAAATCTCTCCCCAAACTGTATTCTAGTCAAACTTACTTTCTCCTCCTCATCCTCCTTCAATTATATGAACTCTCCACACCAGCCAAGTTGGTTTCCTTCCTGTTGCCTGAATATGTGATGTTCATCCCAGCCTGAGGCCTTTTTTTATACTTTTCTCCTCACTTCGACTGCCCCTTCCCCTCCCCACTGACCATCAAAATCCCATGGATCCATGGAGTCCTGCTCACATCCTCCCTCAGTTCCCTGAGTACTCCAGCCACAGACTCCTCCTTCTCTCTCCTGACAGAAACTAAGTCTCTCACAGTCAGTGTATCAGCTGACTTTACGTTGCTGTATACTGTTCTTCTTTCATGAATCATATCTTGTCTAATAAACAAGACCTTAAAAGACTTGAGAATGAGTCCATCTTACAGTTCTATGTGTAACTTATGATACTCACAGCACATGTTCAATAAATTGTCATTGAATAGAATCAGACAGAAGCAGACCTGGTGCCTTTGAAACTGGCTCAAAGCTACCCTCGCACTTTCGCTCTTCCACCTGTGTTTCCTAAAGGCAGTTTTTCTCCTGGGCACAAATTAAACGCATTGGCATTCCTTCTCTGCAACAGGAGAAAGGGAGACTTTAAAGGAACAGAATTGCCCCAACTGGCTCTTTTCTACGATGAGCTTCAGAAAACAGTAGCACCAAACAGAGCCTTGAAAAACGTATGAATAAGAGAGAACCTCCCTCAATTTTCCAAGCAGATAAATATGGGAAATGGGCAAAGCATTTTCTTTAGGTTGATATTACCAACCTGCTATATGGTTTATCTTATCTAGTTGTTATTTTTTTCTTCTTCATTTCATTATGTGTGTCCAGGGACTTACCAATGATACAGGAAATTCAAACCAATTCTCTTACTCATCCATGCTAGTAATAAGGAGTGTGTGCACGTGCGTGTGTGTGTGTGTGTATTTAATGCTCTGTGGAGCACCAGTACAAGGCAGTTAAATAAGAGATCATGAATAATCATTATCAAATCATCAGTAATAACAATGAGCAGAAATTCTCATCACTGAGGTTCTGAGTCTGTCTTATTCAAATCCCAAGGCGAGTTTAACATGGAAAAGAGAACGATTATTATAAGGCAATAATAATAGAGTGAGCCATGGTATAGCAACTGACAGTAACAGGATATTATGCATATTAAATTACCGTAATCAGACATTATATTGCTATAGACTAAATATTTGTGTCTCCCCAAAATCCACATGTTGAAATCCTAATCCCCACTGTGATGGTATTTAGCAGTGGGGTCATTGGGAGGTGATTAGGTCATGAGGGTGGGACCCTCATGAATGGGATTAGTGCCCTTATAAAAGAGACTCCAGAGAGATTCCTTGTCCTTTCTGCCATGTAAGGACACAGCAAAAAGGTGACTGGCTATGAACACGGGAAACAGACCCTCAAAACACACTGAATCTGCTGACGCCTTGATCTCAGACTTCCAGCCTCCAGAACTGAGAGAAACAAACTTCTGTTGTTTACAAGCCTCCCTCTCTCGCATTTTGTCATAGCAGCCCGAATGAACTAAGACATATATGTACATTGTGTAAATAATAATTAATTAAATATTGGCTGTCAGTACACCCCAAAAAATAGGCTGTCATGGTAAGCAAAAGAAAAATAAAAAATAATGGACACTTAAGGCCACATATTAACAGCCTCATGAACTAAAACTGTGCTCCGCAATAAACGTATTCAAGTTGCTCTTTCTAAAAGGTGACCACTTCTCTCAAGTTCCTTTTTATAAGATTTTTAAAACATCCACATGCTTTGGAAAGCTACAGCGCAAGTCATCCAGAAGAAGGAGGACATCAGGGATCTTCAACCACTCTTCAAGACTGTATTTTCCTAGTTTGAGTGATGGTTCAGATAAGCTTGCTTATCAAATAATTCATGAAAGTATTTTCCTATATTAAGCACCAAGACTTCTTCCATTTTTGCCTTCTAGTAGCTTCTGCCATCCTGATTTGGCTCCCGTCTCTGATCTCATATGCAACCATCCACCATGTCTCTGACACCAGATATATTGGCTTACTCCTCACATTAGGTCTCGGCTCTGATATCACTCTATCAGAAAGGGCTTCTCAACTACCTATTTAAAATAGCAACCACACCACCCTCAATACTTCCTATCCCACTTCTCTGATTTACTTTTTTCCTAGCAGTCACGAGTGTCTGAAACACAATATATCTTAATTATTTACCTGCTTATTGTATGCTCCCCACGACTAGAATGTAACCCATACCAGATTAGGGATTTGGGTCTCTTTTGCTCCCTGCTTTATCCCCGACATCTATGTAGTGCCTTGCACTGAGTAGATGCCTAAAAGACACTGGCATGAATGAAATAGCATATATTTCATAGCAAGTGACTGTAGATTTAGTGTAGGAAGGTATACCGCAGTGGTACTCCAGATAAACCCAAGTGCCTTCTCGCCTAGGCAGGTAAAGCAAACGCGAGAATAAAACAACAGAGAACGGAAAGGCTGGTTGATGAAGGCATGACAGAAAATTCCAGCAAAATTTGTGAAAGGACACAGCACCCCACTCTCATACAATTTGTAAAGCTATAGTCAAAGCCAGAACAGTAAGGTGGAGCTTTGGTGGTCCACAGAGCTATCAGATAAGATGTGGGCCCTAGGGCTAAGGGACAGTTTCTCCAGGGACAAGAGCATGGCTTTAGATGTATTTTAACCAAAGCTGGAAACAATCCCCTGGAAAATGTTATGAGTCTTGGGGCCGGCCTGGTGGCACAACGGTTAAGTTTGCACATTCCACTTCGGTGGCCTGGGGTCCACCAGTTCGGATCCTGGGTGCGGACATGGCACCGCTCATCAAGCCATGCTGTGGTAGGTGTCCCACATAGAAAGTAGAGGAAGATGGGCACAGATGTTAGCTCAGGGCCAGTCTTCCTCAGCATAAAAGAGGGGGATTGGCAGCAGACGTTAGCTCAGGGCTGATATTCCTCAAAAAAAAAAAAAAAGAAAATGTTATGTGTCTTGAACAGTTTCTCCATCTGTGAAAATGGAATTTAAAAAAACAAAAACAAAAACCTCCCACTGACCTGGCACTGAGGAAAAGTAACTGTCAATTTAGAAGTCTAAACACTCCTTCAAAAGTGAAAGTAGAACAAAAAATTTTCTTTCAAAAATATGAGAGACTTCCCTAGTCATAGATGTTTCCTGTCTGAGAAAACTATGAAAGGATGTAGATGAGTAAGAAGAAAACTGATCCTAAACACATGGAGTAGATGTAAGAAGCAACACTAAGCAAAGAAATTGGGAAAGAAGTTAGAAACCGAGTAAGAATTGATGATAAAAATTAATCATATTGACTAATCTGAGTTTTCTTCAATAAAGTGAAATTAAACTAGATGTAAATAATATGAAAGAATTCAGAGAAGATATTGGAATTAAAGCACGCTAAGATCCTGTAGTTTTCAAAGGAAGACTAGAGATATTGATTAATTCTAAACTTTGAGTGTGTGTAAGAATTTTTCATCAAAAGAATAGAAATAGCACATATAACTGCCAAATGGCAAACAAATTAAATTTGATTAATACAATATAAGGGAAAAAAGGATTTAAAAATAGATAAAGCAAAAGCATTGTAGGTAGAGAACACAAAATTATTATTAGATGGTAGAATAAATCCAAATGTATCAGTAATTGTAAACAGTATTGTAAAAATTGTAAACAAATTGTAAAAAAAGTAAACAGAATAAATTCACTAGTCCAAAGAAAAAGATACTGAGATTAATTTTTTAATCCTGCTATTTTCAGTTTAAGTGGGTACCTTGGGATGGGAGGGAGGAGCCTAGTGACATGAATGGGAACTTTCTGAAGTGATGGAAACTTTCTACCTTCATCTGAGTGGTGGTTACACAGGTATATACACAAAATTTCAGGGAGCTTTACACTTAAGATTTGTACATTTTCCTATATGTAAATTTTTAAATAAACAATGCAACTGTTAAATATATATATATAGACAGAAAGTTAAATAAAATATTAAACATAACTTTTTTAGATTAATTAAATATTTATTAATTTCAACTCAGCTGATTTCTTTAAGTATTTTCGAAATACTACATTTCTAGATCTCCCTTATACAAGTTTTCCACCTACCAACAGTCAGAATTTGAAGGCATATGTGCAAAAATGTGTGAACCCCTCTGAAATGGTACAAAAAGGTAAGTGGAATTTAGAGAAAGTGTCGGGGAGAGCTTGCTTTTGGTAGGGAGGATCAAGACAGGCTCCCTGGAGGAGGTGGTTTTGGAGTCAAGCCATGAAGGATGGCTGAGATGTAGACCAGCCAAATGGGGCAGGTGAAGTGAAGACACGCCAAGTGGGGATCCTGTGTGAGCAAGAGTAAATGTGGGAATGCTAGGGGAAGACTGGGACCAAGGGGATTGGGAATGGGGCATGCAGTGGTCTTCCAAAGAGAGGGCACTGCGAGAATAAAAGAGCAAAGGAAGACCTATTAGGAGAACAGCCAGGGTGGAAAGAAGGAAGCGTGAAAGAGAATGGGGAACCCCAAAAGTGTCTGAGTGGGCCAGAAATGTGGACTCTCAGCAGAGTGCAGTGGCTAGGGATGAGGTGAGGAGGCTGTCGAGGCAAATCACCCACTGTTGACCTTGAACCTGGGCCAGAAGCCTTGGCAACAGCGGGCAGAGCCATCAGACAAAGCCAACTCCCTTTGCTCAGCTAACTTGACATGCAGAAGTGCAGAAAAGGAAACAGGAAGCTGGTCCTTGTAAACACATTCTTTACTGCATATCTAAGCACGGATGAAGGCAAGGGAAATTCTCTGAGGTCAGAGATAAAGCAAGAATGGGCAGCCGGTGAGATAAGCAAGCCCCACAGTTGTTGGCAGCCCAAATGCCTGACTCCAGTGTCAAGGGTTGGAGGCTTTGTTTAGCATATTTACATTTTAGGAGCAGAAGGTGAAACCTGGGGCCTACCCTAGATAGAGAATTGAACTGGAGCCCACTGTGAAGCTAGCCTCCCAAAGGGCCACATCCACTAGAAAAGAGTCAACTAATGAGTCAACTAATAAAAAAAAGTCTGCCCTGTAGAGGCATGCAGCTGGGAATTTGTGACCACAGGCCAGCCTTCACACTTTTTATGTGGTCAGTAGAGAGCTGAGAGTGCACCCAAGATGAGAGCATCCCTTAGTAGAAGCATCTATCAAACCAGCCTTGAGGAATTCCCTCCAATTTCCAATTAACACGAACTCACAATTAAGTTCATAAAACTCACAAGGGAAAAAAGCACCATGGGCGAGAGTCAACAGAAACAACAATCAACAGAAGCAAGCCCAAAAAGACTTCAGATGTTGGAATTCTCAAATATAGAATATATGCATGTTCAATATGTTCAAAGAAATAAAAGAATTAAAACACATGATACAGCAAAGACAGCAGATTAAATACACACATCTAAGATTATTCCCTTCCAAAAACCTAAATCATACTGCAGAATCCTCACAAATCTAAGGAACAAGCGGGACTACCTACTTCTGGAATTGGGGACTGAGAGCTGGGGAGGGAAAGGAAGGCCATAAGGAGAAGGACTATGTGAAACCTGTTTGAAAATCGGTTCCCAGGTCTCTACCTCCTGACTACACCACTGGGTAACTGCTCTTCACCAACCCTGACAAAAAGTCTCTAAATTTACTCTCTGTGTAAAACAAAGGGTCTCTGGATGGAGGATGTCAGGCAGAGCTGAGGGCCTGAGTACTAAATGTATAGAGAATACCATATGCATGTAATATGGAGACACATAGCCTCCTTCCTCGGGCTCCCAGCACCACTCCCCAGGAGCATCAGCAGCCAGACCCTTATCTAGCAGATAGGAGATTAGTAAATGTTTCTTTGGGAACCTGACCTACCCAGAGGAAAGACCTAAAGAAAACGACATTGGGGTTCCACAGCAAACAATTCACCCACGTCAACCCTTGGGTGAGGCTCGAAGTTGGTTAAGTGCCCACATGTTCAGAGCTTCTACTTCATTTTTCAGTCTCTCATCATAAATCACGAGCAGTCAACCAAGGCTTACCAGATATCAAAAGAAAACTTTAAAATAGAAGAAAGAGATCGAAATAAACAAATAAAAATAACTTAGAGGAAATGTAGACTTTGCAGTAAAATAAATGTAAAATTTTAAAGCTATCATTAATATCCTTAAAAAGATGACAGAATGTATTGAATCCGTGAAAGGAAAGGATGCTCTAACAAGAAATCAAAGGAGCTCTTAGAAGAATTTTGCAAAACTTCACTTACTAGAGGAACAGGAGTTAATAACTAATTAGACTAGCCTTGCATTATAATTTTTTTCTTGAAGATTTTTTTCTTTGAAGAATTTTTAAATTTTATGCATTATTAAAACTCAAGATAAAGAGACTTGCCTCCATTCCATAGATGTCAAGTTTGGGGAAGATCGGAAAGGTGATAGAGTAATCATAGGTCCCGATTTACCTTGGACAGTCCCCAATATATTACATGGACACCCTACTAATGGGACACCACAGTGCTAACAGAGATGGTCACCACAGGGCCCACCCAAAAACTCGGCCACTGTCCCCTCAATGAGAATTGAAGTTCTCTTCCTCTTCATGGATATTGACTCTATAATTACGGGATTTTGACTCTTTCATAATGGTGCCTTTCATAAATTATTAACTAAACAATGAAAATCACACTCTCAAATTATAAAAACTCCAAAGTAAACACAAAACATGTCATCTCAAAAGAACTAATATAGAGGCCGGCCCGGTGGCGCAGCGGTTAAGTGCGCACATTCCGCTTCTCAGCAGCCCGGGGTTCGCTGGTTCAGATCCCGGGTGTGGACGTGGCATCGCTTGGCACGCCATGCTGTGATAGGCATCCCCTGTATAAAGCAGAGGAAGATGGGCACGGATGTTAGCTGAGGGCCAGGCTTCCTCAGCAAAAAAAAAAAAAAAAAAAGGGGAGGACTGGCAGTAGTTAGCTAATCTTCCTCAAAAAATAAAAAAAATAAATTTAAAAAAAAAGAACTAATATAACCTCTGAAGAAGAAATATCACAGCCTGCCTTTATACTACATACAGGTGGAAGCCATGTGCTCAAAAACTGTGACAATATCATGGCTCTGTCATTGCACACTGTAAATCATGTACCCCAAATCAAGGCCGGGTTGCCCTGGAAACATCCTCTGTCCAAATCGTATTCCTTGACCCAATAATGAAGGAAAAAAGAGGAGAAGGAGGGGAAAAGGAGAGGGAGTAGAACATTTCAGAAGAGCTTTTCATTCATTTTCTCAGTCAGAAAAACCAACTTTGAATCTCTGCTCATGATTACCCTAGTCAGTAGGTAGAGAAGAACTTACTATTATTCCCAGTTCACAGATGGGAAAGCTGAGATTCAGAGACTTGATGACTTCCCCTAAATGACACAACTAATATGCTAGAAAGCTAAAACCCATCACCGATTCTGATTCTGGAATTGTTGTTGCTTTCCAACTACAATCTGCTCCCACTTTCAGTTAAAAAAAAAAAAAAGAATGAGAAATTCAAAGACCTAGTTAAGAGTCCCTAGCAAGAGTGCTCAAAGTCCTTTCCAGCAATGCTACTAGCGCCATCGAGTTATGGGTTCTTAGGCAGATCAACAGAGCTTGTGTGATCAATTTCTCCATTCAGTAATTATTACAAAAATACTGGCTAACGTCTTTTTTAAACGTGAATGGCATGACGCAATTAGGACATACACAGTTTTGTTAATTGAATTCATCATTTGGATGTTTATAACCCTGTTTCAATACAGCAGGGACAATTTTGGAATTTGAGTATTATTTCCTTTGGACTTTTTTCTGTTGGGACATAAAATACTTTCAGATTTTTCTCTTTTCATTCCGTGATAGATGGCCTGCTCACCCTCCCTTGGGGCAGGACCACTCTGAGAAGGAATTCTTAGCATAACTGATGTCCTAGGACGTGCGCTGTGCCTTGGGGAGGAAGGGGGGAATTTTCTTGGGCAAGCGCAACAAACTTGCCCCTCACTGTGTGCATGCTGGAGCTGCTGACACAATTCTTTCAGGTCCAGTATCTGTTAGAAAAATCACAACCCTGTTCTTACGTGTAACCCCATCAAGATGCATTCAAACACAATGGAAAAAGTGATACTGGTACCTTCTGAAGAGGCTGTGTGGTAGAACACCAACAACATCAAAAGGATTCTTCTTGTGGCTTCCTTCAGGTAATCAACTTGAAAGATAGTCATTATAAACATCAGTCACTACAGCCAGTCCTGGAATCATTCTGAGCAATTTCCAAAGTCAGCACTGACTCCTCTGTAACGACACAAAATGGTGTTTCTCCTTGGGTACAGTGCGCTGTCATTACCATTTTTACCTCTTGGTCAACCCTGGAAGTTTTCTCATCCTCCTTTTTCTGGTAACTGGCCTGGACAATCATAACCTAGCCTCTACTTCATCCCCTCCCCAGTCAGTGATTGGTCCAGGATATGGGCACGTGAAACCAGTGTGATTCTGACAGTATAAACAATCTCAAGATGACAATGTCTTTCCATGTAAGTTGTTAAATGGGACCATCGTAGCCTGGAGCTCCGGTGGCCATCTTTCCTGGCCACTTGGGGAAAGATCGTCTGCAGATGGGGAAAATGAGCCAACACATACGTATTACTGTGCTCGGGCTGCTATAACAAAATACCACAGACCGTTTGACTCAAACAACAGACATTTATTTCTCACAGTTCTGGAGGCTGGGAAGCCCAAGATCAAGACAGCAGCTTCTTCTCTTGGCCCCTAGGTGGCCACCATCTCAATGTGTGCTCACTTGACCTCTTCTTTGTGTGCATGCAGAGAGAAAGAAAGAGAGAGAGGATGAGTGAGGGAGAGCACAAGCACACACTCTGGTGTCTCTTCTCATAAGGACACTAATCCTACCAGATCAGGGGCCCATCCTTATGACCTCATTTACCCTTAATTACTTCTTCAGAGGCCCCATCTCCAAACGCAGACACACTGAGAGTAAGGGCTCCAGTATATTAATTTCAGGGGGACACACACATTGAGTCCATAACAATACAAAAAAAATCAGATTCTAGCAGAGATGAGAGACAGTTGCATAGCCAGGCTTTGAGTCTATGGCTCCAGACACCATGGCCAAATTTCTTTCAGTATATCTTTCACATGTGGGTGCTACCTTGGTATTTTTCCCAGCCATATGACTGGTATCGTTCATTTTAAACCCAAGCTAAATTTGGGGGTGGGGGTTCTGTTGGTAGCAACTAAATATTCCTGATTAGTATATATAGTGACAATCAGAATATAGAATCTCTGAACAAGGAATATGGGCATGCTGGATTCATTGAATGAGCGCCATCTGGCATCAGGGAGATAATGGGGTGGCCAGGAGAAGCATTACCAAGATCCTTGCTCACACATGGTAGCAGTCTCAATTGAAGTTAAAACTCTTAGCTCCACTTTCCACATAAGAGATGGAAAAACTGAACTTCTCTAGCTTCTCTTTCTTCTTCCAAAGCAACTATTGAAAGAGTTTGGGTTTAGGAATCAAAGGCACCCAAGTTGAAACCCTGGACCAACTTCTCACTTGTGGTAAGTTACCCAAAGTCTCTGAACCTTACCCTTCTCACCTCAACAAGGAGACACCACCACCTCCCTCACGAGGATGGTGCAGGAAGAAATGAGATCATGTGTGTGAAGAGCCCATCCTTGTGACCAGCACCTAGAAACCACTCAAGATTTGCTGCTTCCTCCTTGCACAGATACGCAGAGTCCACCGATTCTGACGCCCATCCCTCATGACTGGAAGGAGTTGCAACACTCTAGTTGCCTTGCCTGCACCTGAAAATCCTCCTGTGGGAAATTCCAGGCCTCCAAATGTTCACAGAGTTCATGACAGTAAGCCAGGCAGGCCTCAGAACAATAGCTTCTTTCATTCTCCTGCTGGAGAACGCTGGGGTTTCACACAGAACCTTTCACCCCAGCCTCTGTAAGCCGAGTCTAAATTCAATTACTGTGAAATTAACTAAGCATTAAACAAAAACCCTCAGCCTGGTGGTCATCACTGCTAATTAACTGGTTCCCACTCATTGCTGCTGTCTGCCTTTCAGCGGTGAGCTGTCAAGCATTTGCCCGCGGGGTGGGCTTGAGCTGCCGTGACTTGATTTGAACTGACAAGGCACAGCAAGCTCGTATCAGAGCCCTCTTTAGGCAACCCACGTGACATTAGAGGGGAACTCACAGAATGAGAAAGGCAGTGGATACATGGACTGGCCTAGACATGGAACAGAGACAGGTGAGGGGTAGGGAGAGGTTCAAAAAGGAGGATGACAGAAAGAAATTCAGCATTATGCTAACATCATCTTGATAAATTCACGATTTATCAGTAAATGTTGCAGAAATTCTAAATGTTGGTTGGATGGATCGATGGATCAATGGATGGATGGCTAGATAAATTTCATGAACTAGAAGAGAATATCGTTTGATTTCCATCTCTCATTTTTTTAAAGAGCTTCTGAAATTCTGTCTCCTCTCTGCCAACAAACCAATTTGTTTAAAGCCTATTGAGAAAGCTATTTTTTGCCAAACTCTGAACATACCAGCCCCAGGGTCCCCACTCTTCATCCCATACAGAGAGGAAGGACCATATTTCCGACTTATTTGAATAGATGTATCTGCCTCTGCTTGTCAGAAATAACAGGGCAGTGGCCACACCTGCATAATTTACTAAGTACGGTGGCCACTGCAACAGTGGACGTGGGCAAAGAGGAAGCAGCCCAGTTCAGGCAGTGTTCTGTGGAGGGGTTTTGCTCATTCAGGCTGTGGGGCAACTTCACTTATCATCTGGGTCCACCCTGTCGGAGAAAACTATACCAACGGGATTCTTTTGAGCTTCCTAAAGAGTAATCAGAGGGTTGTTAAGAAGAACTAAATTAAAATTAAAGAGGGAACTCTAAATGGTCTGTCAAACATTTAAGAAACTACAAATATTGTGCAGAGAAAACCACCACAAGGATCTTGTATTAAATAGCAAACCATCTATTTCTCCAAAGAGTTGAAAACACAAATGCATGAAGATACGTGCACCCCTATGTTCATTGCAGCCTTATTCAAAATAGCCAAGACTTGGAGGCAACCTAGGTGCCCATCAAGGGACAAATGGATAAAGAAGATGTGGTGTATATACACAATGGAATACTACTCAGCCATAAGAAATGATGAAATCTGGCCATTTGTGACAACATGGATGGACCTTGAGGGTATTACGCTAAGTGAAATAAGTCAGAGGGAGAAAGTCAAATACCATATGATCTCACTCATAAGCAGAATATAAAAACAACGACAAACAAACACATAGCAACAGAGATTGGATTGGTGGTTACCAGAGGGGAAAGGAGGAGGGGGGAGGACAAAAGGGGGGATTAGGTTCACATGTGTGGTGATGGATTATAATTAATTTCTGGGTGGTGAACATGATGTAATCTACACAGAATTCGAAATATATTACTATGTACATCTGAAAGCTGTATAATGTTATAATTCAATGTTACTGCAATAAAAAATAAAAATTAAAAAAATAAATAGATAAATAGTAAACCCTCAACAAAATGCTTGCCACAAAAGCCCTCTTTTGGGTACCATGTAATGGTAACGGAAAGGATTCTGCAATTTTCCCACGCTCTCATCACAAGAGAACAAATTCCAGAATGTTACTTCAGAACCTTGTCCCCATCCAACACTCATTGCTCAAAAGAACAAAATAATCATCACCCAGTAATAACTGGATAGTCAAAACCTGTGTCGTTCTAGGGACCATTCCCAGGGCTATGGGTTTTTGCTTCCGGAGAATTAACTGTTCAACTCTTTCACGTCCTCCATGGGGAGGACACAAGTTGAATAAAAACTTTCTGCCCAGGGTGGTGATGGTGCAAAGGCACCATCATAAATTGGGACCCAGAAGTGAGTTTGCTCAGCTTACTATTTCCTCTTCTTGCTTTCCTCCCCTCTCAAGCCAAAAGTCAAACATCTTATCAATTGCTGATGACTAAATGTATTGGGCTAGCCGATGGTAACAATGGTGCCATTCCTGTAATTACTTTGCAAGTCTGAAGTGATATTCAGTGATAGCCAAGGAGTCTACAGAAACACATCAAAGGCCACATTTGAAGGCTGAAGCCAGCCTGGTTATCTGAAACTAGCTGAAGCAGCAGCCAGGATATATCCACAGTAATACGGCTCCAACAGCTTCTGTGCAAACTTCTATTGACTTTGGAAGTGAAGGATTCAGGCCTCCCCTGCTCAGAATTGCCCTGCTAGCCAACTCTCTAATATTTAAGAAGTCCATGCCAGTCTCTTAACAGACGTCCCAGTGTCAGCATCCTCCGAGAGTCAGGAAGATGTGAATGGCTTGCCAACCTCTCAAACCTGAGCCTCTGCCTTCTTAAAGTTAGGCAATGGGCCCAGCCATCAGGAGTCTCAGAAATTGCCTTGTAGCCCAGATGTGTTTCTTTTGACTCATTATTGTTGAATTGAGTACCAAAGTGTAAACATCAGATTTCACTACGTCCTGCATTCAATGACATACCCAGCATTTCTTGAAAATTGAGAGATCTGATAACACTAGTCCTATTGTTCTTACTGACCACAGCAGCTACCTCTGGCAGAGAGAATATCGACTCTCCATATCACCACAGTCTCCACCTCTCCTTATTGCCTCACACTGGACTGGCTCACCCACTCACATTGCCTGCCAGCCTCCAGCAGGTGCTTGAGCTCATGCCACTGGCTTATGAATTTCTCTGAGCAAAATCTTTGAAAGCCAAAATCAAAATATAAGTTTCCAAAGGTGAAAAAAAAGTTGCATGCCCTCTCTGCTAAAAACCTCACCCCTATCTCTTTGTCATTGGTGGGGCCATCTCTCCTATTCCATAATACTCATACCTAGCTCAGCAGTGCTTGAGAAAAGTAAATGACATTTGTATATGTAAACTACCTGCTCAAGTGCCTACTGTATAACTGACAGAGATGCTGAATGAATATTCGTTCCCTTCTCCTTCCTAGGAAATGGGCCTGGGTCTCTAATACTCCAGGTGTTCTTTTCAGCTTTGCCTCTTTACCTACCAAGGAGAATGATATTATGAATTAATTTCTAACAACAATGGCCACTCGCTCCACAACATTTTACTCTCAGTTGTTCCCCGTCTTTGGCCTCAGTTCCTTCCCTCCCCATTAGGCTTCTTTTTCTTTTCCTCTACTGCTTTCAGCATGGGACGTTCTCTGTTCCCCTCTGTTACTGTGCAAACCAGGGACTGCAAACTCAAATGCCTTCGGGGTACAAAAAGGCCATGTAAATGTGGATACGTGGCCACTCAGGATAACTCTGGATAATTCAGGGCAACTCAGCAACTCAGGATAATTCTGAAAGTCTTTCTCCACTTCAGAGCCCCCTGTGGGTCAGCTGAGGCGTCATGTTTGTTATGACTGCACCACAGCCCAGCGTCTTTCCCTCGTCCTCCCCAATCCCTCATCCTTCACTTCCCCTACAGCAGTTAACCCTGAAAGCACTGCCTAATACATTCCCTGAGTGTTAGGCTATACCTTGTAGCCGCCCCTGACACAGGAAGGGTTAATAATCACTGGAAAAAGCTTGCCAACAAACTGTGACCCGGAGGTGAGAAGGCCGGTTAGCCAATGACAGGTAAGACCCCCTGGGGGGGCAACCTAAGCCAGGCAGCGGCCGCCCGGGGCCACAGATGGAGAAACGATATCAATATCGGGAGCAGGAGGGACCGTTGCCTAAGAGACCTTGCCTGCTCCGAGATAAAAATATAGGAGCACAGCAATAACATGATAATATCAAAACAGAGGCCAAGGGAGGGCTCCTTGAGAAATCACTAAGAATTCTTGGCATTCGCTAATTACTTCATCCAGAACACCTGTGTATGTTTAACAGATGTAAGCTATGTATATATTGAAACGCTGGTTATAATAAACTCAGAGTGGCCATCAGCCCTCTCCACATCTATCCTGATGTGTACATTGGATTGCGACACCGACATACCTCAACATCTGCTTCCTGGAACTAGATGGAATAAATATAGAAGTTCTGATATTTTCTTCTCCCACCACAGTGGACAGTCTTACAAACCCCTTGGGTTTCTCTCATCCCACTTTGGAAAACAATAGTCTAAGCCAGTGCCACCCAATAGAACATTCTGGAATGATGAAAGTATCCAATATGGCAGGCACTAGCCACACATGGCCATCAAACACTTGAACGTGATTAGCGCACCTGAGGAAGTGAACTTCTTAAATTATTTGATTTTAATTAATATAGATTTAAATAGCCACATGTGACTAGAAGCAACCAGAGCAAGTAGGATGAGTTTGCACACCAGGTGGGCAGGTTGAAAGGGTCCAGAGTTGTTATTACTTTTCATTTTGAGAAAATAAGTGTGTAGCAATGAATAAAATATATACACAAGGAGCCATTTAACTTAATTACCATAAGTTGTAAAAACAAAAAATCACTTCATCCTCATGTCGGATGAAATATTCAGTCGCATCGCAGACCGCTCCTGCGAGCTGGAGACATCGACGGTCTTTGTAAGTTAGCCGGGGCAGGTGCTCAAGCGGTGGAGACCAGGCCTACCATCAGCTTCGGTTTGATCAGTGCAGTTCTGATGTAAGTGAACATCCTCCAATCAAATAGTTTTCTTGCCACAAACGCTAAGCCTCCATTTAAGACATCTGACCGAGAATCGGTGGCTCCCACCCTGGAAAAATGCTGCTAATAAACCCCAGCAAAGCTGCCCAGGAATTTACTCATCAGCAACAGTGTCCTAATTTGGTGGCTCGCTGGGGGCATATTTGGAAGCAAGGGGCGACCTCCTGCACCTCTGGAATCCGAACCAAATTTCTTTATGACGGTAAAGGAAGACGTACCCCAGCGAGATGCGCCTGGAAAAAATAGTTCCATTTCTATGAGGGACACTCCCTCATCACTCTCTCCACAGACCCCCTCCTTTGAAATAATTTCCCGGGTGGTGATTATCAGAAGCAAATGGGAGATACCCACAGACCTAGGAGGCAACAGATACTGCCGTGCCCCAGGCTCCAGTGGAGTGGTCTGAGGTGTTAATGCATTATCTACTCCTCTGGAGAAAGGTTAAAGTTTGGGCCTGAATTACAAGTGAAAATGAGGTTGGTGGCCTGGTTGACACCCCTTGTAGACATTTGTCCACAGTCTAGAAGCCTTATCCAGCTGGTGGTCTCAGCTTATCAAAGTAGCAAGACAAGGGAAAAGGGATATGAGGCACCCAGAGAGCTTTAGAAGCAGAACCCTGGCTCCTTTCTCTCAAAATAGCAATTAAGCTACGCCTGAGTAAAAGTGCCTCTTCTAGGGAGCAAGCTAACCACAAGCTTTGCACTTTCCTTTCTCAAAAAGGCCTCGTCTGTGTTTGTGCTTCTGTGCAGGACGACCCTTAGCCTGTGGTGCTCTCCCTCTCTTCTTCCTTGGGCCAACTCTAACTTGCTAACCAAAAGTCAGCTCCTCCCATGCTTCCATTCAGCAAACAGTCCTTGTGTGCCTTCTAGGTGCCAGGCCATGCTTCATCTAACAAACGTTTCTTGAACATGGCCGTGAAGAAGACACAGTCCCTCACGGAGATGGTAATCCATCGGGAGAGATGGGCGCTCAACCAAAGAGCGCTGTGAAGGAGAGAGTAGAATGCAATGAGAGGAAGACGTAGGGAAGACCGAGCAAGTCCAGGAGCCGGAGAAAGCTTGTTTAGGGAAGAGATTTTTAAGTGGATATTCACTCAGTCCTGTTCCTCTAATTTGGGGTTCAATCCCCTTCAGTGTTGGTCGGTATCCTGTGCAAACCTTTACCATAACCCTGTTGTATTAGATCTCCCAGTGCCGTGCCTGTCTAGTCCCTTCTTCTGTGTTGTAACTATTTATATGTGCAGTTGTCATATGGCTGTCCACAAACATTCCACTTCTCCTTCCTTCCAGGGCACATTTTAGGATTGGACTCTCCGTTCTCCCTTAGGAATAGTCTTTTGACTTGCTTCAGCCAATAAAATATGAGTGAAAATGGCATGTGTCACCTCTGGGCAAAAGCTTTAAAAAATCAGGGTGCAATTGACCATGGTCCTTTCCCCAGTCACAGAGATCCTGTGGAGGTCACATGATGAGATGAAGCTCCTAAATCCTGGGATCCTTTTGGTTCACAACCCTGGGAGTTCCTGGCGTGAAATCAGAAATTGGCCCCCAAACACAGAGGGCAAGGAAAGACCAAAGGAAGAGGCAGCCACTCCAGATTGGGAGGGGGTGGTTTTAATAAGCAAGGGAACTTACATACGAGGCTTGTCTTGGGTGGCTGCATGATGAGTAGATCTCCACATCCACCCAACAGAATCTTAAAAGTTTGTATAGAGGCCTTAACTGAGTTCAGTCACGTATACGGTCCAGATGGTCTCAACACCACCTTACTCTCCCAAGGCTGCATCCTTGAAACGGCTGCTTGTATGGGAATAGTAGGTGGAACGTACATTCCAAGGACAGGGGGTAAGGAGACTATGATTGCCTGGGTCCAACTCGAGGGTCAATCTGCGGTCACATCCTCTCGATAACCTCCTCCAACAGAGCCTCGTGCTGACTTACTTGGCTGTGAAGTATAAGCACAAAATAAATGTTGATTGTGTTAAACCACTGAGATCCGGAGGGTTGTTTGTTACTGCTACATAACCTAATCTGATTGACTGTTATAGTATGTTAGCTCCCTAGTGGACGTGAGCTCCTCAAAAACAGGGATTGCTTACACAGTCATGTGGCGCTTAACGACAGGGATACATTCTGAGAAATGCATTATTAGGTGATTTCATCATTGTGCAAATGTCATAAGTATACATACACAAACCTAGATGGTATAGCCTACTCCATACCTAGGTTATATGGTACTAACTTTATGGAACCCACCATCGCATATGTGATCTGTCATTGACTGAATTTTTTTTAATCAACCCAATTCAATTTAGATACTGTTTTAAAAAGTGATGAAATAATTGGAAAATTGATCACTACAGACAGCCAAGAGAGGAAGGATCATTGTGGAATCAGTGGAAGCAACATCACTGAACGTGATGTAGATCATGTAGCACATGCCACGATATGCAACAATGTCTATGGAAATAGCCCAGTTGTTTGCTTAAAATGCTGACTTGCATACAAATAAGAGCAAAGTGAAAAAAGTTTAATAACGTCCTGGCTCACTTCTATTATTTTTGTAATTGCATCTCTATTGAACTGACACTAGGGGGAATTAGCTTCATAGTCACAAACCAAGGAGAAAGGATCAGTAATTAGGGGAAGAACCAATTCCCCAAAGGTTTCAAATTTGGAATCTACTCAATTACTTCCCCTTGAAAAACTATATCCATCTTTTGAAAGCAGTTTTCAAGCTCCTGAGTCATCCTATTTATAATACTTCATCTTCAATTACTTTTCTCATTGTATCTTTCATAGAACACATTTCCAGTTTCCTGCTCAAGTTCCTGTCTACACCCATGAGTATCTAAGGCTAGGCATTTTAGGGTTGGAACATATGTAAAGTAATAATGCAACTCTATATTCCCCCAAATAATTAAGGGACAAATATTTGTTCCTCATTACACCTTGCATTACTCATTAATTTGGAAATAGACCCTTTCCTGAGACAATAAAAGCAGAGTCTGCCATAAATTTAGAGAGGTATTCCTATTCCAGACTATCTCTGTGAGAAGAAGTCATTAATGACGTTCTCCTTTAGTACAGTTTCAATTTACATGGCACTGAGGAGTGTGAATCACCATGAATTCTAATTAAAAGGTTATTATTCAAGCCAGTGTTAAAGGTAGGCTAATTGCTATAACAAATAGACCTATACATGTGATGTTCAAAACAATAGATATTTATTTCTTGCTCACTTAACAGCCCTGGATGGGTGTTCAGGCAATTTCAGAAGGCAGTCATCTCTCCTCCACATGGTCATTCCAAGTTTCCCTCTACCATCTCATCAGCCTTTATCCTGATCCACATCCAGCCAGTGGGAGGAAAAGAGCATGGAGTAGCACATGTGGAGAATTTTAATGGGACAGGCCTGGAAGTAAGACGCCGCCTTTCCACTGATATCGTTGCTGAAATTCAGTCCAATGGGCATATCTAATGCAAGGGAAGGTGTCTAGGAAAAAGAGGCAATGGATTTGGGGAAGATCTAGCAATCTCTGTCACAATTCAACTTTGGGTTGATGTGCAAACACCAGCGAGAACTGAGAAACAGATGAAAGAGACAAAAATATCAATGAATGGGGCTTGGTTGTTCATTTGATCGGTATAGTCTAACTACATCATCAGTGCAGCATGATGATGTTGTATCTGACCAAGTTTGATCATTTACCATTTCCCCTCCCATGACACATCACTATAGGTGGGTGACACCATACAATCCATACGGACTGTTCGACAGTTAGTCCAATGGTTCTCAACAGTTCTCAGTGTGGTCTACAGACACCTAGGGGTCCCTGACACCCTTTCAGGGGGACTGAAGAGGTCAAGAACATTTTTATAATCATACTAAAATGTTATCTGCCTTGTTCATTATGTTGATATTTGCATTGATGGTGCAAAATCAATGGTGGTAAGACAGCTGTCATTTTAACATAAATCAAGTCATGTACTCAGAAAAACGGGAGGGGTGGATGTGGGGGGAATAGAGTAGGTTCGCTTAAGAATCTTTGAGGGGGGCCGGCCCCATGGCCGAGTGGTTAAGTTCGAGCGCTCCACTTCGCCGGCCCATGGTTTCACCAGTTTGAATCCTGGGCACGGACATCGCGCCCCTCATCAAGCATGCTGAGGCGGCATCCCACATGCCTCAACTGGAAGGACCCACAACTAAAAAATATACAGCTATGTACCAGGGGGCTTTGGGTGAAAAAGGAAAAAAACAAAATCTTTAAAAAAAAAATCTTTGAGGAATCAGTAAAATTATTATTTTTCTTAAATTCCAACTCTTGAGAATTCATCTTTTTAATATTCTATGTAACAAAATGGGAAGGATATATAAAGTACTTCTGCTACACATCCAAGTATGATGGTTATCTCAAAGGAAAGCACATACGCAATTGTTTGAATTGCACCAGCCACTTTTTTCATGAAACAATGTTTTTACTTGAAAAAATGGCTGACAGTCATACCATCTTATTCAAACTTGGGGACTGGCAGACATTTTATTGAAAATGAATGAAGTGACCCTGTCACTTCAAATAAAAAAAATGACAGCATTTATTACCAATGATAAAATTTGAGCTTTCAAGTGAAAATTAGAATTTTGGAGAATTTGTACACACTACTATGAGCTTAACAGCTTCCCAATACTTACAGAACTCTGACAAAATTGGTGATGATATTAATGAACGTGATTTTTTTTTCTTTTTGTATGATGAACTGTGTCAATATTTAGATCTGTATAATTCAGTAAACCAATGAACAATGCATAATATTCCAAAATCATGCATGGGAAAAAGATTCATTCAAAGTGAAAGACAGACTAATGGATTTTAATGTAACTGAATAGTAATATTTCATTAATATAATTTCAGATTCCACGTAACAACTAACTTTAAAGAAACTACCATTTTTCAAGTTTTGGCATAGTATCCAAAAATAATACCCACAATTACCTGAAAATGCATTAAAATGTTCCCCTTTTCCAACTACATATCTGTGTAAGGTCTACTTTTCTTCATATATTTAAACAAAAACAACGTGTAGCAACAGATTGAATGCAGAAGCAAATACGAATATCCAGCAGCCTTCTATTAAGCCAAACATGAAAGAGATTTGCAAAAATGTAAAATGATGCCACTCTTCTCACTTATTTTTATTTTGGAAAATATATTTCTACTTCACAAAATATATGTTATATATATTAGCATGCGATGAATATATTATAGGTTTTTTTAATGAACAAAAAATTACTTTCAATTTCTTTTTTTTAATATTACATTTCCTTTCTTTTTTCTTTTGCTGAGGAAGATTCACCCTGAGCTGGCATCTATTACCAATCTTCCTCTATTTTGTATGTGGGTCACTGCCAATGAGTGGTGTAGGTCAGCGCCCAGGAACTGAACCCAGGCTGCCAAAGTGGAACACACCAAACTTAACCACTAGGCCACGGGGCTGACCCCTTCAATTTCTCAGTGTTAATTTCCAATGTGGTTACTATCACAGACAAAAGCTCTTTGGGATCCTAGTCCAACTCTCTCATATTGTTGACAAAATCTTGACATAAATAGGTTATTCGTTCAGCAAATACTGAGTATCTGCTATGTTTTAGAACATGAGGGGATACAAAAATGAATAAAACATAGTTTTTGCCATTAAATGACTTGCCCAAGGTCATGTGCCAATTTCAATAGACAGATATGCAATCACACAGAGGTTATATAAACTGAGACATCTCACCTCAGAACTGAGAAGGGCAGATCAAGTTAGATAAAATACATTTAACTTGAGTCTAAAAGCCTGCTCTCAAGACACGGCTCAGGGCCTTAGTTCCCCCAATCCATAAAATGGGGATAGCGCCAACCTCACAACCTGATGTGAGGACCAAATGCAGCATTTGCAAAACTCTGAAGTGAGATACAAATGAGACTATGTTACTGTTGCTGTTCTTAAGAAATTCAGCAAGCTGATGTGATCGAGTGAGGGAAGCAGAAATATTGCAGCGTTTGCTGTGTTAACCACTACAAAATCCAAAAACTGTAAATTCTGAAACAAAGCTGAATCCAAGGCTTTCAGACCAGAGATTGTGGACCATTTATCTTAGTTCAAATCCTAACAAGACCAAGAGCAGACTAAGACTCTTTTTCCTCAAATTGCCATTGAACCCTAGACCAGCACGCTCAGCGAGCTGGAATCTACCTAACTATATGGTCTACATGGATATCATGAGTGACTGCTAAAATTCTGATATGTTACATCCACAACATTCCCATGATCTAGAAGCTTCCCATCCTCCGTTGAAAGAAGCGCTCTTCAATTAGCTTGAAATGAGCAGTTCTCCAGGATCCCAAACCGCCTCACAGTAATAATCATCGAAGTAATCACAAATCATCTGTTTAAAATTTGTTTTTATAATCTGAGAAACATCTCCATAAAACTCATCAGCCCATGCTTTTTATCTAATTTGAAAAATCAACAGTATTTAATGTATTCAGTTAATAAATATGTATTAAGCACCTCCTCAGTGTGCGGCACTTTGCTAGGCAATGGGGATATAAGATGAACATGGTTCTTACTCTCTCAGATCTGATAGTCTGGCAGGAAAAAATAGGCAATAAGCAAGGAAAGAATATAAAGTGTAATGATGTATGCTAATACGGGCAAGTCTGATGTTCTAGAAGCACATTTTAAAAGCACTCAACAGGTCTTATAGAAAGATAAAGTAAAGAGAGTCACCATGGAGGACTTCCTGGAAGAAAAGGACTTTCGGCGAAACCTGAGGATGAATGGCGATCAGCCAGGAGAAGAGAAAAGGGAATAGTCTTTTAGGTACAGTCGTTAACATCTTCTCTCCCTTCAGCTATAACCTAAAGCTCTACTCCCCTCCAGAGCAAAAATCCAACAGCTATTCTTTAGCCGTCATCTTGGCACTCCCTCTTTCTTGAAATCCTGGCTTCCCTTAGCTTCTGTAACATCTCAACACACTACCCGTCCTCTCGTTACTCTGACTTTTAGTGCTTTTTATAGTTTCACCCTCTCCTTCTCCATCAAATCTTGACTTTCCTCAAGGCTTGATCCTGGGCCCTCTCTTCTTCATACTCTATGTTCTCTCCCAAAACAATTGCATCAAAGTCCATGGCATCAATCATGACTTCTACAAGATGTCTTATGAGTGCTTGTCTCCAGCCTCAACCTCCCCTCCGGGCTCCAAACAGTGACTTTTTCTGCCCATTTTCCCTCTTCACTTGCACAGCTCCCACAGACACAGTCGGAGGAGCCTCCAACACCAAACTCTGAACCAATCTGGTGTTCTTCCACAGCCTCCTCTTCAGAGACTGTCTTGACTGCCATCCAGTGACCCAGCCCAACACTGGGAGTTTTCTTGGACGTGTCCTTCTTTCGCATGTCTTCTGTCTAATCCATGACCAAGTCCTATCGACCTTGCCTCCCAAATATCTCTCAAAACAACCCACTAGTGTCTACATCCTCCACAGCCACCCTAATCCAAACCAGGGCACCAGTTGCCTGGATTACCACAACTGCCCCCCAAATGCTTTACCCGCATCCTTTCAGCCTCCCTCTCTCAATTCACCCTGCAGACATCACGATCCTTTCAAGGCCCTTTGTCCTGCTGGCCCTGCTTAAAATGCTTCAGTGACTCTCACCCACCTTTAGTACAAAGACAAACACTCTTCGCAAAGCCTACGTAGCCAGGCATGACCTGACTGGGCCCTGCCCCGCAGCCTCACCTCTGCCCACTCCAGCCACACTGACTTCTTTTCAGTTCATCATCACTACAGGGTTCCCTCGCTGAACAGGCCTTTGCAAATCTTGTTCCTTATGTTAGGAATACCCTTCCTCCTTGTTTTTCTGCTAGTTAATACCCATTCATCCTCATCACCTTACCAGGGGAGGCTTTGATCTTGTCAACAAGGTCACACATGCTCAGAGCACCATATTTCTCCTTATCCCTGCTATAATGTTCTAGTTGATTTAATTATTTAAGGAATTGCCATCTCCCCTCATAAAGACCATGACCCTTTCTGTTTTATTCTTCTTTATTTCCCTCAATAGCTAACACAGGGCCAAACGCAGTGAATAAATTTTTTGAGTGAGTTACCATAGCATCTGCATAGGCTTAGAGAAAACAATGTATGCTCGAGAGGCTGGAAAGAGCTCAGGAAGGCTGCGCCTGCCAAAGAAGGGAGGGGACAGTGGAGGGAAAGGGTGGGTACAGTCAAGCCTGGTGAGACTGATGAGAGCAGGGCAAACAGCCTCAATAAACGGTGAAATGGGAAGTCTCAGCAGCGGTCTTGACAAGAGAGTGACATGATCGAGTCTGCATCACCTTGCATTCGTGCGAAGACCACACAGGGAAAGCAACTCTAGAGCCAGAGAGAGGACTTCAGCTCTTCAGTAACCTGGGAGGCGAATGACCAACTGCGAAATGTGGATGAACAGGGGTGACAAGAGGACTGGAGAAAACTGGATTGATTTGAAAATCAGAAAATGAGGAGGACTTAAGACTGTGACTCCTCTTCTCTTCCAAGTGATTCCACAATCACCCACCAATTTCAGAACCCTGGACTGTCTCTTCCGGCCCAGAGACTTGAATTCACTGAAAGCAGCTAGGCCCTGTCTTCTAATCCTGTATTTCCTCTTGACTCTGTGGGTCTTTGTGGATCCCGCTCCCTCACAGAGGACGCAGAAGCAAGGGTCTGGGAGTTCTGCTAGCTCCCTGCCATGTGCTAACACGATGCCATCTGTCCTAATCATTGTCTTAATCATAGCTTTTCAAAGTCCTTTTAATTTTTTAATTGTCTATAGCATTCTTCCAATATCTGAACTCATTCTAATAGTATTCTTAACAGTTCCTGCCATTACATTCACATATTTTATTGAAAATATCAATCCTTTTAAATTCACCCCTGATTAAATCCCATTTTTCAGCTGTTAATATTTTTTTTATTCACACTACAGTTCATCAGAGAATACCCTCACTCAGTCTTGAACCATTGAATTAGCAACTGTTCTGTGCTAGACGTTTTCTAGTCACTGCAGATAAGATGACAGATAAAACATGCCTCCTAACCTCAATGAGTCACAGGCTGATAGAAAAGGTGGAAATATAGGGAGGCACATTTAAATCTTGCCCAATCAATATATAAAGATATATAAACACATGTTTTAGAAACCCCAAGAACTCTCCAGGGGGTAAAGGGTATACTTCATGTAAGAGGGGGCTTTTGATCTGAGTCTTAAAGGATGAGGAAAGTTTGACATACAAAGAACGTGTGAAAGACACAGGTAAGAGTAAAGAGCGCATGTAAATTCATGGGATGTTACAATAACGTGACGTGATTAGATTTGCTGTTTAGAAAATAACTCCAGCAGCCAGCCACATTGGTTTCCTTAGCAGCCTGTCACTCTTCCTCCTCCTCAGTATTCTTTAGGATTACACTGTGAATTTCTTTTAGAACATGTCTCTGTATATCTTCCCTTTTAGACAAGAATTAGTAGAAATAACAGGATATAACGTATCCTGCGCTTGTTTCACTCCACCAACCACGGTGACTTCTGCGGGCTTTCACAGACCTGTCCCGACTGCGTTGATCTAGGTAGGCACTTGGCTGAGTCGGTAAATCTGGCAACAGGTCTTCAACCAGACAACTCTCCATTTCTGAAAAAGACTGATCTTTGCTCACCAATTCCTAAAGCCACTTCAGGAGAAATTACAGCAACTCAGAAGAAGCAAATGTACTAACGTGAATCACACATCCCCAGCGTCATAGATACCATTAGAAAAAAAGTGACCTTTTGCTTTTATTACTGTTTAATTGCAAGCAAAGTGCTCTGTGTTTCTCCTTGGTGTTCCCCTTTCTCTAAAAGAAAAAGAAAAGAAAACCACTCTGGTCATCAAGCCCTCATCTACAAAGTAACTATGACTTCTGCCTTGAGTAGGAACCTGAGCCTTCCAGTTTGGCTGATTGAGTGTCTGTGTTTTGTTCTTGAGCAGCCATGAACTACTGGAATCCCCACTCTGGATATTTGTCAGCATTTCTCGTTGGTATACCCAAATATGCCACACACAGCAACACTTGTTCTCTCTTCATACACTTGGCAAAATCTTAATTCTCCCATCTCCGAGAAACATACACCCATCCCCCAGTATCAGAAACCAAAGATTTCTTAGGACACAGGAGAAAATGCTCCTTAATGAACCCAAGAGCTCATCAGCAACCGTCTCCAGGGAAACCCACAAATATGCACCTACCCGATCATCATTCTCATTAGCTACGATGGAAAAAATAAGAACTAAGATAGGAGAAGGGTCAACAGCAGTTTTTTCTGCCTCTGCCAGAAAAAGACAGTTTTTTTAAAGCTCAAAATGGTCCCTGTTGAAACTGTCATTCCCAGATTACAGCTGGCAGTACCAGGAGCGCCATGGAACCGACAGAAAATCACCAAGCTTGCTCCCCTCCGGTTCCCTGGGAATAGCAAGCTGCCTGTCAGCACGCATCTTTGCCCACAGAGCAGAGCAGCTGGGTGGCTGCAGCTCACACACCGACTGACAGCACCCTCTCTAGAGGCTCCGTATTATTACAGTCTGCCCTTCTGCTGGCGTGGAATTAACTTGTTCTGACTATGTGACAGTTCTGACGACTACACAGTTTGAGGCAAAGAGCTGGGTCACATGCTGCTACATGCATGGGCTGTCACTAACTATGCCACTAAAACCAGACAAAACCTTGTCAGGGGAGATAAACTCCTCTGGAGACAGAGGTAAGTGATTCAACTCATGGCCCGCTTGTGAGAGTTTTGTTCAGTTCAAGGACAGTATCAGCTGACAAAAGGACTTGATGTTTCACAGAGACACAATTGACGCTGGCAAGTGGAAGGAGGCAGAGAGGCAGAAAGAGCGAAACACACCCCAACAAATGAGAGAATGCTGAAGGAGACAGGCTGTCGGGAGGTGGCAAAAGAAGACAGCGTCCTCACTCTAGAAAATCAATGATGTAAACTCCCAAATCACACCTATTTCATAGTCATAAAACCTCCAGCAAGAAGCTAAAGCAATAACCTTGGTTTTATTAAGTATAGTATCTACCGCACGCTTGACACCGTGCAAGGTATCATAAAGCTGCAAAACATAACACGTGACCCCTAGCTTTAGCCACCTTACAGTTTAGCTGTTGAGATAAGACCCACTTACATAAAAATATAGAATGCAACCCTCTTTCCCAGGCCTATACACCCAGTGCAAATCTGAAGACCTAGATTGAGCCCCAGAGAGAGAGGGGGACTAAAGAGAGAGGCACAGCAGGGAGAAATCATAGACGGTTACTCTATAGCTCCTTGGCCCTCCTTGTGCTGCCAAAGGTCAGGAACCCAGACTTCTTTCCTCCCTTTTTGGCTGAGCCTTAGGCAAGGCCCTGCCCGTTCCAGGCTGAGGATGAGCTTGCACGCTCTTCATACACTCACAGTGGTGTGCCACTTACCTCACTCCGTCCTGGAGGTGCTCAGGGATCCCGACCCTTTTGTCAAGCCCCAGGGTTATTCTTCTGTCTCCTCCATCCCCTACCCAACCCAAACATACGCAAGGTGAGTGACAGGAACAACCTGAGCCTCCTCCCCATGGTTGCCCAAGCTAAAGACACGGGCTTTGGAGTTGTAAATATTGAAGCTGAATAGGGGCATTTATTAGCCATGAGAACTGAGTCAACTTATTTACTCTCTCTGAGTATCCGTTTTCTTAACCGCGAGGACTGATGTGAAAAAGAAAAAGAGAAATTACATGGAAGTACCTAATATGGTGTTTGGTACTTGGTAGAGAATTAATAAGTGTTAGTTTGTTTTAATCCTCTATAGTGACACTGAATACCTAATTAAGTGTAAATTTGTATGTACAGTCGATTCGCATTATTCGTGGATTCCGCATATACAAATTCACCTACTCACTAAAATTTGTCACCCCAAATCAATACTCGTGGCACTTTCATGGTCATTCGCAAATAACTGCAGAGTGGAGAAAACTTTGAGGCTTCCAGCGCACTCGTTCCCAGCTGAGGCTGAACAAGGCAGTGCTCCACCTCCTCGTTTCAGCTCTCATGCTGTAAACAGCGTCCTTTTCACTGTCTAGGTAGAGCCATGTCTTTTGCATTTTTGTGTGTGTGTTTTTCTCTCTCCGGTGATTTCACTCTTTAAAATGGCCCCCAGCATAGTGCTGAAGTGCTGTCCAGTGTTCCTAAGGTCAAGAGGGTTGTGTTGTTCCTCACGGAGAAAATACATGAATTAGATGTGCTCCATTCAGGCATCAGTTATGGTGTGGTTTGTCATGAGTTCAATGCTAATAAAGCAACAATATATATATTGAAGACGGTGTTTTTTAAACAGAAACCCACATAAAACAAATTAATTGATTGGTTGACAAAACCGTTGTGAACCAGAGGCTCACAGAAAGCTAGCTCTATTTCCCTTAGGAGCAGCAGGTCAGGATTTGCTAATTCAGTGTTCAAAGTGACTTTATGGAACATAGAACTACCAAGAACAATGAGAATTGACATATGCCCTTTTCTCATTTAATTTCCACACCCATCCTTTGAGGCAAGGGGGGTAATTAGCAGGGTCATTCAATGCATTAAGAGAAAGGCACAAACTTGACCTGGGTATTGAAGGGATCTTGGGAGAGGGGGGAGGTGCACGGGTGGTGGGAACAGATGTGATCGGTTCATTGGAAAGTAAGGAGATTCATCTGAACGAAGCACAGAGTGAGTAGTATTGGGACTTTCCTGGGGGTCCCTCAGTGTTATTCATAAGTCATTTGGGACCACTGGATGGAGTCTACCCATTCCTCTTTTCCTCAAATCTCTTCTGATGAGCTTAAGCACTTGTGTGGCACTTGTCTATAATTAGCAAGATAGCAGGTGATATGCTAAATTGGGATGAATTTCCGAAACCAGAATCTGATGACATGCCAAAAACATCGGAGTTTTTTCATTTCATCAACCTCTCAGCTAACTCAGGCAAGAAGGATGAAAAGATTCAGTGTGTCTCTATCTGGACATCCTCTCTGCTTCCCTGTCATTTCTTACCCTGAACACACCCTCTCTTGGATAACATAGGGATTTAAACAACTCGAAATAAAACTCTATTCTTTCAGGGAAATTTAGAATCATTGTTTTGGGATAGGAAAGGAGCTTGATAGGCAGCTCTTCCAATTCCCTCTATTTCAAATGAGAACTCTGAAGCTCTGGGAGTTAATGTGACAGACTAGGGACCACAGCCTATTTCTTCCAGTGTCAAATTGAGTGGACTTCCCATGTGTACGGCAATTGTACGTGAACATCTTCCAGGAGAGCCCTGATTCTGAAGAAGTTTGGTCCCATCGTTGTTCCAAGAGTGCTTGTACTGTGAGCCTCTGGACCCTTCATTTTGGCTCAGACAATATGGTCACCACAATTATTACACCACGCCCTCTCTCACTGATAGCTATGCTTTTCCTAGTTCTCATCCTCTTGTGGCAACTCATCCAGGCCCGTGGCTTCTACCGTCAAGTTTGCACAGATGATCCTCAAATCAAGTAAGAAAGTCATAGAATTTTAGAAGGAGAAGTAGACCTCATGGGTCATTTACCCAACTCCTTCATTTTACTGATAAAGGCAAAATTAAGTCACCCCTGAGGCCAAATCATGACCAAAATCACACAGCTCTCAAGAGATAGAGCCAGAATATAGCATAAGCCTCCAACGAATACTATCAAACTATAAAGAAATTAATTAACATGCTTACTTGCTAATTCAATGTCATGATGGGCCTCAATATTGCGAGAACCTCAGAAGCAGCATTAAAAGCAAATATATTCGTACAAAACAACGCTAAGGACTAAGATCTTCATTTGTCCCCGAGTTGAGAGGCCGCAGGCTCCAGTTTCCTTTCTAGAGCAGTATTTACTGGCCTGCATCATCGTGGAAAATAATTGCCCTGAACGCCTACCTGCAAAAACAATCATGAAAACATTTACCCGAATTTATGTAATAAAAGGAACACCTTGAATGAAACACAAATACCTGGTCCACATTTTATCAGCACTTAAAAGTCAATTATCGTTTCACACCAGAAGTGAAAGCAGCGACACTGACAGACTCCTAGCAATAAACCTACACACTCCCAGCTCTTCGGTCACTCTTGAGCCTTCTCAAGCCGCTAGAGGCCAGCAGATCGCATTGGGAGAACAAGCGTTCTACATGATCAAGGACAATAATTTGTCCTCCATTAATCTGTGCATTAAAGAAAAGTATTGTTTACGAGGCACACCGCTTTATAAATTAGCAAGTGTGGGGCACCAGAAAGCTTGGGAACCATCATCATGCTGCCCTCACCCCACAAAGGATGCTCTGACAACTGGGCTTTTTATCTGCTTACACAAAATAACTGAGTCACTGTGACAACCTCCTCTTTGAGCTCCCTGACTCCCAATTCTTGCCCTTCTAATCCATCCTACTTCCTGCGGCCAGACATTTCTGCCTGGAACATTATGTTAATCACCCTAGCCCCTGCTCAAAATGATCAGTGATTCAGAGGAGGGCCAGAGCTAGGAAGTGTCATCTGGAACAGGACCATATTCTTTCATTCATGGCCTTCTGGGGAGCCGGGGTCATGTTGACGAAAATCAACTTGGAAGATGTTATCCTAGCACAGCCAAAAAGTCACGTGGGTTACAGGTGGGTTGACCATAAGCTTCAGTTTTCCTGGTATCTCCAAGTTTGTGCCTGTTACCACAGCTAACAGCACTCCCTTCAGCTCTCAAACGTGTCCCAGTTTGGACAACAAATGTTACAGTAACACTAGTTATGAGCATTATGATGCCACATGCCCTCCACCAACATAAACGTTTTTTACTAAGTTCTAGACACCACAAGGAACCCCTCGGGACAGCTTACACAGTCTTCTGATCTAATCCTCCACTCAGCGCCACTTCATCCGCATGAGAGCAAGTAGGAACAGCATCAGGATCAGTGGGATAAGTCAGCTAGCTGATGCACCACCCTCTGTCCTACATTGTGTCCATCATTTCCTTGTGTGTCCTTGACACCTTGTGATTCTCCATCTGAAAACAGAAGGACTCAGGCTTTACTGGACTTCGTGATGCTCATCTGCCTCCCGCACATCGCATCATTAGGTCAGCAACTAAGCACCCAGAATTACACCAGGCCCGTGGAGTAGCCCAGGGAGAGGTGCAAGCTTTCCACCACATGGGGAAAGGAGGTTGTCACCAGGGGATCCTGGTTAATAGATTTTTTTAAAATTCTAGGTTAGAAGGTGTAAATTTTCTAAATCATGGAACACTTACAACTCCATATCTTTGATGTTTAAAAAGAGGACCTAGAATATTGTCCCATCTATTCCTATTAAAGTCACTCTAACAAAAAAGAATTTTAAAATACAGTCAAATACCCTCTATTTTGAAAATATTTCAAAAATAAACATCACAATCTCATCATTATACAGCTATTGACATTTTGCATATTCCCTTCCAATCTTTGCCATGTGTATAACATTTTCACTCTGCATTACAGTATACATAGAATTTTTATCATGCTTTGATTAAAACCTTTCTCCAAGTTGTTACATAGAGTTACCAATTATAAGTGCTTCACAATGTTCTTTGAATTGATATATTACAATGTAACGATTTCCCTGGTTTTGATATTTTATTTCCTTCCTATTTCCCACTAGTGCAAGGCATTTTGCTAAGCACTGGAAATAGCAAAGTTTAAAAAAATAAAAATAGGGACCAGCCCCATGGCAGAGTGGTTAAGTTCACGTGCTCCACTCCAGCAGCCCAGGGATTCACCAGTTCGATCCGGGGTTCAAACCTGGCACCGCTATATGGCATCCCATATAGCAGAACCACAAGGACTTGCAACTAGAACATTACAACTATGTACTAGGGGGCTTTGAGGAGAAGAAGAAGAAAGAAAGAAAAAAAGATTGGCAACAGATGTTAGCTCAGGTGACAATAAAAATATATAAATAAATAAAAATAGATGCTTTTACTAAATAAAACATTTTGGACTCTCTTTGAAGAGCACATTTGAATTCTTGAGATAGATTTGAATAGTTCTGGTACCTTCTTCATGTATTAGTCACAAACTTGAAGAAAATAAGGAGGATGAGAGAGCGAAGGAGACAAGGCAAGAACAGGGAGAAGAGGAAAGGAGGGAAGGGAGAGGGAGAAGCCAGCGCGGGAGAGGAGGGGGAGGGAAGGACCTCTAATTACAAGGACAAATTGAGGGTCTTACTTCTGTTCTGACATTTGCTTCATGTAAATGATGGAAATACCATACCAATTCATTTGAATACATGTCAAGTCTCTCCATGAATTATAATAAATGTCAGCATCATTCTAATATTTAAAAACAAAAGCTATCTATAATTCAGACATGACCCTTTCCCTATTGTCTACTCCATCATGTAAAATATCCATTGCCTGGCCTTTAAGCCCTTATATACTCTCACCCACACAGCCAAACCAATTTTTCTCCACACGAAACCTCATCTCTAGTCAGGACTCCTTACTGGGAAACGAACACAGAGAGGCTGCAGTTGCCATCGTGGAGGATTAGCTTGCATCAGAGTAAATCTCCTGCAGCTAACAATTATCATTTCTGGACAAAATTTTTAAAAGTAAACTATTTTAAGGCACTGGAGAATAACTAGAAGTATGCATAAATTGGAGAGGAGTAATCCCTTAAAAGAAAAGGAATTGAACTGGGTGAGATCATCAGTTTTACAGCTTTTCTCTTAAGAGATCTCCCCAGTCCCAGGGATGCTGGACAGCTAAAATTCAAGCAGAACTGCAGTCTTATTGGATCGAAGTGTCTGACAACAGAGTTCAGGGCCTCCAGAATAACTGGAAGTTAAGAAAGAAAATTCAGAAAATGGAGGAGCCAAAGATAGAAACCCCAAAATATGATATGTAAACTCCCCTCAAATCTTTGGCTGACTTTTATGCTACCTTTGCAGAAGGAAAACTGCAAGGAACCAAGCAGAAAGCAACAGCTGGAAGGCTAAGAGAGGTGAGCAGGAATATCTGGTTCCACTCACAGCAGAGTAGAAAGAGTTTGAAGTCTGAGTGTTTGCAAGTTAGAGGGGTTTGGTAAATACCTTGGGCTTTTCACTGAAACCCCAGAAGGACACTTCTTAGGATTAAAATGTATGCCTCTGAATTTAGAGAGTCACCCTATCAATACTAAGAGCAAAATCAAACATACCCACTTTAATAAAACCAAGCCTTCATATATCCAAGGGGATCAGCCAGTAATTTAATTGCCTGGAAGAATAAAATTAATACTCTTCAGTGGAAGACAAAAGAATCCAGAGATTTCACAATGGATTGTTCTTAATGTCCAGTGTATAGTAAATAAACAACAGACATGCAAAGAAACAGGAAAATGCAACATGACATCAAGAGAAAAGATAGTCAATAGAAATTAATCCCGAGATGACCTAAGGTTGGAATTAGCAGATAAAGACTTTAAAGCAGCTAATTTAAGTATATTCAAAGACTTAAAGGAAAAACTTGTCAGAATGACTATAACAGATAAGGAATATTAACAGAGAAATAGAAAATATTAAAAAAGAACCAAAGGGAAACACTAGAATGAAAAAGGGAAATTACTGAAATTTTAAAATTCACTAAAAGAGCTTAACAACAGATTAGAGACTACAGAAGAAAGAGTCAGTGAACTTAAAATCATAATCAATAAATGACTCAATAACAGAGAGAATAAAGACTCAAAAAATAAAATAAACATGTCCTTGGTGGCCTGTGGGGCAATATTAAGCTCTCTAACACATACAATTAGAGTCTCAGGATAGAAAAAGAATATGAAAGAAAAAATATTTGAATAAATAATCACTGAAAATTTCCCAAATAGAATGAAAAACATTAAATTAGGGTTCCAAGAGTTCATTTGAATCCCAAGCAGGATAATTTTTTTATACCACATCCAGAAACATCATAGTTAAACTGTTGAAAACCAAAGGTATAAGGAAAATCATAACAGCATTCAAGAGGGAGAGAGGGAACACATTACATACAGGGAAACAATAATAAAAATGAAGACTGAATTCTCATCAGTAACAGTGGAGGCTGGAAGATAATTGAACGAAATTTTTTTAACTGCAGAATAAAGTGGGGGAGAGAATCTATCAACTCGGAATTCTACAGCAAGTGAAAATATTCTTAGTGCTATTTCATGATACTAAAAACGTGATAAAGACATTCATCACCAGAAATAATAAATTATAAGAAATGGTAAAGGAAATTCTTTGGGCTAAAGAGAAATGAAAGCAAATGGAAACTCAGATCTATAGGAATGAATAAAGAGCACCAAGAAAGATAAATATAGGAATAACTAGAAATGATTATTTTGTCTTCTCAATTTCTTGGTGGAGTGTTAAATTGTGCAACCACTTAAGAAAAAGTTTTGACAGTCTCATCAAGTTAAACACACACCTGATCTATAAACCTGCAATTCCATATCTAGGTATTTACCTAAGAGTGATGAAGACGTATGTCCACAAAAATGCTCATTATGGAATGTTTATGATTCATAGCTCATAATAGCTAAAAACTAGAAGCAATCCAAATGTCCATCAACAAGAAAATAGATAAATAATGGTATATTCATACAGTAGAATACTATTCAACAGTAAAAAAAGAATGGATTACCAACACACAACATGGATAAATCTCAAAAACATTATGATGAGTAATAGAAGCTACATTCAAAAGAATAAATACTGTATGGTTCCATTTATATTAATCTCTGGAACAAGAAAAATTAATCTATGGAAACAGAAATCAGAAAACTGAGTGCCATGGGAGTGGGGATGATGGAACTGGACAGGAGGGAGCCTGAGATGACAGAAATTTTCTTTATCTTTGTAATGATGGTAGTTACATAAGAACACACGGTTATCAAAACCCATCCAACTGTACTCTTAGGACTTGTGCATTTCACTGTAGGTAAATTTCATCTGCACTTAGAGACTCTAACCAACATTATTCGTCTTCCAGAAATACCCCTCCATATCCCCTTCCACATCCAAAACCAAGTCCATCCAGACCCTCCAAAAGCTCTCCCTCTTCCTGGAAGCATCTCTTAACAGTGCAGGTTTTCACGGAGCTCTCTCCTCTCTGACGTGTTAAATGTGTTTTAGCTTTATCTCCCCAAATAGTTGGCGAGTTTCTTGAGGGCAGGGATTGCATTTTCTGCACAGACGACACTGCAAAGAGTGCATGTGATCTGACTTCTTCTGTGGGCAAAGCACCATGCTGAGTGTTGTGGGAAATTCCCAGGGGAAGGAGACACAGATTCAGCCCTCGAGGCCCATCCTCCAACTTATGAGAGGTGGGCACACCAAGCTATCATTCGGCAAGGAAAACTGAGAAAACAAGAAAAGTGTCCCATGAGAACTGGGGATGGAAAGTCAATTCCAACTTGGGAGACCTGGAAGTTCCTGCTGAACGAGTTTGAATTCAGTCAAGGTCTTAAAAGAGAAATAATAATATTTTGCTTCTATTGAGTGCTTACATCATGTCAGGCATGGTGCCAAGTTTTAACATATAGCATATCATTTGATCCTGATAAAAGTCCTGTGAGGTCTGTTCTGTTATTTTCCATATTATTAATGATGAACTTGGTCCTAGAGGTCAGGCAACAAGGTCAACATGGCTAGTAAGTGTCCAGTAAGGGGATTCGAACCCAGAGACGCCTGACTCTGGGACCTGAGCTCTTAGCCACTACATTACTCCATATGAATAGAGAGAAAGAGAAGAGGACAGAGCATTTCTCACAGAAAGACATGAAGTCACAGAAGAAAGTGCATGGAGTGGTGGCATGGGATAATTTATTAGAAAATTGGGGATGAGGCGTCTTAAAGACCAGGCTCGACTTTTAGACTTTTTCTGCCATACCTTAAGCATACTCTAATTGAAAGTTCTTCTCTGGTAGGTTTTGTAAGTAATGAGTCAAGGGATAACTTTCTAAGAAATAATAACTACAGTCAGGAAACTTACAATAAGGCAGTTTTCCTGTTGTCTGTGGGGGAGAGCTCTCTTTCTCTCTCCTTTTCGTCATATTATGACTTGTTACAACTGTACAAATACAGCCTCGTGAGAGGCCTCTGCTCTGATGAATTCATTGTGGTGGGTCCTCGTCACTGAGTTTTGAGGTCAAAAAAATTAGCTTTCGTACCCTCTACATACCATCAAGACAGTTTAGATAAATGAAAAATCTATCCACACTTTTCTGGAGTATTAGGCTAATTCTCTCCCACTCTCAGCCCCCCTGAATTCGACTCTAACCAACCCCCATCCCACTACCAACAGATGAGACAGCTTTCCCAGTAGGGACTTCCCATTCACCGGAAATGATGCCACAATGGTCAAACGTTAACATAGGTCTATTTCCCCCTTCGAAGGTTTAAAGTTGAGTTCAACTAGGAGAGAGAGAGACAGGTAAGTCACTCTCAAGTTTAATCACAAAGAAAACATTAGTGCATACATCAAAACCATGATGATAATTGATTGACTAATGCCCAATAAAATATTAGTCACCTGTACATCATATACAACACTGAAGTTGAAGGGTACATCTCATTGCATGCTTTAAGCCAATCTTAACCCTCTCCCTATGTAGACATCAATTTGCAAAAATAATTATACTTTTTTTGAATTCAAAGCTTTGGGTACTATTGTTGACTGAAGCCCTTCAAATGTGTGCTGATTACCGTGCCAACGCAATGTACATTAGCAGAGAGCTCAGGTATTATACAGAAACTTTAAATCAGAAAGAGTTATAAGAGGCTAATAATGAAGATGAAGTAATGCTGAAAGTACTAGCCTTTTATTCTGAACTCAAGAAACACATTAGAAAATACGTTTTAAGAGTAGGTCATAGAGAACATAAACGCAAAGTAGAAGAAAGAAAAGTGAAAAAACTATACTGGACTGGAGAAGGAGAAGTGGAGAAAGGGAGGTAGGCTGTACCTTAAAAGGATATGCATAATTTAGAGAATAGAGTGAAGAGACTCTAGAACAAAGGGACCATCCATTTACATATAGCAGAAATCATTCCACAATAACCAAGATCCTGCCTGCCGTCTCTGAGAAGTATCATTTGAAATTGAGGACATGTTTGTACGGAAATCTTCAATACTGCGTCCTATCCCATGCTCTAAGAGGCCAGGCCATCCTTCCTACCACTGTTTAACTTCCAACAGCCCACAATAACCTAACTTAAGATTATGTTTAAACATTTTTAAATAGAGCGTTATGGAAAACAAATAAGCAATGAAATCGTTTAGAAGGGAAATCAGAGCAAAACCCAAGATAAGGCATAGGGAAATACTAGTCCGCAAACTTCATGTCTTGCAATCTCAGTTAAATGCTGAAGGTAGGATGCAAATTCCTCTCTGGACTTCCTAGCTTCCAACACAAACAGGGAAAACACAGTTGGTCACAGCAGCGACTCTCAGACTTTTTGGTCTCATAATCTCTTTACACTCTAAACTCATTGGAGGCCTCAAAGAACTTTTTTTGTGGGAGCTTTAGGTTACATCTATCAATAGTTATCTTGTTAGCAATTAAAACAGAAGATTTTAAAATATTTATGGATTCATTTTAAAATAACAATAAAGCTATCACATAACAAAAATGAAATATATTTATGAAAAGTAATTATTTTCTCAAAAAAATTAGAAGATTGGTATTTACATTTCACAAATCTTGTTAATGTCTGCTGAATAGCAGCAGCTAGATGCTCATATCTGCCTCTGCATTCAGTCTGTTGGGATATTATACATGTGCAGTCCTGGTAAATGCCACTTATGAGAGAGCAGGAGTACAGAAGTCAAATAACATCTTCATCTCAGTAGGAATATGGTTTTCATCCCAGGGGCTCCCTGAATAGGTCTCAGGACTGCCCCCTCCCCACCCCGGGACTCCTGATAGACACTTTGAGAACCACAAAGTTACAGGAACCACAGGTCCTATAAGACAAAAGCAAAGATTGCTCAAGAGGCATATGGTCTTTAGAAGAGTATGTTCTGAGAGAAAAGACGTGTTCCCTTGAGTCATAAAGGGACCAGCACGTAATGTGGCGTACTGCATGCTCAAACCATCCTAATAGTAAACATGGGAGCAAGTGGTATACGATTACCCATTCACAAAGGAGATATACACGCATTCCCTATTTCCCATAATTTATAGCTTCTGGACAATACACGAGTTAATGAAATCAATACTTCCTGTAATTGATGTCAAGTGCATTTTGTAACTATGTTTTGTGGTCTGTGACTTTTATGAGCTTGCTCCATAAAACAATTAACAACTCCATAAAAATAATACTTTGACATCGCTTTTTTCACTTTAAGCCTTTTGCTATATCCCTGTTGTGAATAAAGGATACAGTATCACGAAACTTCATGGTCTCCAATACCTGAATGAGGACATTATTTCTCCTACCTCCAAACTATCCTATTTTAATACGCTTTTTATTTTTAAGTCCTTAATAGACAAAAATGCAGAGCAGTTAAGAGAATAACTGTGGAGTCAGATGCGCCTGCATTTGAATCCCAACTCTTCCCCCCATTAATTTCGTAACCTTGAACACTTGTTTTGACCTCTTTGAGCCTCAGCGTTCTCATACATAAAATAAGAATAATAACAGCAGCCACCTCGTAAAGTCATTGTGAGAATTAAAGGCAACACAGATAAAAACATCAGTACAGGTCTTAGCCCTTAAAAAGCACTGAAAACTGTCAGTTATCAACTGCAAGCGTTATAGAATCTCTCCCTGGCAGCCCTCCCGTCCCAGGATCCCTCTTTGTTCCATTGTCAAGAGCACACAAGACACCCAAAAGGCAGGTGGGAAGTGATGGAGAATGGAGACCAAGAGAAGCGAAGATACAGAGGTAGAGCTGGCAACGTGGGACTGGGGCCAGACCTGGGGAAGACTAGCACAGAATTCAAGCAGACCTGGAGGATTTCCATGTCTGAACACTTCCGATCCTTCCGCGGGAGAGACAATGAATGTCAGCTAACATTGAGTTTCCATTTCTGAGTTTCTATTCATTGTGAGTCTCTGTAATGATTAAGGAATTTTGCTGATAGACTGCTTGGGCCGAGCACATTACCCACTAGGTTCCCTTGGTGGTCATGCCGGTTGGCTCCCAACCACCCCAGGGGATAGTTTAACCATTATTGGTAATATTCATTCCTCTTTTTGGCTCTTGGTTTAGAAATTAGAAATTCTGGCTTAGGTTCTGTAAGACAGAATCAGCTTTGGGAGGAAGGGTTGTAACCGTGCGGATTATCATTCAATAAATATTCACTCCCCAGCTCTTCCCACTGTGAGCAGAGTCTACGTCTCCAGCCCACTTGTGCTGGGCTTGGCCATGTAACTTATTTGGGCCAATAGAATGCTAGTAGGTGGGAAGTTACAGGACTGAAATGTGCTTGCACAATGTGACTTAGCCCTTGCTCTCAGTTGGCCCGCCATGAGAAGAGATGTCCTTATTAGTTGCTGTCCTTCAGCCCATGCCCCAGGACAAACAGCTGTGAAGCAGACCTGAACCTAACCCACAGCCTGGAGCTCTTCCCGCACGCCCCGCACACGGAAGCAGACCTGCCCAGCCTACAACAGCCAAACCACAGCTGACCTATGAGTATGACAATGTATACTTTTTCTATACCACAAAGTTTGGGATACTTTTTCACTCAGCATTGTTGTGGCAATAGCTGACTGATACAAATAGCTAGGCAGAGTGTTTGAAAAAAATTTTCCAACTCCTAAAAAGAGACGTACCAGAAGAGAATTCTGGATGTAACACCTGGACCTGCTGTACTCATCTTGCAACCATGAAGAAGTCAGCCTACACTGAGGAGGCCCTGTCCTCAGTATCATCGATAACACTGAGCCCACTGATCATGGAAGGCCTTCTGCTTGCCTTCTGTATGTTAAACAAAATTAATTTGTTTTTATTTTTTTGTTTTTTGGTGAGGAAGATTGGCCCCGAGCTAACATTTATGGCAATCCTCCTCCACTTCACATGTGGGATACCACCACAGCATGGCTTGATGAGCAGTGTCTGGGTCTGTGCCTGGAGTCCAAGCCCGTGAACCCTGGGCCACCAAAGAGGAGGCAGCAAACTTAACCACTGCACCACCTGGCCAGCCCAAAATTAATTTTTTTAAATGCTCTTGTTGTTCACCCACTTTAAATCACAGTTTTCTATTTACTGCAGAAATCTTCTGATATTTTTGTTTTGTCTAAAAAGAAAAAAAAACACAGTTATGCAACACAAAGACAGCGTAAAAACACACTGCAGGCAAGAAAGGGATACAACCCTTATCAAAGACCGTAGAATTCTGCCTCCGAGAGGGCTGTCTTTAGCGCCGATTGATGTCAGTCAGCCTCATTCCCGATATTCTTTTCCTCTGAGGCAACTGTAGTATTTTTGACACGAATAAGAAGGTTCTGGAGCGTGTGCTCACGAGCATTTGGAAGACAAAGTTACTTTATGTAGTAAGATTTTTCACAGTGCAATTGTCACTTAGAATTAAGGCATTTGATGAATTTGGGGGTAATTGAAGGGGTAAGGCCTGGGCACGTCACAGAAACTTTGCGCTCTAGTTTCCTCATTTGTTAAATGAGGTCCCTTTTTCCTAGGGTCCCTATCAGCTCTAAATCCACTGTAATTCTATAAAATGAGTTTCTCCTGGGTTTCTCGCCTTGCATGTGCCCTTAAGGCTTCAGTGTAACACTCGGCAGCCTGCCATAAAATCAGGCCTCCACGGGCCTCAGGCACACAAGATCTCAGTCCAGCTGGGTGTGCACCAGACCAGTTTGTCTGAACTTTCAGTCAATCCCCACAGGCTGCTGGCTTCCTTATTCATCCTCGCACTTCCAGCTTCTCCATTTCCCTCCTCACACCCAGCCCTGCTTGCCCATCCACAGTCCTCCATTTCTCTCTGCAGTGCAGAATGATCTTCTAGAGTCGCTGCACCACGCGGTCAGGACCAAATCTGTTTGCATTTTTTCCACCCCACCCTCCTGGAAATCCTCTGTCCAGAGCTAGCTGAAGATGGCACCTGGCCACTGCCACTCCAATTGATGGTCTACACACACACACACACACAAAATGGTCTGCAGGGACAGCTGTCCTTTGCTGATGTCCCTCCAAGCCTTGGAATGGTGGAGGGAGGGGACATCTCTCTCTCCTACTCCATGCTGATCTTTGCTGCCTGAGCCCAGCTGAGACACTGTTACATACACATACTGACTGAAGGAAATAGACGGCATGACAATTTTTTTTCAAAAGCCCCACTGTCCAGTTCGTGAAATCAACATTCAGTTCTCTTTATGACAACATAGGAGATGCATTCATTCAACTAAGAAAACTTGGGAAATGCAGTAAAATTATCGCATCCTCTGTCATTGCAAAGTTCCTACCACTTGGAGAAGACATTGGTTTTGCTACTAGATTTGGCCTGGAGAAGGAAAAGAAAGATCCCTGAACTTCCCCTAACTGTTCACTCCTCCTGTCAGAACACCCTAAATATTACATTTCCATAACTAAGTGACCAATGCATTCACGGTGCCCCATCTTACTTACCTTCTCGATCCCGATTGCCGCATCTCGGCTCCCACCAGTGGAACACAGACTGGAAAGATACCAAGGGATCCCACACTACAAGGCAAGCGCTGCACTGGTGGGATGAAGCATCGTGAAGTCAAATAGTCCCTGCCAAATTTGGCAACAATTACTGCTGATGGGTTCCCAAATCTAGACATGTTCCCTTTGTGCAAGGCCAGTGTGCCTGATGCTTTCTGTTCAGGTCTTCTGGGTACCTGGAACTTTTCTACCATTACTACACACACACACACACACACACACATACGCATTTTCAGTGTATCAAAGGGGCCATCGTTATCTGACTAGGACCCCCCCATTTAGGGATTCTACCAGCCCTTTTGGAAGGCTCTAAGCCTATCCTTAAGTCTTCTTTGCCTTTCAATAAATTTCTGCCCTGGGTTAAGAATCTAGACTTCACCCATCCAGCAAATATGTACTGAATCCTCACTATGCATAAGGCGCTATGCTAATTATTAGACTCTTCATTAGACCTTGCAATTAGCTACTGCCACACGAGCACAGTGGCCTTCTCCATTCCTGCCAGAGTCGAAAGCAAATGCTTAAATACATGGAGAGCGTTCCTGACACTCTTTCCCAGAGCCCATTATTTGATCACTGCAAGCACTATGCAGCAAATTAAATTGAGCTGTTAAATCACATTTCTATATCCGGTCACTCACTTCCTGGAACCTCCTTTTTCTACCAAAGACAACTGACAATGGGAAGAAGTGGAAACACCATCTGTGCTGTAAGTCGGCCAGTTTTCTTCCTTGAACTTCAGAGCGACTAGAGGTCCATTTGCATCGAAAATGGGAGTATCTTTCACTCTCCCATTAATCAGTAACGATCTGTTCCAAAGGCTTAAACCTTGGCAGATTTCCCACACGGCAGCCACAGCGATCTTTGTAAAGTGTAAATATGATCATGTCCCCTGTCTCTTAGAAGGAAATCTGTATGTCTTACCTGGGATTATAAGGCCTTCGCGCTCTCTAGAACTACATTTCCCATTCCCATACCTACCTCTTCCACGTCTCTGTCACATAATTTCTGACTGCTTATCACAATATGAAATTACTTTATTAATTTGTGTAATTGGCTCCCCCTGGAATGGGTAAGCTCCTTGAGAGCAGTGGGCATGTCTGTCTCATTCATTGCCATTTTTTCAGTACCTAGCAGAGCTCCCGGGTCATAGCAGGCATGCAATAAGTATCTTTAATAAGTTACCTTATTAATAAAGGAATAGATGCCTGGCTCTCCTTTATAATTTATAAACACTCTTGGGGAGGGAGGTGAAACCCTCCATTTCATGGATTTCTCTTCTTTCCATTGGGAGGCCCCAACAGCCACTTTCTCAGTCACCCTCCTGGGATTGGTCATGTTTATAATTGTCCCTTTTTATACTTTTAGAAACCAATAAGCTCACTGAACTCGTGTGCGTCAAAGAGCTTTGTGAAGCACCACAGAGATGTGGCTAGACTCAACCCCAGTTGTGGTTGCTGCAATATTTTTGGTTTACTGAGTAGGTTTTTATTTTCCTTCAGAGACACAAGATTTCCCGTCTAAACATAAGCCAAGAACACGTCTCCATCTTCCTTTCCTCCGGTAACCACAAAATATGGCGCCGAACTTTTGTGGATTTTTTAACATTACCTGGTCTAGATCTGAGGTGTTTCCTGGTTCTTCCATGATAGCTCAATGTGTGACCAATAACGCAGAATTCTTTAAAGCATTTTTTCAAATCTATGAATTCATTAAGCATTAAACTTGTAACTATAGTTTAATTAACTTTGAAGTCAAAAGAACTTATGTCCTGGGAAAAGAATAGAGTTAAAGAATCCAGGCAGGCTTGCCTTAAAGATGTGATCAAAAAGGTGACATAGAGAATGAACTAGAATGAGAGGGTGCAGTAGCTGTCACTACAGTCCTCAAGCTGTTCTCCTGCTGAGGCGGCTCAGCATCCTGCTCTTCTAGTCGAGAGTGACAAACAGGGGGTCAGCCCCATGGCCAAGTGGTTAAATTCACGCACTCTACTTCAGTGGCCCCAGGTTTGCCACTTCGCATCCAGAGCTCGGACCTACACACAGCTCACCAAGCCATGTCGTGGTGGTGTCCCATATATACAAATTAGAGGAAGACTGGCGTGGATCTTAGCTCAGGGACAATCTTCCTCAAGCAAAAAGAGGAAGATTAGCAAGACATGTTAGCTTAGGGCCAATCTTCCTCACAAAAAAAATTAAAAGTGACAGACAGATGGGGATATGGATGATTCATAGAACCAGCAAATGCACAAGCCCTTAGACATCAGCTTGTCCATACCTCCACTATAAACAGGCCTGAAAACTTTTATCCAGGGAAGAAAAATCCATTGGGAATGGGGAGAGCTGCAAAAAAGAGAATTTCTCTAGCCACTGCCCCTGTCACGGCTGGGCCTGGCAGCCTGCTTCATTGCACAGGGTTGCAGAAAACCGACAGACTCCCAAAGACATGTTTGCTCTTGTTCCTTTCACTACAAGTCATGATGAGGTCTCAATCCAGCAAATAGAAGTAGCAATCCAGTTTGTCACTGGGGTTGGGGCATGAGTATGAAATAAAACGTCTAGAATCTGTCACCAAGAAGGGGGAAAAATCAACAGCAGCCATAGAAAGACATGCACAGATCCATATCCATGTCTCCTAATTACTCATATCCCAGGATGTTCCGTTCATGACCTCCATGAGCTAAAGGGCAGGGAGAGCCTGCTGAAAACACCAGTGCATCCTGTACTCTGGTGAACGCATAGGTCGTGAGGTTTCAGCTCCTTTTCTTAGGCACGGATGGGATATTTCAGAAGGCCATGCGCCTTTGTTATTAAGAAGCTGTACATCATCAAAGAAGGCAGTGAAAGACCATATTCCCACAGGGTTTCACCCTTCTTTCTACGCAACGCCTAAGAAGACTCCTTTATTCCCATCTTATTCATTTCCCTCTAGCTGAGACCAAGAACCCCAAAATGTTCAGCTCCGAAATTAATGCACATTTACAGCCAGGGAGTATTTCCTTTCACTGAATTAGGAATGAGGAGCAGAGAGGGAGAAAGGAGGTAATTTAAGTTGCTCTATTGTTGGGAGGGAGGGGAGTAATTCCTGCTTATTTCAGCAGCTTGCTGTGTCCCACCATCATTCCTACCCCCCTTTATTTTATTTATCTCTTTACGGCCTGTCTGATAATGCTATAACCATTTCCTGTTGGATGGTGGCTGAGGAAGCTTTCTCCAGGCCCAAGAGCAAATCAATAAAAGTCAGCCATGGCGATTCATAAAAATAAAATTGTCATCATTATTGTTCAATTATTGCTGTGTCTGTGGAAAGAATCTCAAGAACTGAAGGTTTCTTGGCAAATATTTATAAGCTGCGTTGAATGGTGCTAATGAATGAGTGGGTGTGCATTAGACTGAAATGCGATGGTGTTTGATTTATACGAAGTCCAGGTCTGATTGCTAATGTTAAATCCATTAAAGTGTCTCTTAGATCTGCCTTAATGTACTCCCCTGCATATAATAGAGCTTAAACATACCCGTTTACTTAGCTTTTCATTATTGGTCGAATATTTGTCTTTATTACATTATGCCCATGATAAATTTGACTTATGATAGTTTAAAAAATAGCACTTTCGGAAAGCAAGGCTTTTAAGAAGCTACAGAAGTAACACCAGATTCCCCAGTCTTCCCACAGATAAAAAAGCAGAGTATCCCCAAATAATTATTATTTTCAAAAGCTCAAACTGTAAAATCTGAGCCTGTCCCAGATCACAAAATCCAGATGCTCAGGGGAAGCAGAAATATTTCATCCTGGAAGGAAAATAACAAACAGAGGAATGAAAGCTGTCTGCCTAAGCTGCCACCTTTGGAGTGTCTCTGGGGTGGAAAGCTTTTTGTATTTCTTGAAAACGCTGGTCCCTGAAGGAATCCATAAAGCACAAGTGTAAACAGGAACAAGAGGTTGAAAAGACTTAGGCTTAATCACCAAGAGTCCCCTCTAAGGTCAACCATTTCACAGGGATTCTGTAAAGGGCAGTGAGTATGAAATACACCCGCTGCCCACACGCCCCGCCTTGAATCTACAAGAGTTTTCCATTCACAGCCCAGGAAGTCCCAGGCGCCAAGCGCCAAGTCAATTTGGGGTGTACTGCTGATGCTTCCCCCTCCGTGCTTCACTGGCTTTACTTGAAAGCTTGGCTTCCTGCTAAATCGGTGTTTGGTGATGTGTGTCTGGATTAGGATGAGGAACAGACTTCCTGTTTATTTCTGACAATGCCGCTGCTACCTCCAGTTTCAGTGCTCCAATCCCTCCTCTTACAGGAGACCCAAAACAGAGATGGGAGACACGGCATGGAGAATGAAGCCTGAGGCTCTCGATAAGAGGAGGCAAGATAGATAAACAGGTAAAATAACTGAGTCCCACCAATAAAGCAGCTGAACATGAACTGCAAAGTAATAGGGAGATGATTCTCTAAATAGCTCCATGGTTATTTGGTTCCTACTCAGGGTGTGGACAAGATGGCTCCAAGCGACAAGTATTGAGGCCGCCCATGCCGGGCAGTGTGGGAAACAGATAGAATAGACCACATAGCTCCTTCTCTCAGAGAATTTATAGTTCTGTTTTGTTTTGTTGAGGAAAACGAGAAAAATATTTACTAAGCTGAATAACCAGGGATAAATAAGAAATACAAAACCTCAACTACTGCAACGTACCATGAGCAGACTAGACAGTTAAGTGCTGTGTGCACAATGGGTGGGGACACAACAGGCTGGTCCTTGTAGAGGGTTTTAGGGAGCAAGATGGATGCAAGGTGGATTGTGAAGGAAAGGCTTTGTGGGAGAGATGGGGAGTGAGCTGTGGCAGTAGAGAGAAATGTGCATGGAAGTTGCAAAGCCTAAGAAATATTTTGACTTAAAGTAGGTTGAATCATATTTTAAAACCGAAACATATATACATGTACGCACAAATGAAATTACCAAAATCCAAGTATTTATCACACGTTTTCATTGACTGTACATTTAGGACCACCTGACACTAAATACTGATATATTTTGGATTTACATAAACAAATCTAATCCTAGCTTGGATCTACAGCCAACTCTATTTTTTGTTGCTTCAAATTTCACGATGACTACTTACTGTAAGACAAACGCTAAAATTAAGTTTTATCAGACTGCACGGGGTGGGAGGGTCTACATAGATTTAAGGTCCCTAGATTCACTTGTTTAGCTTTGTTCCAGGGAGTACTAGACAAGAATGGAAAGGGTAACGTGAGGTGTGCAATATGTGTTGCCAAGGAGTTGCCATGTTATCTGGCAGCTGAAAGTAAAAAAAAAAAAAAATTTCACCATCAAAAAAATTAGCTGTAGAACAAAAAGGTCCTTCTTGGAACAATATATAGCAAAGAGAATTTTTTTTAAAAAACTATGCACCGTCATTTAAAATAATGCTACTGACTCTTTCCAAAGGAGATCAATGTGGAGGGCTCCCCCCAGGAACAAGGATGAATTTACTTTGATCCTTTCACCATCTCTCATTCCATTGTTCTTGTGTCTCCCAGTGGCAAAGATTTGGAAGCTGACTGACTGGAGTAATGATGCAATGAGTGGCCAAAAAATATGGGAGAAAGTACACACAAAACAAGTACACATCTTGCATTAGAAATGCACACAGGCAAGAAAGGCAGCCAGGGATGATGATCTGGATTACAGCCAAAACTTTTAGCCATGAGATAGATGCCCAAGGCTAACGGACTGTTGGACACGATGAGCAGCATTCCCTTCAATCTCCAAGGTCCTGTCATTCTATGATTCCTGGAACAAGAAAGGACAGGATTCCTGGCAAGATCAGGAAAACAGAGGGAGTGGTAGATGGGGACCAAGATTTATTAAGCACCTACTATTTGCCAGAGAAGATGGTAAACATTTATATACAATATCTAATTGGATCTTCTCAATAATCCTATGATCCTCATTATACCAATGAGTAGACTAAGGCTCAGAGAGGTTACTTAACAAACACATGGTTACTCAGGTACTAAGTGGCCATAGCCTAGGTTGGTGCAACCAGGGTTGATAGTGACAACATTTATGAGGCAGTATGGCATGGTCACTGGTGAATCAGAGCAGATGCAGCAATCAGTGAGAAGAGATGCCAGATGTGAACAATGAGCATGGTTGTACATGCAGGAACCAGCACAGGTTTACCTCAACGCCCAGGTTCTTCCCATTAAACACAAAGCAAGCTTCCTTAAACCCTTGCTTTGTCTTTAAACGGGTGTTCTCATTTACTTAAACATTCAGGTACGTTTTTGATAATTTAAACACTTTAGGTAGACATCCATCAATCCCCTTAAGTGCCTCTTATTTGGGGAAGAGGTGGTTGTCCAATTAATATATTAAAGCAGAAAAAAAAATTCCTGTCCCATTTTATCCGCACTGTAGCACACAAGATAGGCTTCAGCTATCACTGGCAAATAGCCAAGTCATCATTCACTTTCGCCCAGTGCTAATGCCAAATTAATCTGAAAAACACCAAAACAAGTCACTTGTTCTAAAATGTAAGGGACATACCTTGCAAAAGCGAAATCTGCATGTATCTCTAAATTGTAAAGTATTACCAAATAATGGTAAATCTACCAAGTTACTTTAAACTTATCCCAGTTGAATATGATCCTGCAAATATTATTTGTAACCTGAAAATAAATCAACATGGGAAGAACCTATAGAGACTGGCCTCTTCAGAGTCGCAATTCACACACAATGTCAACGATATTGATAGATATGTAATAGATAAATGAGATAGACAGATAAAAAGTATTTTAGTTATCATGTGAAGACATCATTTCTATCGTCAGAGTTAACTCAAGTTAATCCTTGACATCGAAATTCAGCACCTCCAAGTGGATGTTGGCATGGAATGTAGCTGTGGAAAAATAAATACATAAAGGGTTTTTTAGGAGAAGCATGCCTTAGGACATAAACGCTTTGTAGGGAGGAAATAAGAAACTGGCAGAGACAGATAAAACCTTTTTTTTTTTTTAATTACATAGCAATTGCAGTACCCCAGTGATCTCCAGCAAAATCTAAAAAAGAGATATTCTTAATCAAGAGTTTGGGATTTTCTATGCAATTATTCCAGAAATTTCTTCAAGGGAAATGATAACAAACGTCCTGTCCTTCATGCCAGTGGGCTTCACTGGCAGGAGCAGGGGATAGAGATGAGGGGACTGGAGCTGTAGTCCTGGCAACACCTCAGCTGTATGAGCTTGGTCAAGCCACTTTTTCTCTGTGTCTCAGTTTTATTCTATAAAGTGGAAATGTTACGTCCTCCTACCAATACCTGGTGATCTCTGTGAGGACAGAAAGAATACATATGTTTGTCTAGATCCAGGGGTGATACTCCAAATGTTTAACAGCTCTACCTCATTCCAGGAGGACTCAAGACAACTTAAAAAAGAAACACAATACCAAAAAAAATCATTTTTAAGTTAAAGAATTTAGGGCAAAGAGAACATAAAGGTCAACCAAACGATAAAGAAGAGCACCAGGTTTAGGGAGGCGTCTCTCGGAGGGGCCCTAACAAGGGAGACACTGAGAGGCACTAAGCTGACCCTCTACACAGGAGACTTTCTATTTCCCAGTTATCGATCCGTCATCCTCTACGACTGTGATCTCTGGGTTGTTCTCCAGATGTTCCTTGAGCCTCTCTGAGAAGGAAGAAAAGTAAAGAAACATTTATTTTATGTCTACTATTCTCGGTACAATGTCGGCCCTCTGTAAATGTTATCTCATATAACCCTCACACCAACACTAATGTAAATGAATTGCTATCCCCATTTCACAGATCACAGGAAACGGAGGTTCCAAGAGGGTAATTCTCACAGCATCCAAGTCTGGAGCCTTGAAGGTGTATTAGGGTCATTGCCGTAGCAACAAGTTCAGATTAATAAAATGGGAACAAACAACCTTAAACAAATAATGATTTACAAAGAACCCTGAACTCTACTACAGAAATATGTCAGCATCCCCAGCAGACACAGATGTGGGGGCCATCTTTAGGGTGATAATATAGTAAACCATCAAAGAAAGCTGGATATGGACACACAAGATTTATTTCTACTGCAAAAACTATATATCATTCACCCTAAACAAATATTTTCATTAAAAAATTGTCAGATATTTTAATTCCTTTAAAATTCATACTATAACTTGCACCATACAATAGATCATCCACCATGTTTATGGAATGCTGATTACATATTGGGCGTCATACACTCTGAAGGAACCTGCATCATTTTAATAATTATATGTTTAGACACAACAGATAACATGTTAATCATTATATTGTTAGTTTGCATTTTGGCCATGATTTGCCATTAAAAATAAGTTTTTGGTTAGTCTATACAGACTGCAGAATCAAATATCTTCAAAACATGAAAAAATAGATATTTGTTGAAAATCCATTACATTCCTAGCACTGGAGTAAGCATTATGGAACTGATAAAACCACTAAACAAATGCAGAACATGAGTCTCCCATCATTTCCTCTTATAATTAGGGCAAGTCAGCTACCAAGATAGTTGAATCAGCAAGATTAAACGCCTTGGCACCAACACTCACATTGGAACACCATGTTTAGTCACGTTTTGACATCACAGCTGAGTCTAATCAACAAAGCCATCCCCCACTACAAACAAAACCTCTCAGTTTAACTCCCAAAGAGCTTCCTTCTTCACTCTTTCCATCCATTCCTAAGCCTCAGCATTCTCCTGACTATCCTGTGACTCCCAACTTCACTCAACAAACCCTCCTTTTGGAAAGTTGATGACGTCCACCCATCTACCATGCCCACTTCCTTTTTACAGGTAGTTGCTTCTGACGAACCTTCCATGCTATGCCCCACTTTGGCAGCTGGATGACAGTCTGTGTCTCAGCCTGACTCCTGTTATCATCATGGTCAAATTTAACATCCAAGTTCAAAATACTCTGACACTTTGTAGTAGCCACACTAGCCTTTATCTTTCTGCCTTCTCCCTTCTCCTCTCTGCAATCCCTTCCTAGGAACTCATCCATTTCCATGGCTTCGGTTCTTACCTCTACTGATGTACAAATCTCTATCTTTACCCCAAATAGTCCCCAGAACCCTAGACACACATCTCCATCTATTTGATAGAGATGTTGGTAGATGATTTGGTTATGTCCAAATTAACTCATCATCTTTCCTCAACAAACCCCACATTTCTCTCTCCATATCTTCTGTCTCTCATGGGCCCAGCATTCTCTCCTCAGGTGTTCAGATGACTGGCTTCACTTGAACTCCCTGTGCCCTGTCACATCTGATATGTTTCCAAGTCCTACAGATTTCCCCCAAGAAATGTCTTTACTTTCCTTCTCCTGTCATTGCTATCTCCTTAACAACAAGAACCATATTGTGTCATTTTTGTCACAATGCCTACGACGTTGTAGCTGATTAATACACATCTGTTAAACTTGATTCTATAAAACACTTTTTCACTTATTGCCAGGAATGCACCCAAGTTTTGGGTGTTGATGCTTATACAACTTAGGGAAAGTCCCCGCATACTTACTTCTGAAACACAGATACACTTTCTAATTGAGGTACATGTTTATGGTAATTTTAACCCTAAAATTTTCTATGAAAGTGATGCATTGTGCAATTGATGGCATTTTAAAATCAAAACTTCTATCATCTCTCACCTGGTCTTTTATAATAGCCTTCAAAGCTTTAATCTCATATTGCTCCAAACTTACCTTGATACAACTTTCAAGTTATCTTCCTAACTCATAGCTTTTCTCATGTCATGCTCCATTCAAAAACTTCCTGTGCCATCCCACTACCTGTGGACCGGACTACAAAACTGTAATGTGACATTCAAAGCCCATTATTAAAAACTAGAAGGATTATAATTTTGAGAAGTTAACTACTTTTTCCTCCCTCCCTCCAGTGAGTGCAATCAACATTTATTGCTTCAGGAGGAGCCGTGACAGATAGAAAGCAGAAATAGCTTATCAACATCTTCCTGGCCCCACCTTCCAAAAACTTGAGTTCTCGGGGAAATGGAGAGGATTTGGAATACCATCAAAACATTGGGGAGAAATAGAATTTGAAGAGAGAATTCTTTCCCTAGCTTTGAGGAGGAAGAGAAGATTTGGGTCTTAGAGAGAAGTGCTCTGGTTCCTTTTTTTGGTACAGAGACTTCTAGGTCTCCAGAAAGGTATCAAGGGCCCAAGAGCAGAGAGGAGCCGCATTCTCCATCTCGGAACCCTGAAAAAGGAGAAAATCCCAAAAATGTCCTGGGAGACTGAGCCATGCTGCAGGGAGACACAGAAGCAGCAAGTGAGCCACGGGCCCGGAAGTGACAGCTGTGTGGATGACTGATGGAAAACCAAGATGGACCCTGCCATGTCTTGACCACAACCAACCCTGGGACTTAGCCACGATTCTGGGCAGAGGGGTTGGGGGGACACTTGGAATTGACTGAGACAAGCTCCTTGCCATTCCAAACTAGGAAAAATTAAGTTGAACTTCAGGAAAATGAAGAAATGTATGTTTCTTGCACTCTGAGTGTGAGCTGAGATTCCTATCCATTCGAGTGCTAAGATAGCCCTAGGATTACATGTGAAAGCTACTCTGAATTTAAGGCATTAATTTCAGAAGAGTCATTTCAGAACCAGTGAATGGGAGCCTCGCTAGGATCCTCCATGTTTAACCTACACAGGCACAAGGTTGGTTCCCTTTTGAAACATCCATGCCTGGGAACATGGTCTGCATTAGGCTCTCTCTACTGCAAGATGTACATCGGAGCAGTTTACACCTTGTCAAGAGGGCTCCTCTTTTCAAAATTCAAAGATTTGTGGGGTTTTTGCTCCTAAACCACAAATCTAAAGACCACGAAAAACTGATTAGCAAATAATTCTGCTAAGAAAACAAAAGCCCATTCTAGGTCAGCTTTGAGTGACACAGGAGCTTACTTTAGCTGGATAACCACCAATAAATAATCTTTTTGGTAATGCACGGAAATGATTACCTTGTATAAATGTCACCCTCTTAGATTTGAGCAGGGGAAAAGAGGAGATTCAGTAACAAGGATAAAAATTAGACACAGAGGCCAACCCAACACAGAGAGATAAACGAGACGCCAACGCCAGCCCATCCACGGTGCACAAGTTACAAAGAAGAACGGACACTTGGTCTTGAAAATATAATTTCCCTACTCATTTTTTTCTGTTTTACAAAATGCACCAAAGCACACTTCAGCTGTGTTCCCACCTCACTAATAGAAGAAAGAAGAGCATAGGAAAGTGATAACTAAACAGCCGGACTTTGCTTTTATCTTCACGCCTTTCATCCAAGGATCTTTCTACCCTTATCTCACAGTACTCCTACTGAAGGTATCTGCTGCTGGGCCCAGATAGAAGCAGAGAGAAGTGGAGTGGATGGGATCGCCCAGGTTGAGGCCCAGGGACTCTAACAGAGCCAGGAAAAGACCCGAGAAAATGGCCTCCCATTACCCCCCTTTAATCACTGGGAAATAGCCTGGACCCTTGGGACTGTCAGCCAGGCTACCTCTAATTTTGGAGTCAGCCATGTTTTCCATTTAATTATTTTCAGGACATCCGCCGTCGACAGCTGTTCTTCTGAGAACGTGACTAGAGAATTGTTAAAAGGTTTGCCTATGGCCTCCAAAGAGTGTCACCTCCTGGGATCACCGCGGACAGACTGCAGGTAGCACGTATCAAGTATAGTTCAGCAATTGGGGGGCGGCTGCCGAAGTACCTTCATGCTGACTAATTAATCTCTAGTAATTAGCACTCAGATGTAACAAGTATAGCATTTAAGGGCCATAGCAAGGGAAATAAAATCTGCTCTTCAGAAATTTGCTCAAGAGTTTGATTGCGTTTTTCAGATAAATAATGGCACCCATACATTCAGGTGCCAAAATTGGAGTAAGGAATTTACTTCTTCCGCCTCTGCTAAGCACTGCCAACAGGTGCCCCAAATAACAGTACTTGGTGTAACTCCTTTGAAACCTTAGCAAAAGTCATAGAATCCTAAACTTGTCAGAACTGGAAAGAACTTCAGAAATCTTCCTGCAGCTAAGGAAGTCGAGGACCAGAGAGGTGAAGCCACTTGCCCAGGACCCCGCAGCTGGTTGGGGCAAAGCTGGGACTAAAAAGGGGTCACTGAGTCTAGTGTTCCACCACGTGCCTATTTCTTTACACGAACAAGGATTTGGACCCTGCCTGACTTGAGCATCCTCAATAACTGCCTTTGAGAAGTAGTTCCAGCTGCTGACTCTGGGCCAGATACCACGAGACTGAGAGGAAGTCTCCCTTTGCCACCTTCCTTCATCTGCCTCACCTTGGACCACTGTCTTTGCCCTCCTGTGCCTCCACCCTCACCATCAAGCTCTTACCCTGTGTCTCCTTCCTACAGTCCCCACTCTCAGATGGAAGTGTTATGTGATCCCTACAATTAGCCATAAAGGCACACCCAGCCCAGGGGTATGCGTGTTCTGCTTAGAACTCTGAGTCTCAAGTTATCTGCCAAAGAGACAAATCTATATTACACACATGTGCACATGGAGAGAATGAGAGAGAGAGGGAGCGCACTTCCTCTGAGTGTCCCTAAAACCATTCTAGATGGAGACACATATCTTTCTTCTGTTAACCTCAGGGCAAACGATGGCACCCATGACACATTCGTCTTCATTTCTGCCTGCCACTCCCTTTCCCTCTGCTCTTTGGTCCATGCCTCTGCATTTTCTTCTCTTCCCCTGGCTCCACATCTGGTTCTCTTCCATCTCCTTATCTGAGCCATGTGGTAAACCAAGGAAGGTACTAGTCAGTGGGATTTCTTTGAAAGGGAGAATGTTGGAGACCTGGCATCTGCTTCCCATAGTGAGTCTTGCCCTACTCTGGCAGTTGAGAGCAAGGAAAGTGGGGGAGATGGGATTTGGACCCCTCACAGCCTCACCTCTGTCCTCACTGTCCTTCATGTTGTCTTCACTGTCCATTGAGAAGGGAAAGTCAACTCCTCTTAAGCTGGAGTCAGGCAGGAAGTCTTACCACCAGTAAGTTGTTGTCCTTCTGTTTTGTTTTAGTTTTTCCTTTCTGTGAGTAGGTGTAAAGGTAAATAATAAACCCTTCTAGAGATTTCCTCTCCTCCTCTCATGTCTTGTAGCCAGCTCCACAGAAGCCAGCCTCAGCCCTAGAGACAATATGATGCATTGGCTAAAGGTCTGGAGTGGTCCAAAAAGAGCGCACAATTTCAACAACTAATTTCTTGATGCCTCAGGCTCAATCTACAAAATAGAGCTTAGATTATATGTTCTCCAACGTTTCTTTCTGCTCTAAAATTATAGTCCTGCATTTTTTTTCAGCAAGCATTTACTGAGCACCAACTTACGCAAATCTCTGTCAAAAGTACTGGGGATACAGAGGTCAACTAAGCGTTAGTGCCCATCCTCAAGGATCTCATATAAATAAAGTGGCCACATGGTTGGAAAAATATGATGATAGAGCAGATCCAAGTGCTGTGGGCAAATGCAGCGAGGTTGTGAGTAAGGATATGAAAGAGATCTCAGAAGACTTCATGGAAGAAGGTACAATTGTACTGAGTTATGAAAGATGAGTTGGAGTTTCCAAGTGAACAAGGCCTGGGGGTGCAGGGGATGGATGATGTTCCCCGTAGAAGAACCAACATAAGGAAAGGCCATGGACAGGGAATGTCAGATAGCATGGCACAGCCAGGGGGAGTGGAACAGCAAAGATGTGGGCTGAAAGGTGAGTTTCTACATCATACTGAGTTTAGACTTTGTATGCAATATGGGTTTATAAAATTGCTAATGTGTCAGCAACATCTACAAGAATAAATCTCCTGATTTTTTTCATTGACAAAGTAAGGCATAGGAGTGTTATGGGAATCCCTCATAAAATCTTAACATCTTCTGATATTACTTTGAAGTGATTTTTTTTCTTTCTTGTGGAAAACAGGAGGTTAATAGACTCAGCCCACTGTTTTTAAGCAAGTTTCCACAACATCCCTGAGATCCTTTCCCAAAAGATAAGCTACATGTAGAAATAATGGAAGGAACATGTAATGACTGTAAATGTTCCAGTTAAAAATCCCTCTTCATCTAAAGACCATGCATCTTTGCTTTCTGCTTCTATTAGAGAAGAAAGAAATGAGTGCCCCAGAGTCCTGAAAGTGGTGAGAGAGGTATGCTGACGATTTCTGCCCCAGGGACCACCTGCCCCTTTTTAACAATCTTCCCGAAAAACTCACAGAGCTTGGCTGGGGCTTGCAAGCACAGCTCCCTCTGTTGGCCTCTCTATTCTTTAAATCACGCCAGTTTGGGGGTGCACGATAGTCTGAACGTATAAAGAAACCCCACCTTTGGCTGAGGGCTGAAAGCAATGCAGATAATGTCTAAATGTGGCTGGGCATTGAGTTTATAAAAAGTAACAGGACAATAAAATCCATGATTGTGTGCAATCTCTTGATATCTTGGAAACTATTGTCCCATTGCTGCAGAAAGATTTAACCAGAGAGAGACAGCATCCCCGAAAGCCAGGCAGATACTGAAAATGTCTATCATTTTGATTCAAAAAACCTAAAATATAAAAGAATAAAAAACACCTCTTTAACTCTCATCTGTAGTCCCAGTTCCCACCCAGAAATTCTGTCGACAGCTTGTGGCACCTCCTTCAAGACCATTTTCTCTATCCCCACAAGGGCTTTTCTCTCCTAGGTCAACTAAATCTTAGACTGGATTAATTAATTTAATTAGTTAATTGATTTAAAATTGCAGGTATGCTTCCAGGGCAGGGGTCAACAAATTTGTCTGTAAAGGGCTGATAGTTAATATTTTCAGCTTTATGGGCCATACAGTCTGTCAGCACCATTAACTCTGCGGCTGCAGCGTGAAAGTGCCAAAGACAATTCATAAACAAATGAATACGACGGTGGTTCTGATAAATCTTCATTTACAAAAACAGGCCACAGCAGGATCTGGCCGGCAGGCTGTAGTTTGCCGACCCCTGATCCAGACCATGAACTCTGGGCCCTTATATTTTCTTTAAAGTAGAAGGGAGTTTGCTGTGCATGTAAAGATCCAAATCTGAGCAGAGTTTCATTATCTGAAACAATTACAGAACAACACAAGACAGCAAACAACAGGAATGACACTGGGGACAGGGATCCCATATGCCCTGAAGTTCAGACCCTGGAACCTCATGGGGTTGGGTCTGGAGAAGGAGATTTACCTTGTTCCTTCCAGGAGACACATTTCCAGGCTTCCTAATTAAGGCCATTCGCAAAGGGCTTGGAAAACGTTTGTGGAGGGAAGCAATTTGGGGAACCTGTGAAATGGAACATCAGCCATTAGCCTCCACCCCTCCCCACTCACTCCACCCCCACCACCGCCCCCCAAGCGAACACAGTGGAAAATAGAAGCACGCACACGCGTATTTTCAATGATTAATCACACTGTTTCACTTTGAAACCTGAAAGAGACAAAAAAATGGAAGCATTCCTATTTCCCATTGAAAGTAATCACAGCTTTATATCCCTCGGTGTTTACATAAAGAGAGCTGTTTATTTAGAATCCTTGCTGATAAGAACACCACGCACTCCTAACTTATTATATATTCTCTTTCCATTTTGTCTTTTGGGGGGGGGGAGGGGAGGGAGAATTATGTATATTTTATGATAACCCAAAATGACTTATACATAAAAAATACAGACTTTAAAGATAAAAAGGATTAGTCGCAGGTAATGCATTTTCCATGAGTGGCTATAGGGCTCTCGGCTCCAAGAGGTACCGGCTGCATACAAATGAATTGATAAAAGTCTGACGCTGCAGATGGGTAGAAGGCTCCTGCTTGCTGGAGATGATTCTTAAAGTTACAATAAATCAGACAGACAGTGTCGGCCTTTGAGGATAAACCTGTGATGGCTTGTTGTGCCTCTCTGAATCGCCTCAGAGGCCCAGGGACTAAAAAGTGCCTAGATGTCACATTAAATCTACGGGGAGGATGGAGCACTTCAAAGACGAACGCAATCAGATCTGATGGAAAATACATTTTCTGAAAGCTACTGACAAAAAAGTAATCTTTGATGTGGATGTTGAATAACAATTGATATTGTCTTTCCTGACATTTTTCATTATTGCCGTCTTACACAGCCTACTTCATGTATTAAAGCAATATTAACTGTTTGACAGGGACAAATCCTCCAACTATCACATAAGCAATTGTTTCTGAATTGTCCTAGCCCACTGCCTGTAAAACCTGTCCCCATAACTGGGTTTAAAGATGACGGTAGGCTCTTTTTCCTGACTAGCTAGACAGTGTCTGGGCTCCTGAGTGGTTCAGTGGAGTCTGGGGAATATTAAAAATGGTTAGGTGGTTATGAGGTGTCATTCGATTAGAAGGAAGGAGCGGGAATGTTTTTGAAGGTGAGTTTTAATGAGAGAGCTCTATAAAAGCTAGTCCTTATTACTCCCCGCTCTTCGGTACGTTTATATCAGATGGATGTGTGCAAACCTCAGGTTTGCCACAACTCTTGTTGCTCAAAGGGCGAAATAAAGGAAGGGACAGAAGATCTTTGTTATTTATGCAACGAAATAATGCGATCGCTGGCTGTGCAAGAACCTATCAAATATACTGAAATTAAGGCCCCCAATACGTTCCTCGAAGAGCTCCTCTTCTCCTCGAAGAAGTTCGAGCAGATCTGGGAAGCACATGGCACTATCGCAACCCAGGGTACCTCCTGAGGGTTGATACCTGGACCTTCAACTGTAAATACATGTGGTTTCACTGTAGGCATTTGAAAAGCTTAAAATCTCTAATATTCTGATGACCTTGAGCTTCTTGAGAAATAGGGGGGAAGTTCTAGAAAAGAAGAGCTGGGATTGTTTTTTCTCGAATTGGGGCTAATTGCACCCCAGAGTAAAAGACGGAAAACTAAAACACCACAATTCAAAATCTCAAAACTGCAACAACCTGGGTTGCAGACTCTCAAAAGTTATCATTTGCGGCAAAGATACCTAAGGGACGTGATGTATATTCTTCAGTTACATTATTATTATTTCCCACATTCCCCAGAGCTTCCAGCTTTCGCACGCCCTGAGGAGACTGGAGCTCACCTGTATTTTATGTGTAGAGGTTTCACCATAAGTCTGCTTCTCCCCTGGGAGCTGCCGGGCTGGTCTCCTTTATGATATTAGAAGTAAGGCAGGCAATGGGGCCAGCCCGGCGGCCCAGCAGTTAAGTTCACACGTTCCACTTCTCGGCGGCCCGGGGTTTGCTGGTTCAGATCCCAGGTGTAGACATGGCACCGCTTGACAAAATCCATGCTGTGGTAGGCGTCCCACGTATAAAATGGAGGAAGATGGGCGTGGATGTTAGCTCAGGGCCAGTCTTCCTCAGCAAAAAGAGGAGGATTGGCAGTAGTTAGCTCAGGGCTAATCTTCCTAAAAAAAGAAAAGAAAAAGAAAAAGAAGGCAGGTGATGGTGAGCAAATTGAACACAGTCATCCCCCAAAATGGAGAATTATAAGACAACACATTGCCACGAGTGGGAATTTTTTGTGATCTTAGACAAGTCATTTGACACATCTTTGCTCTCCGTCAAGGGTCAAATTTTTACTTAAAGGACCAGATAGTCAATAGCTGAGGCTTGCAGCTCATATGTCTCTGTTACAAATACTCAATTCTGCCATTAAAGCACAAAAGCAGCCACTGACAGTATATAAATGAATGGCATGGCTGTGTCTGAGTAAAATTTTAATTAAAAAACAACCCCTGGGACCAGCCCAGCAGTGTAGTGGTTAAGTTCGCGGTCTCTGCCTCAGCAGCCCAGGTTCATGGGTTTGGATCCCGAGTGCAGCCCTACACACCACTTGTCAAGCCATGCTGTGGTAGCATCTCACATACAAAATAGAGGAAGACTGGCACAGACGTTAGCTGAGGGCCAATCCTCCTCAAGCAAAAATGAATAATTAAATAAATAAATAAATTTGGGAAGAAAATTACTCAAGTTCCTCCTTTAAAAAAAAAAATAACTCCTGCTCTGGATCCTTTATCTATAAAATGGGTGTTAACATAAAAAGATCTCACGCTCTTTACTGCTGACCACATTAGACGAGCTCACAAATGGGACAGTGTTTTTACTGCAGAAAGGAAAATGCAATAGGAAAAAGCCCGTCACACAATGATAATCACCTTCCAGGAGTCATTTCATTAACATATTTATCTTCTCTTAATAAAATGAAAGGGCTATATTAACCCACTCAGTCCATTTTTTTATGACTGTATATAGTAAGATCTATCACAGCTATCTTCTCTTGAAGTCTGTTACAAATTCAAGGAACACATTGTATGGTTTCTCACATGGTGACAAGGGAGGGAGGCCGGTAAGGTCTATCTCAATTGTTTAAGAAGAGAAGCTTCTAGGTAGACACAGAAAGATGCCCTCAGGCAGGCCTTTTTTGAATACTTGAGTAGCCCTTCTTAATAATACAAATGTAAGATAAAGAAGTATGCATTATTTATTAGGGTGCAGCGAGAACTGGGAGGCCAGCCCCTCCTTCTGGTGAGCAGGAGGTACAATTACATAAGGACCACGTCAGTCAGGATCGGCAAAGCTATGCTGCGGTAACAACTACCCTGAATTTCTCCAGGCTTAAAAGACAACAAGTGTTCTTTTTGTTCCATGTTACACTCACATCTTGGGTCAGTAAGATGGCTCTGTTCCTTGTAGGCACTCAGGGGCCCAGCCTGACAGAAACAATCTGACACCGGCTTCCATGACCAAGAAGCAAAGGGAAAGCAAGCACGTGGAATTCTGCACAGGCTCTTCAAAGTAGTGCACATTGCACTTCCACTCACATGTCATTGGCCAAAGCAAGTCACAAGGCCAAGCCTGGTATAAACAAGGCAAGGAAGTAATTCCTTCCTGTTAACGATTATATTCTCCCTCATGAACAACAGTGAGGTCTACCATAGGGGCCAGGGGTTTTCTTAATAGAAAGAATGAAGGCCCCGGCTTGTTTGATGTGTAACTTTATTGGCAGCTCTCTACTGAACTGGGAGGAGATCTAGCTGGAAAGGGCATAGAAGACCTCAAAGAGAGGCTCTCCGTGAAAAAGGAAAGTCAGGATCAAACCCAGGCTGCACAGCAGGGCCGAGAGGTTCCCGGGAAAGGGCTGGTTCTGATATGAGGCTGGGCCAGAAGCTCCTCTAAGCTCAGCCCCCACGTTTGAGTATGAGCTGAAGAGAGCTGCAAGCTCGTGTCTCTGAGATCTGGACGGCAGGCTGGACAAACAGCGCCGTCTGGGAGGCCCGATTTTCAAGAGTAACGTTCCAAGGGACAGCACCTCAGAGAGCGAGATCCCAGGTCAGCTGGTGGCCCCACCAGACTCTCAGCCTTAATATTTCTGTCTAGAATGTGGAAGCAGGACGGACCCTTGTTCAGTGGCCTGTCTCAACTCCTAGAACTTGGGGGCAGGATGAGTAGACCTCAGACTGGAGCAATGAGCACAACGTGACTATACCTGAGACTGGCTAAAGGGTCTTCCCAGCTACACCAAGAGGAGAGGCTGTTCTTTTTTCTCTGTTTACCAGTTGAGCTGGCCTGAAGTTCCTCCCTTCCACTGAATTCGCGATCCGAGGCTTTCACCCACCCCTAAGTCAGCATTTAATAAAATACGTTATACAACTGGCTGGGAAGAGGGATGCATTTTGCCATTTAAGCACTAAATTTATGGAATAAAGGCTTTGGGAAACAATAAGGAGAGATGGACCTCAAAAGCTCCCAAACAAGGCTATACGAGGCTGTGATTCCAGGTGTGGCCGAGGGGCTCCGTCTCTACCCTGAAAGCCACACTCTCCATCTCCTGTCCACCTGCCAGTCACCCGCAGCCGACACCAGCTGACAGAATGGATTCAAGTCAGACTGAAGTCAAAACTCAGTCCAAAGTCTGGGAGCATACCTTTCTTCCCAGCAACCCTGCTTTCCTCCCTTTCTGACACCTCATCTGCCCTCCCTCCGTGAGCTTTCACAACCAGCAAGAGCCTCTAACGTTTGGATACAACTTCTGCACTACAAGCTGTGTGGTTTTGGGCAAATCACTTAACCTTTCTGTGCCTTGGCATTCACATCTGTAAAAAGGAGACGATAACAATATCTGCCTCATAGGGCTGCTGTGAGGATGACATAAACCCAGCCTAGGGCATTCAGGGCAGAGTCACGTGTACTTATTGCCGTAGCATCAGCCACCACTGTCGTTTGCAGGTGAGCACTCTTCTGCATTAGCACTTCTCATGCCACTCCTCTTGCCAGCCTTCCTGAGAGAGTAAAGACGATGGAATTACTATTTCTTGACCAACTATTACAGACCAGTAAATTAATATATTTAGTTTCACATATTTATGAATTTAATCTCATTTAATCTCCACAAGAGCCCTACATAGCAGACATGTTCGTGCGCATCCTGCAGAAGAGGAAACTGAGGCTCGGGTTAAGAAACGTGTCTGAACTCACAGCTAGAGAGCGATTTAGGAGTGAGTCAGAATCTGTGTTCTTTCCCTAGCACACTGCTGCTTCTCCTTCCGCTCCGGAGCCAAAGCCAGCATGAGGGGCGGGGCGCAAGGGAAGAGACCCTTCGGCTGATGAATCCTTCCACCAAAATAAAAAAGCAGGGAGGAGGGGCGGCACCGCAAACAGACCGTGGGGTGACAGCGCCACCTCCAGCCCCCTGTAAGGTGACCGTGTCTCATCTCCTAATTGCCCAAGGATCCCGGGCTTTGTTATGTCACAGCCAGAAGCAGACAAACTCATCCCTTGTGAACATCTGTCTCAAGTTCATCTCTGCTCCCTCCACACTCAGCCCCCTGTGCACATTCCTGGAGACCCTCAAAGAACCTGCCGCCCCTTCCGACCTTCCTCCCCACCAGAGACACACACCTGTCTCAGGACATCCCTGAGTTTGAAAACAAAGCAACTCGACCAACGGAAGCCTCTCTGAAAAGCCCTGGGGGACGCGTGTGCTGCCAGGCTCGCCAAGTCGCCGGCAGCCAGGGCCTGCGAGTCCAGGGGTCTGGATTCCAGTCCCGGCTGTCACCGGCTCACTGGGGCGAGACACCCTACTCCCGGGGCTTTTGGAATGCCCTCCTCACCTTACCCACCAGACATCCTGTAAAAGGAGAAGAGGAGATGATCTCAATGATTCCTCCAACTCTAAAAAGTAAGTTCCAAACCCACCTCTTTGAATTTTGGACAATTCCAAGTGGAATACAGCATTGTCACTATTAACGAGCGCTGTGGCCCTCACTTTTTCGTTTCAGTTAAATGAACCAAGTGCGACAGAGTAAAAATGACCAAGCCTAACAGAGGAGAGAAACAGTTTGTCAACCAACCCCAAATATCCAAATAATCAAAACTGGGGAAATGCCACTGGGATACAGAAGGACAGCGACCAAGTTTCACACACTTCACTACATACAACAGCACAAAGCAAAGAGATACAATAAGCAGAAAACCGATATAAAGGGAGAGGAGATTTTGTGCCAAAACAGGAAGTGAGAAGATGTACATGAAAATGCTTGAAAACCCCAAAGCACATACAAATGATGCCCTAATGCGTGTGACAACAGGAAGGGCCACAGAGCTGGCAATGCTGGTCCTCAGGCTTTGATTACCATTCGTCTCAAGTTATATAGGAGAGAAGTTAGGAATATGCTTTCTTAGAAGGAGAAAGAAAAGAGAGAAGACCCCCATGGGAGCCCCTCCACACCAGACCGTGTGACAGGTGCTGACACACTTTACCTCATGGAATGCTCCCCCCTGCTGTGGGGAGGGCACCTCTGCTAGGGGTGCAATGTCTGTGTCCCCTCGAATTTATGCTGAAATCCTAACCTCCAAGACGATGGTATTTGGAGGTGGGATGTTTGAGAAATGATTAGGGATAAGTGCGGAGCCCTCATGAATGGGATTCGTGCACTTATAAAAGAGACCCCACACAGCTCCCTTGCCCCTTCTGGCATGTGAGATTACAGCAAAAAGACTCCATCCATGAACCGCGAAGGGGGTCCTCATCAGATACCGAATCTGCTGGCGCCTTGATCATAGACTTCCCAGCCTCCAGAACGATGAGAAATAAATGTCGGTTGTTTATAAGCCGCCCGGTGTCTATAGCAGTTGGTCACAGCAGCCTGAATGAATTAGGATAAGCTCTGTCCTTAGTGTTCAGACTAAGAAACCCAACCTTTTAGAGGTCACAGTGACTCTAGAGCCGCTCAACAAGGCAGAGGCGAATTTGAAATTCCAGTTTCCAGTTCCAAAGGCAATGTATCTGATCAGGTCTCCAGCCGTGACGTCCTGAAGAAGAGCTAATCCCACAGAACAAAGAGCTCCCATGCAGCCAAACAACCAGGAAGAAACATTAAGTGTGTAGCAGACATCGGTTGTTTTTGCTGCCTGAGACCCACTCATCACTCTTTCAGTTGAATAGAAGCCATGCCCAGTGCCATTCTGGCACTGCTGTCTTTACTTCTCTGGCTCAAGTGGTAAAAAGTTATGATCCCGTCTGGCCATCAGCAGCCTGACCTCCACCAACCGCAGGGCCAGCTTCAGGAACAGCTGGATGCACCTGTTCAAATGAAACAGATCTGTCTTCCACGGTGTTGGCTTCCAATTCGGGCAGCTGTCCCTACGTGGTAGCAAAGATGGCCACTAGCAGTTGCAAGTACATATCCTACCAGCCTACCAACCCCAACAGATGTTTTTTTAAGGACTTTTTTCCCCAAAGCTCCAGTGAAAGTTCTGGGCTGATTCAGATTTGACCCACTTTGGTGAAACATTCTCCTTAGAACCAATAGGGTTGCCAGACAAAACACAGGATTCCTCATCAAAGTTAGATTTCGGATAAACAATGATTTTTCAGTTTAAGTACATCCCACGCAAGATTTAAGACATGCTCAAAAAATCATCACTCTTTATCTGAAGTTTGAATTTAATGGGTGTCCTCTTGTGGTTTTGTCTATTGTCGTTGCTTTGTTAGTTGTATCAACCCTAAGAGCCACTTCCAAGTGGAAGGCTCTTGGACAGAGCTCAGCTGCATGCCCACCCCACAGCGTGTGAGGAGGAGAGTTGGGTCAACTCCATCTAAGCCCCATGAACTGAGATGGGGAAAAGGGTAGCTCCCCAAAAGAAAATGAAGTACCCCTCCCAAGAGAGAGGGGATGGCTGTTTAGCAGCCAAAAACAACAGATGTGCACTAGAATTGAAGTGGGTGCCCCAAAGGGAGAGGAGCATATGTTTTCAGCAGGGGTGAGGGGCCTGTGGGCCAGCTGAGTGGGAAAAAGAGAAAGCCGGAGCCGACTCCTTCTCCACCTTCCAAGTCTGTGTTTTTACCCACACACATTTGCCAGATTGCTCTACAAAAGCAACAGCTGTGGCAACTGACAGTTTACAGTTGTGATAAATCGCATTAGTAAAGTATTTCAATTAAAGTCATATCTAACTAAAAAACAAGGAGTCATCTCCAAACAAATAAATTAGTACTTCAATTTGTGGAGCCTTCAAGTGGAAGATGTCAGCACTCACCTCCGCCCCTCCTGCTTTGCTGATCTAGGATGAGAGGGCCCCACAACGTGCTGTGGGGACAGTCATGGTTTCAGCGGGGGAAGGGGCAATTCGTAAAGACACACGCAACCAACAAAATCGAAACTAAGCATTTCTTTCGTGCCTTTGGGATATTTCTTAACGACCTCAATCCAAAGTTGGTTTCAGATTTGCCTGTCATTTCCCGCATTGTGTGTCAGGAGACGGGGCCTTCGAGAAGCTTCCTGTGGGGTCCGCCTGGCCAGCCCCATCAACGGGGTGGCCCCGGCCCCACAGGACTGTGTTCTCTTTCCCAAGCCAATTCATCTACCTCTGTAACTTTTTAAAAGGAACTCATGGGTATGTCTTCCCCAACAGACTTTTTCCTCCTTTTAGAAAGCCATTCGCCTGCGCAAAATGAATGGCCTGGAAAAATCCTTGAGCCTCTTTTTCTCCCGGGGTCAGGGCCAGCACAGCCCCCGGATCGCAGGGGTCCAGGGCCCCACAATGGCTTCAGACCCTCCCCTCCCTTCTACCAGCCCCTCCTCCCAAAGAAATCACATCTCTTTCTCTAAATTCCCCACTTCAGCTTGATTTTCAGTAGATCCTTTACCCTGCCAGTTAGTAATTCAGGCCTAATTAGGTGATTGCTTTCATTTAGGGTAGCAGTCGGGCCGGGGGGATGAAATGGCATGGCCCCTATTCTTGTTGGAAAAATAAATTACACCCATTGTTACTTGAGATCTTATTTTTCCCCTAATCAAGCAAATTAGCAGCTTGGTTCATTTTCCCAGCATTCACTCCTGAGCAGACGGCAGCGCCCTGGAATGTGGCTTAGAGCTGTGTGGTCAGCGCAATTGTTTGGGGCTGTTTGTGCCAACAATGAGAGGGGACGGCTGTCTCCCAAAGACGAGTGGCACTTGTCTTGCTCAGGCCGAGGGGTGGATGTGAGCTGCAGCTAGGCCGGGCTGCTCAGGAAGACGTGCACCGCCATCTAGTGGAGACGGGGGCTAACTGCAATGCTCTTGTCTCCCAGCTTCTGCTTCTGGCTTAGTGAAGACGAGCTATGATGCTTCTGGTAAGTGCCGAAAACTAGGGATGACCTTTATATCTCCAGGGGTGAGGAAGGTTTGCCTCAATGGCTGTAATGAAACTGCAGCTCAATGTGTGCAGAATGTCTCTCTTTGTGGCTAGCTCTCTTGGGTCCTGATTTTCTGGTCCCAGATGGTATGTCATTGTCTGAGCAACGGATAGCTCTGATGCTGGGCAGTTCTCCCGCGTCCCAAGCACGGTGCCCGGAGAGTGTCAGCACCTTCAGGCAACAGGCTCCTTCATCTCTGCAGCCTCCCCACCCGTCATCTCACCCACAGCAAGCCCGATTCTAAAGTGCACAAGGCAGAGGCATTGAAAAGCTGGCTTGCTCACCCAGGGGCATCGCCACTTCCGAATGGAAGGCAGAAACACAGATAAATCCTAAGACTTTTTCCAATTGTGGTGTTGAGGGGCGTTCCCACTCTCCGACCCCTGACAACACGCAAGTCTTTCTCCCTTCCACTCATTTTACTTGTATAAAGAGCACATTTGCTTCCCCTGTTTTATCAAGACACCATGATTTTCCCGGGGTTTGTGTACAGAAGGGAGAGAGCCAATCTATCCCAAAATGGAAGGGTTTGGGGCAGTGATTTTCACCCAGGGGCGATTTTGTCCCCAGGAGACATTTGGTAATGTCTTGAGATATTTTGGATGGTCACAACTTGGGGGCTGCTAGAAATCCTACAATGCAGAGGACAGCCCCCCACAACAAAGAATTATCCAACTCAAAAAGTCAACAGTGCCGGGGCTGAGCAAGCCTGGCTTAGGGGACAAAGCTTGCCCTCCAGTAATCGGGTTAACGCTCCGATTGTCCTCAAATGAGCCACACTGCAGACACTGCGGATAATTCCTCCTCTCCCAAGTCAGTATTTACCACCCTTTTTCTTCTTTTAGACTCTTCCATTTTAAACATAATTTAGCTGTCTTTTTTTCTCTCTCTCCTCTGCGCTCCTGGGAAGAGAAAAGATCAGGAACGGGGAGGGGAAGGCGACAGAAAAGGAGGATTAGAAGCATGACCTCTTTCTCCTGGAGAAGCTCCGCACATTCCTCTCTCAGATGTGCTTTGTGACCGAGCAGGGTACAATTAAAAGCACAATAATTTGCTTGTTATTCAAGTCAGGCATTAGTCCGGGTAATGGCGTGCTTGGTGGAGAGATGGATTTCCTTGTTAGGAGCTAAGCATGGGATTAGCGGAATTCTCCATGGAGAAATCTTGATTTGTTCAAGGTCTTTCATGTTTTCTACAGAGAAGGGATTATGTCTTCTTAAAGAGGGGCCTTGCTTAAAAAGCTACAAAGTATAAGAAAAGGATTTAGGGCAGAGGGGCCTGTGGTTAAGTAGCTGAGGGGTACAGGGAATTTTAGAGCAAAGGATTATTTAAAGCCATAAAGTTCAAAAAATAATTGGTTTAGCGCTACTGGGTCAGTGCCGGCGAGAACGCTGTAAAGGCAGTTAAGCATGAGCTAATATTCATTTTACTTTGGCTAATTATTGCAGGGATCCAGGAGAGAGAGGAGAAAGAAAACATGCCCCCTCCCTGGCAATCAGGGCGGGTGTTGTTTTTGGTTTCTTTGCCTTATAGGCACACTTATGTGCCGGGGTGCCCAGGATCCGGGCATCATAACGGCCTTATTAGTGAAAACAGGAAAATTGCTTTCTGAAGGCGGACCAGTGCACGCTCTGCTATCCCAGGGACGGGGGAGAAGCCACTGTTAGTTTTAACTCCATTGAGGCGGTTAGCTTTCACCGGTGCCCCTGCCAAACCTAGGTCAGGGGCTCTCAACTGGGGGCAACTTAGCTCCCCCAGGGGACATCTGACAACGTTGGGAGACATTTCTGGTTGTCACAGCTGGGGAGGTCCTACTGACATCTAAGGAGCAGGGGCCATGGATACTGCTAGATAACCTACGATGCACAGCACAGTCCCCACAACAGAGAGTTATTAGGCCCAAAATGTCACCAGCGCCGAGGGTAAGAAATGCTGGTCTAGATAGAGGCAATTTTCTCTCCTCGGGTAGATAAAGGTGTTCAGAGTCCTTCCTTCCTCGAGTCCATAATGGACAGGTCATCAGATGGCCATAGTTAATGCTAACGAACACTCTTCCTCCTTTTCTACACTGGGCATCCTCACAACTCAGGAAATAATGTGATGCCGGGACAAACTTGCCCTGAAACAGCGGTGTGTGGAGCTCCTTCCTGGATGCACACACACCCGGGAGAGGAGAAGGCTGCCTTGTCTGCAATTTCCCCAGGTTCAGCGTTTTGAGGACCTTTATTCCCTTTTCTGAGATTACTCCCTCCTCCCTGCATGAAGTATGTTCAGTGAAGTCACTTGTCCTGCAGCTTTAGAGCAGCTAAGAGCCCGCAGCTACGAGATAGCCATTTTCTCCCTGGCGAATGATGACTCTCATCTTGAGGGAGGTTAAGGCCCGGCACAGGAGCTTCCACGAAGCTGGTTAAAGCCAAGGGCTGTGAATCAGGACTATTCCAAGGCATGGCCATCAACTCGCTGGGAGAGCCTCCAGGATGCACTTAACCTCCCTCCATTGACAAGAGTTGGGGAAGACAGAGAGCCGCCAGAGGGAAGGTAGAGGGCACTGGGGGGAGAGGGAACCCCACCAAACTAAATCCTACCCCAGCACCCTGCAGGGGATAAACCGAAGAACCATGGTGAAGAAGGAAAGATTAGCCCTCAGGTCCCGCCAGCTCACCCTCCCCTTCTCTGCACTCTCTCCCAAGCTGGCTTGCTTTTTGGCCTCCACTCCCATTCAGTCCATTCTCGGTAGAGCGGCCACAGGGATCCTGATAAGTCCCAAGTCAGATCATGTCACCCCTGAGCTCACAGCCCTTCAAAGGCTCCCATCTCCCTCTGACTCTCTCTCTCTCATAAACACACACACAGGCACGCGCTCCACCTGGCCTCTCGTCTCCCACTGCTCTTCGCCTCCCCTCACACCCTTCCAGACACACCTGGCCCTGCTGTTCCTGGCAGCTCCCTCCTCACAGCCTTCCCACTTACTATTCCCTCTGCCTAGAATGTTCTTTCCTACCATATCTACAGGAGCTGCTCCCCCAAGTCTGTCCAAATGTCCCCTTCTCATTGAGGCCCGCCCTTCTCCTTTCATGCTTTAGTTTTCCCATAACCTTGATCATCTGGTAACATGCTAAAAATCATCATTCTTTTATTTTTGTGTCCTTCTGCACCCCACCTCTCACTCCCTGTGATCACTGATATCTCTGGGACCAAGTGTAGTGCCTGGCTCCCAGCAGGCACTCAAATATTTGTTGAAGAAATGAGTAAAGGAACCAGAGCTTCTGAAACAAAGGACTCTATCATGAGAGTTCCCATTCCCTGAGCACCGGTTCTCAGCTAGCTGACTGAAGAAGAGCAGCCTGGCAACAAGTCAGCTCTAAGGTGTGAACCACGAAAGTACTGTCCCTCCTAGGGGCATCGGTGTTGTGTTTGTTTTTGAATTGTAGTGAAATTTACATACCATAAAATTTAACATCTTAACCATTTCTGAGTGTACCATTCAGCAGCATTAAATGTGTTCACATTGTTGGGCAACCAATGTCCAGAACACTTTTCACCTTGCAAAACTGGAACTCAGTACCCATTCAGCAAAGCTCCCAATTCTCCCAGCCCCTGGCAACCACCGTTCTACTTTCTGTCTCTATGAATTGACTACTCTAGGTACCTCACATTAGTGGAATCATAGGATTTGTCTTTTTGTGACTGGAAATTTGGCATAATGTCCTCAAGTTTCACCCATATTGTAACATGTGTCAGAATTTCCTTCCTTTTTATGGCTGAATAATATTCCATCATAGGCATACCACATTTTGCTTATCCATTGATCTGTTGATGGACACTTGGGTTGCTTCCATGTTTTAGCTATTATGAATAATGCTGCTATAAACATGGTGTACAAATACCTCTTTGAAACCCTGATTTCAATTCTTTTGGGTATATACCATGAAATCAAATTACTGGATCACATGGTAATTCTATTTTTAATTTTTTGCGGAACCACCGTACTATTTGAACAATGGCCGTACCATTTCACAATCCCACCAACAGTACACAAGGGTTTCAATTTCTCCATATCCTCATCAACACCATTTATTTTCTGGGAGGTTTTTGATAGTAACCATCCTAATGGGTGTGAGGTGGCATCTCATCCTGGTCTTAATTTGCATTTCCCTAATGAGTAGTGATGTCAAGTATCTTTTCATGTGCTTATGGGCCATTCATGTATCTTCTTTGGAGAAATGTCTATTCAAGTCCTTTGCCTACCTTTTTTTTTTTTTAATTTTTTTTTTAAAGATTTTATTTTTTTCCTTTTTCTCCCCAAAGCCCCCCGGTACATAGTTGTATATTCTTCATTGTGGGTCCTTCTAGTTGCGGCATGTGGGACGCTGCCTCAGCGTGGTTTGATGAGCAGTGCCATGTCGGCGCCCAGGATTTGAACCAACGAAACACTGGGCCGCCTGCAGCGGAGCGTGTGAACTTAACTACTCAGCCACGGGGCCAGCCCCTTTTGCCTACTTTTTAATTGGGGTTTTTTTGTTGTTGTTGAGTTTAGGTATTCTCTATACATTCTGGATATTAATCCCTTATCAGATACATGATTTGCAAACATTTTCTCTCATTCTGTGGGTTGCTTTTCTACTCTGTTGATAGTATTTTGAAGCACAAAATTTTTTAATTTTTATGAAGTTCAGTTTGTCCACTTTTTCCTTGGTTGCCTGTGCCTCTGGTGTCGTATGCAAGAAATTATTGCCAAATCCAATGTTATAAAGCTTTGAGGCATTTGTGTTTTTTAAAAGGAATGTCTAATGACAAGTTCCCCAGTGTGGGGTGTTCAGAGCCCCCAAAACCTAACCATATTAAGTGTTGCCAATCCAGAAAGCACACAGAAGCCAGAGTCCTTATCAACATTTCTGGTGGTGGACAGAGTCCCAAGGCGTGTGTGGAAGCACAGCGGAAGGAACGTGGAGGACTTCGAGGCACGCTCTCTGCCACCTTTGTCTCCTCCCTCTTTCTCCGTGTAGCCTTCCGTTTTTTCTTTCCTTCCTTTCAAATGACATGTCTGAGTAGGATCCACAGTAAGGAAGATGTTTTACCTCACTCCCTATGATAACACTGACAACCATCAAAAGGCCCCATGATCCTCGGAGAAACTGTTTGCCTAATTTAGCGAGAAGAACAATATTAAATTTCAAACTTGAGAAAAATTCCATTCAAGCTCTGCCGGGGTTCAAGTTCAAATTTTCATAACCACAAAACCCACGTTCATGGACCAAGTAGCCTCTATTGCTTCTCTAAGACATAAGAATGCTGGATGAGGAGCATTGTCTCTGTTATTAATTAGAAAAACAGCATAGTTGTAATTAGAATGAGGGCAAAGAACCCCCAAATCTGTCAGGCTGATTCCCCCTTCCCCCTGGACTTCTTGCCCTGCAAAGAGGTCCCAAAGGTCCACCTTGGACCATCCAGGTTTCAGCCCAGCATCGAGCTAGATGACCATAGGCTCCCTTCTACCCCAAAGGTCTTTGTTTGCGTGACTTTTTTTTGCTAACCTCTTGTTTCTTAATAGTTTTTGAGAGTAGAGCCAATCGCAGATCTCCATTTCACCCTAAGGCTGGCATGCCAAGAGGTCACCAATATTTGTTTCATGCATTCCTAAGAGAATAAGTGGCGGTGTAATTTAGGAGAAAATTTAGGTTCCCTGGAAGTCAGGAACCCCAGGATTCTGCCCTTAAACATCCAAATGACCTTGAGCAAGGAGTTTTAATCTCTCCAGACCTTTCATTTCTCATCTTCAATGAGAGAGTTGGACTATATCAGTGTTTCCTAAAGCATGGAGTGTACACCACTATAGAAATTAAATAATAGGTGGAACAAAGATGAATTCTTTTATATTGCATATTTTTCTACAAAACATGAAAATAAATACTTGCATAGCCAATCAGCCCCACAATTTCTTGGATATTACTGCTCCAGAAAGGCTAACGTGGGCGACACCATGATGATCCACCCACACACAGCCATACTCAATGCTTGTACGTGCTGTAAAGGTTTCAAACCTTCAGGAATTGTCCCTTCCACCCCAACTGTCCACCAGTATTGACGACACAGATGAAATGGATTGCTAGTGTGAATTCTCGCATGCTTTACTGAAGAGACCTTAGCAGTGCAAAGCATCGCTTCTGATGAAATATGAATAAGGTAAAAACAAAAAAGTTAATGTGATAAGTGATTGACAGCATTTTGGGAAAGCCCCCGCTTGATTTCTTGGTTTCTTCCACCTCTAACAGTCTTTGGCATATGACGTGCTATATGAAAGCCAGTGCAGCCCCTGCATGTCAGGCTTAACACCTAACCTGTGTTGGTCTCATTCAGGACAAACTTTCTAGTTCCAGAGGGGGATTTTGGAGCAGGCTCTTTTTTCTCCAAATGAATGGGCCTTTACTCAAAGAATGCAGACTTATATATATATGGGTTTAAACACACACATACACAAAAGTACAGTTGCTGTCTGTCTATATTCTCAGGTTAGGTCGTGAAAGTACTGTTTACAGCCTGCTGCTAGGTCTGGGGGTAAGATTCTCCTCCATTTGAGACTCTAGGTACCAAGGACTTCAATCACCACCTCTTTCTCTGTTAAATTTATCCAACATAGTAACTCTGCATTGCAGTGGCAACAGCAAAAGAAGAAAACCAGAATGCATCGGGTCTGGGGGAGAAAGTCATACCAATGCGTAAGCCATTTTTCTCACCATTCACAGGACATGTCGTCAGATGGGAGGAATCCAGGCTCAAAGTGACACACGCCAAAGGTGTAAGCAACTCAGGTTCACTTTAAACAGCAATTACATCGTAACATCCTTGGGGTTTTTAACTACCTACTCCATGTATCGTACTACCCTAGACACAACTCATCTGTATAGGTTGCACTACTCCTGCCGTGTTGGCAATGTAGTTCACTCATTCACCCACAAATACTTAGCGTATCTATTATGTGTGTGTCAAGCACCAGGGACAGGGCTGAAAACAGCACAGCCTAGGTGTGTAATGAGGCGGAGAATATGAACCACTTAAAATCCAAACATTAAGTGTAGATCTGAGTAGAAAAGACAAAAAACTACAAGAGCAACGTAGAGGTCAGCCAGGAAGGTGAGAAGAGGTTTTGCAGAGGAAGTGAGGCTGAGGATGAACCTAAAGAACAGACGGGGTTTGGACAGTCAGCACGAAAACCGGAGAAAATCCAACTGAGCCAAGGAAGCACTGGGCACTATATTTTGGGGGGCAGGGAAGAGACTGGGACATGGGGTTTGGACTGGGAAATAGAGAAAACGCTGTAAGGGAGTTTCGGAGCTGGGTCAGAGAGACCTTGAACGTCTCGCTGAAGCATTTCAGCTTCACGCTGTGGCCCTGATGCGCTATGGAAGGATTTATTTCAGAGTGAGGTAAGATGTAAGTGCTGCCTAAGAATTCAATCAAACCAGAATGAATTGGAGACCAGGATACCAGTCTGCTACTATAGATACTATACTACTGAAAAACAAGCCCAGTGTAAGGTGATGTATTGGTCTACTCGGGCTGCCACAGCAGAAGAGCACAGACTGGATGGCGTAAACAATAGAAATTTACTTTTTCAAAGTTCTGGAGGCTTGAAGTCCAACAGCAAGGGGTCAGCAGGGATGGTTTCTTCTGAGGCTTCTCTTCCTGGCTTGCAGATGGCCACCTCATTGTGTCCTCACATGGTCCTCCCTCTGTGCATCCATGGACAGAGACAGGTTGCTGGTGTCTCATCTTCTTATAGGGACATCAGTCCTATTGGTTTCCTACCTCTATGACCTCATTTAACCTTAATCACCTCGTTTAAGGCCCCGTCTCCTAAATACAGTCACATTGTGGGTAGGGGTTTCAACCTATGAATTTGAAGGAGATACAATTCAGTCCATAATAAATGGTATGAGCTTAGACTAAAGTAGTCACTATGGAAATGCAAGGGAATAATCAGACAGAATTTGGAAGGACAAATGGAAAATATTTATGAAGGGTAGAGAGGAATCAAAGACACCACTGACGTTACCCACCCAAAGGCATGGGGGATGGAGATCCCTCCCAGAACAGGACAGCCCCCTTGCGGGTCTTTAATATGCCATTACCCACCCTCCCCCGGAGGGTGACTCATGCATTTTCCAATGCAAGAACAGCCCATCTTTTATTATAGGAGAAATGTTAGTACCAAATATAAAGAGTTTTTACGATTGTACAAGAGACTATAACTAGGGAAAATGGGATAAAATTAAATGAAGGGGATTTAGACTTCAGCAAAAAAGACCATAATATTGAGCTCTGCTAGACAGGGTAATATTCAGTTTCCCAAAGGAAGTAAGAGCTGCCACATTCATTCAGCAACCCAAAGCCAATTTCAAAATTGCTCAGAAGAAGTGTGTTCAGCCAACCACTGTCAGAAACCTTGAAGCCCTTTCCTTTGTCATCTAATTACTGTGGTACCTGAGATTCAGTGTCACTGGCCAGACCATCATAACATCCCACCTGCCCCGTGGTTGTGGTAGCTCGCCATTTTGACTAAAAGCAAATTCAGTCAAAAACCTGAATATCGTTCACAAGCTGACTTAGATTGCGCTCCCCAGAAGCAGACCCTGCAATGAGGATTCATGCTCATGTGATTTATTAAATCCATGCTCCCAGGGGAGATGGGCAAGGGAGCAGGGTAAGAAGGACAGAGCCGAGAGGAAGCCACACAAATGTGCATGCCAGGCAGGACCTGCAGAGGATAGTTTCATCCGGGTCCCTCAGGGGACTCTGAAGTTAAGTTATACCCAGAGCTGGGGCAAAGGACCTGGGCTTTCCTACTCCTACACCCACCCATCCCTGGTCAAGGGCTGCACCAGAGTGGTTTCCAGGCACCACAGTAAATCTCCAGGCTCTTTGGTCTCTCTGGGTGTTCGGGTAAATTCCAGTTGCCCGAGGGCAGTTTTCCTAAAAAGAGCTCCAGGTACCTACCATTGGCAGTGAAAGCACATCAAAACCAGTGGAAACACAATGACTGTAAAACGGAATTCAAGGGGACACATGCCGGTTCCATAATTGTACTAAAATATACGCAAAGGGAAAAGTCATGGATGTGCATAAAGATTTAGCTTTGTATTTTTGTTGCAGTATTATTTAAAATGTTTGTGTCACCTAGGATGCTTTTAGCTTCAAATAACAGAAACCTCAACTCAAATTGGGCTCAGTAATAAACGGAGTCCATGAGTTCATATGCTGAAAGGTCCAGAAGTAGTCTGTGTTTCCTCCACTGTTCTATCCGGGCTCAGCTTCATCTCCCACCAGCTCTCCCAGCTCTGCCTTCCTCCACGTGCTGACTTTGTCCTTAACTCGGCTTCTGCGTGACTTTTTGTTAAATGGCTGTAGCTGTTATGGGAGAGCAACTTTTCTCTTTCCCCAGCCATAGAACACAAGTGCTGAGCTTCATTCCAACAGAATTAATGTAGGTTCTGTTGAGGCCCAGGACACGCTGCCCCAAAACAGCCCACAATGGTGTATTGATTATTTTGGATTAAAGTTACTTGAGAAGCAAAAAGGGCACTCTGACACTCCTCTCTTCCTCCTGAAAGCAGGAAATAAATCTCCCATGTGAAAGGTGCTCTCCCTACATCCTTGTCACCAGAACTCGGGGATTCAGAGCCAAGAAGCCCATGTAAACAAACTGTGTTGATTTACTGCCTCAAGACTAAACTGTTTAAATTCCTCACTAATTATGTAGTACCTCAAACCTAAGTTTCTTTGTCCTGTCATTCCTCACAAATGTATTGTTTCTTTGCGTAAAAGGTATATGCACTGCCTGCTTTTTTCACTTTCAGAGCATCAATCCTCTATGATCTCCAACACGTCCATATTAAATTGGGTTTTCTCTGTTCGTCTGGTCTTGTGTTAATTTTGTTGTTAGTCTAGCCATAAGAACACAAGAAGGGTAGAAGGGGGATTCCTCCCTCCCCGACAGTTCTTTGCTGCTCCTGAACAAATCACTGTGGCAATGGCCATGAGGCTACATTGAGTAGTCTACACCAAACAGGGCTAATTTGAGGGGGGAGTGAAAGAGAAGGAAAATTCCACCCAAATCACATAGTTGATTAACCATCAACAGGGAAAGTTCTAAACAGCCACCAAAGTAGGGCAAAACTGAAGACAGCCCAAATATCCATAGATAGGGCATTGATTTTACAAGTCAAAATATCACCATTCAGTGGAATGCTACACGTCCATTTAAAACACGTACAATACAAAAAGATCTTTGAAATGTGCTTCACAAGGAAAGACTAGTTTATAAAACTCTTGGAAAGATATACACCCATTCATTATCGGTAGTTATCTCTATGTAATAGTATTGTTGGTTTTCACAATGTTCCTGTTAAACTTTTGTCTGTGCTTATTCATATTTTCCAAAAACTTTATAATAAAATGTGTTACTGTGTAAAGAGAAAAATATCCATTCCATTACCTTCGTACTTTTTAAGGGTCTGCATAGTTCTCATATCATTTGCTTTTCCCATTAACCCTCTAAACTAGGCAGGCTAGCATTTATTTATTCTTTTTCTTTCTTTATGAAAGAAATAAGTCCAACAAAGTTAAGTGACATGCCCAAATTCTCACAGCAAGTTTTTACAGCAATTGATAATAAAATCAAAGTATCTTGGTTTCTATTGCAATTCTGTTACAACTTTCTGTGTTCCATCTTGCCTTCCCTCTAGCTGAAAAGGAATAATACTCTTTACACCCTTCCTGCAAACAAATCAGCGCTGACAAAGGGATTTCTCCATTAGGCACCAAAAGGGCTCACCATTTCAAAGCACTGCGGTTCCCTTTCTTTTCACCCCAGAAGTAGATAGTGGACCCCCGATGAAGAGGACTATTAGTGGCACGCAATAAATGAAGTTCTCCTGGAAGCCCCCAGAAGTGGTGCGTGGCTAACGGCTGTGCCAATCCTGTTGGAACATGAAGCCTGACCCCATTTCCATGGGTTATTTTATATTTCTTTGTTTAATTATCAGTGCCTGTGTGACAGAGAATTGATTCCACTGTCAGGGAGCAGAAACTTCTCTCAGCTCTCAGGCCCAAAGAAGTACTGGGCTGTGTTCCTGACATCTCCATCCATAGCAGCGTCAATACTCCCCTTAGAAAAGTAGCAGTAAGGGCAAGATCAAAATACCAGCTCCACGTCCTTAGTGAACCACACCAGATGGGGTTTAAATAAATAATTGTCACACCTGCACCCTCACTGCCAGCCCCAAATCTCTCAAAACCACTAGGAATATTCTCATTTTATCCTTCACACATTTTCTATGAAATAACAGCCTTACTCTAAATTTGGGTCATTATTTTAGACTGCCCAAGCCATAAAGAATCCTAAAATTATGATGACTAATGAAAAGTGTAAGGTCTTTTTACAGGACTGAAAACTTCACCAAACTTCTGTGGTTCTAACATCCGCAGACTTCTTGGAGGGCGTTCTCCTGATCTATGGCTGCCCTGAGTGCTGCGGAGCGTTCTTTATATCTGGGTGCGTTGAGTGCTGGGCTCACCCACTTCACGGCACACAGGAAGAGTACTTCTCTGCTTCTTTTACCTTTGGGTCACATGAGTTCTGGCCAACTGGTTGTGAGTGGCAGTGATATGTGTCATTTCTGGGCCAAAGCACTTAACTGACAAGGGGACCCTTCACCTGCTCACCAACCTTGGAGGTACGTGTTGAGATGGAGGTGCCACAAGGCCAAAGCAGTCTTGATCATTGAGCCAACCCTTAGAAAAGTCTCCGAGACCCACAGCCAGCCTTAGGCGAATGAAAAATAAATGTCTGTGTTTTAAAGATACTTAAGCCCTGTGTTGATTGTTACAATAACACAACTAGCCCGCCTCGACTAACACAGTTGCTTATTACGGGTCAGACACAGAACTGGGCACTTCATGTGGCTTAGCTCATTTACTCTACAAAACAATCTGATGAGACATATTCCACTTCCCTGATGAAGAAACAGAGAGGTTAAGTAACTTGTCCAAGATCACACAACAACTAAGTGATGGAACCAGGATTAGACTCCAAAACTTGCACTCGTAACCTCCACATTGCTACTGTGGGATGGAGTTAAAAGAAAAATAAAATAAAGAAGCCAAAGGTGAGCCTCATAATAAAGAGCTAAGCCAAAAGAATGAGAGATGAGAGGAAGAAAAGAGCTTTAAGGTCTAGAGTTGAGAAAGAAATTTGAGGATTAGAAGAAAAGTAGGCAACCTTCGGGAAAAAGCTCAAAGGCATCAACTCCCAAAATAATGTTGTGATTTAACTATACCAGGAGAAGTCTCACAGGTTACAAACCACAAATGAATAAATAAACTAGCATTTATCTTAACTGAATCACATTTACAATAAACGGAGCATATCACAATCTAGATGAGTGTAGGAAAGTGGTGTGTATTTTAAAAGCTGAGAACGATTGCCTATTTCCCTATCAAGTGGGAGTCTGAGCAAGTTTTCCTCACAAAATATTTTACTTCCAATGACTATCCAGATGCCAGTCTTCATAAACACCCAACAAAAACGTCAGAAGAATAAATTTGATTAACCATTCATTTGTTTAGAATGTAGTCAGACTTGGTGTTCCATTGGATAGTAAATCTAGGAACCCAAAGCAACAACATTGAACCAGAGAGATTATGCAGTGCCTTAAGATGCAAACACATATATTGCCATTTCAAGAAATTATTCAAGACGCGATTATAAATAGACATCTCCAGAAGTTAATGAAGAACGTGTATCTAGATCCAAAATTTTAAGCAGTAAACACGAAAGATGATTCTTTTGTTTTTTAAGATTGGTGGATTTTGTTTGTTTTTGCTGGGAAAGATTTGCCCTCAGCTAACATCTGTTGCCAATCTTCCCCTTTTGTTTTCCTTCTCCCAAAGCCCAAGTGCATGGTTGTACATCCTGGTTGTAAATCCCTCTGGTTCTTCTATGTGAGCCACCACCACAGCATGGCTACTGACAGACAAGTGGTGTGGTTCCACAACCAGGAAATGATCTGGGGCTGCCAAAGCAACGAGTGCCAAACTTTAACCACAAGGCCATCACGGCTGGCTTGAAAAATGATTCTTTAGTAAATTTTGCATTTTCTAATAATGTTGGAAAATTATTATGCTCTAGGGGAATTCTATTCCTCCTAAACACTGACAATGAAAATACCTATTTTAATTTGATCCAAAACTATAGGTTTGCTTTAGAATTTATGGAATTGTTTTAACTTCTTGTCACAGTTTCAGAATCTACCTGCCTTCCCCTCCAGCATTTCTTTCATGGTTTCAGTTTCCATCCTTTTTGGGCCTGTAGTTTTCATGCTTTTTGAGTTAAACTTGGGGCTGAATTTCAGCAGAAGATAGAGTGCCTCACTAAAAGAAATGGGGTGTCATTTGCATTCTTTAGGGAGCTTTGCTTCTAAACTTATAAAGAATGCCCAAGGAATAGGACAAAAACTGAAAGTGGGTTATCATGAGTGAGGCAGTCACAGAAGGTCATGTCCACTGAGCACAAACACTCTAAAATGACTCCAAACTTCATGTTTCACATATTGTTGCCTTTTATTTTAAACAATTGAAAGCCAAAAAAAGATAGATTTTGGAGTGAAAGGAGATCCAGTTGGAGGAGTGGGAGGAGATCCAGGAAAGAACCACTACCCATCCCCCCTCCTTTCCAACCCTCCCACATCCAATTGCCACTCTGGTTTGACTTCTCAGGAATCCCAACACACACCACGCCAGCACTTATTCACGCCCCTCTGCAAAGGCTCCTCCCTCTGATTCTTTTTTTCTATTAGATCCTACGTGAACCTCAGAGCCCAGTCCAAGTGCCACCTCCACCATGAAGCCCCCATGACAGCTCAACCCACTGGGATCTTTTCTCCTCTAAATTTCTGCTGTCCCAGTGTTCCTGTATCACACGCTTAGGATGGGGTTGTTGTGTCATCATTTCTATGTGATTAGTCTTGTTCCTCCACTTAGAGGGTATCCTTCCTACAGCCATCTCTTACACATTTTTATTCTCCAGAGTATCGAGCATGATATTGATCACATAGCAGAGGCTCAGTTTAAACGTATCGTTTAGATAATTATAGACAATAATGAAACATTGAAAATGGGATGACAAAAGCAGACTTAAGGATTAAAATCCAGTTTCCTCAGCATAAGGAAACATCAGTCTTGATTGTGGCAAATGCAACCCCAATGACCTGAATCATCATTTAAGAACCCATAAATAAGTAATTTTTAAATATCCTTTGCTTCTAGGAGGGGACAAAAGGTTACAGCCTTGGTCTTTGACAGTAACCTACTAACGCGTTCTCTAGAGCAATGTGGCCTGAGAAAATCAGCTGAAAAATCACGCCAAGACTGGATTTCTTTATGCAGAGACGGGGCTGGAAGCAAGGGCTCCACTGTTGTCGTAATATTGATTTTCTGGGAAACTTGGTTTCAAAAGTACTAGCCTTTGTCCATTAAGCAGCAACCACTGCTGAGTATGTCAGACAAAAATTCTGAGAACCTCACATTAAGGTACTTTCGTGAGAAATTTTGAAATTCAACTTAGTCATGTTGTTGAACAGGAACCTACTACTGAAAACTAGCTGACTATCCAACAACAGGAGAATGAGTGAGTTAAATGGAGTGGGCACTGTGGACCCGTTTCTTCCACTCCCTTCCCGCCTCATGTGGCAGCCACGCTGCTTAGACAGGATTTCCCCCATCCCCAATCCAAGCCAATCCTCATAATCGTATGTCCCCCCAGACCCACTCCTTGTGACAATGATTCTATCCGCTGTGGACAAAAACTCAGCTAGTCAGTTCATGGCACTCCCTGGCTACAGTGACTGGTTTAGTTTAGTCCAAAGTGAAAACAGAGCTTTTGTCTGACAGTTTGGGGAGACCTGTGTGTCTGGAAGGTCCAGTGCTGTGGACTGAACTGCATCACCCCACCCCTAAATTCATATGTCAAAGCCCCAACCCCCAATGTGACTGCATTTGAAGATAGCGCCGTAGGGAGGTAACCAGGTTGATATGAGGTCATGAAGGTGGCGCCCTCACGAAAGGATTAGTGCCCTTTTAAGAACAGACACCAGAGAGTTCGCTTCCTCTCTCTCTCTCCACCCACGGGCAGTAAGGAAAGCCATGTGAGGACACAGCGAGAAGGCAGCCACCTGCAACCCAAGGGGAGAGTTCTCCAGATACTCACCTTGCCGCCACCTTGATCTGGGACTTCTAGTCACTAGAACCGTGAGACATAAATTCCTATTCTAGAAGGCACCCAGTCTGTGGTATTTTGTTATGGCAGCCCGAGGTGACGAAAACATTTGGTATGTAGGTGTGAAGCCTGAAACAGCAGCCTTTTTTATCCCCTGAAGAAACCCAGTCTGAGGAGGGAGGCTTCCAGAGGAGGGCAGACCTCCTGGGAGAAAGAAATGGAAACAACGCTTTAATGTCATCACACCTAATCCCACTCGAAGTATGGGTCTCTTTTACTTGCAAACAAAAGGCTCCTAACATGTAGAAATTATACATGCGCAAGGGTACGATTTAAAAGAGAATAAGGACATAATGAATACGGGTTGAATTTTGAGGGTAGGGAGACTGGCAGTTTTTCTCTTGTATTTCAAAATCAGTTCACCCTCATTAAGGGCTTACAGAGGGTCCTGTATATGTATTATCTCATTTACTCCCCATTTTACAAGGAGGAAATTGTAACTGCAATTTTAATATTTGTTGCATAAATTAAAACTTGCCCATTAATAATTGAGCTGTGAAAAAGATTTCTTCATGTGCTCCTGGAAACCAAGCTCCTATAGAATGTAACAGTACAAAGGTTCGTTGATATAAAAGAATCACTCCATACAATGGGTGAAGAGCAGATGGACAATCTCTTACACAAACAAGTTCACAAAGGAAAAGGGAGCTCCAGCTGAACCCAATGTAAGCATCATTCAATCCCCCTTCTATTACAGTAACGTCAATATGGTTCATAGATAAGATGACCATGATTCTAGGGACACAGTCAGGATTCAATAAATATTTGTTGAATTTTATGAACCACCATTCAGTTGATCCTTTGCAATGTATTTCATTCCTTTAATAGTGTTTATTCAAATGCTTCCATTGAGATAGCATTTCCGTAATGTGCACACTAAAACTAAGAATTACACTCGCCTGAATCCAGATCAAACTGGCATCTCATGACTGGATCTGGAAGTCCTTGATCCTTTACAACGTTGTGCTGGATGGCTTCCATTTGCCACTCCAGTCCCACTCTCCACCCTTACCATCCTGTGACTTGTTTGGTCCACACTGACAAGCTTCCAGTTGGGTTTGGCCATTGGAGAGGCCAGAGAGTAGACAGGAGAATGAGGTCAGAATACTTATCCCTCTGGCTTTCCCTCTGTGGGGTCACCACAGGCTGACTGCCTCCTGTCATCAGGCACTTCTGTGCAGCATGCCCATCTCCAGACTCCAGGAGTCACCATCTCCAGTGAGGGGAGTAGTAACAGACTCCCCACAAACACCCCAATGTTTCTAGCCCCAGCATACTGCACAATCACCTGTAATTCTTGATCATTCTATAAAGAATCCCTTTATCCTATTCACTACAAATTACCCAATTAGGGTATGACATTTGATTTGTCCAGGACCCTGACTGATACAAACATGGTGCCCAGTTGATTTTGTTATGCAACTTGAGATCACAAAGGATATAGATGCTCTTTTAGCAAAATAAGACCTAAAAGTTACGCATCTGTGGGAGATGTGTCTCACTTGTTGACTTAATGGCAAGATATTAAATCTTACCATAGAGATGTCTAAAATTTTTCCAGCTCTACATGGAAAGAGGGAGAACATTTTTAAGTCACCTCCTAGTGTAAAGGCCACCCTGACTTTTTTTCTCCCCTCTACCACTCTTGGGATTCTAAGCCTCACCTCTACCCAAAAGTGAAGATAGAGAGGGGGAAGAGAACAGCTGTGATTTACACCCCACTTTGTAGCTCAAAGAAGGAGGAATCTGGGGAAAGCCACAGCTTGGGAACAGGAGGGAGGTGGTAAATTAAGGGGAAGAGACAGTGTTAAAATGACCTCGCCTTGAGGTCATGGGACAGAGGACATGAGAAAGTGTGTCCATGACAGAACTCCTACTACTGGATGAAGGAAACTCCACGTGGAGATGCCCTGATACAAAACCATCACAGACGGCTGGGCAGCTTTTGCGCCACCCAACTCCAAGGATCACCACACGCTGTGTCACTCAAAGGAAAGGCCACATACACAGGAGCCCTACTGAACCTCTGTCAGATCCCAGGTTCCCACATGGTAACTTTGGAATGATCAACTAGACCAGATATTATGCCTTCTTTTCAACCTCAAGTTTCTATCATTTAGGATCTCATCACAATGAGCATGAAGAACAGATTGAACCTTTTTCGGGCTTTTGTGTGTGCTCCCTCCACTTCCAGTCATCAAAGGGTCTCAAGATTCTTTCATGTAACAAACAGGGAAAGAGGGCTAGCACAGGACTGGCCACCAATGTACTCCCAAAAGCGGTTGGGGTATGTGTGCATCTATGATTTGAATTATCTGCCACCATAAAAATCTGGATCTCCAGCTGCTTTTGGAAAAATTCATAAGAGCTGGCAACACTGGGTTCACATTCCCAAAAAGCCACCATCACTGGGGCTGAGTAACAGCCGTGCCCTTTAGACCAGGCCTTCCACCATCTGCCTCCCATTAAATTCTGGCTTCTAGAATCATCTGAGTGGGCCAAGCCTGAAAACTCAGAGAAGGAGCTCCTGACCACCCCCTACCACCTTCCCCAGGGAAGAACAAGATGCTAGTTGTCAGTGGATACAGCAACCTTTACGACTCACTCTGACAAGCAGTGGATATATCTGGACCCCTGTGGCTGAGGGACAATCTCCCTGATCATAAGTGGCAGCATCAGCTTTACTGTCATTGATCCACAAACAGTAACTTTCCTGGATTATAGAAAGACTTCTAAACAAAACCATGTAGTTTAAACTCCGTAGTCTCTCCCTCTCTCCATCTCAAGAGTTCCAAATTCACATACAGCAATTTATGAAAACTCTTAAAGTGGCAGATTGTTCTAGGTTTGTACTCTGCACTAAAGTCAGACTGGGTCTCTGACCACCCCACCCCCTCCTCCACCGCAACCCCATCCCATCCCAATAAGATGCTAAGAAAACATACCCTCAGTTTAGCCCCTTTGCTTTAGGGGGTCCAGATTTGCTCCATCTTCACCTGTCTTTGGAGCTTTATGTCTAGCTTCCTCGGGCCTCTGATGGGAAGAGGAGAAGTACAAGAGCTTTTCATGTAACTAACGAATGGGGAGCCGCTATTTCTAAGCTGTCAGTAGTGCTATCATGATGAATAGAAACATGCACAGCCCTGATTCACCCTCAGTTAACTTCTCAGCCCAAAAACCTCTGAAAGTAGACAGGAAATCTTGTATCTCAACATTTCAATCAGGCCAACATCAAGTACTGAAGACTGCTGCTTTGAGGCAGAAATCTAAGGCAAGGAAGAAAACTAGAATGGGAGAATGTCAGCTTGGCGATAAGAACCAAAAAGGAGTTGACGTTAGGAGGTCAAAGGCTCAATTTCTTAAATATCATGGACTGCCAGAGCTGGATGAGACCTGAAATCTCATCTAACCCCTACTCAAGGATGAGGAAATGGAGCCCAGAGCCATTAAATGGTTTGGCCGGGACATCTGTCTTGTTAACTCTGCTCCCCAGCACGCAGCCCCATGCCTGGCACATAACAACGGTTGATGAGATGGTTGGTTGAATGAGCATGTGGCAGAACCTGAACTGCAACTCGAGAGAAGGGTTTTACAGCTGGCGTTTCCCAACCCCACTGATCACCAGAATTACCTAAGAAACCTTTTTAGATAGATGCCTGGACCCCACTCCAGGTTCCTTGAATCAGAATCCTCAGATCTGGGAGCCTGGTGATGTCAGCAACCTCCCCTGCACCATTCATTTCAATGATCACCAGGGTCGAGGAACCATTGCCCTGAACAATATCACCTCTCAATACCTAACACACTTAAAATAGTCGCCATTTACTCCACCATGTCAGATTGCTACAGACAGAACCACATCCCCTTTTGGAGTTGCATAGTGCATGACTTTTGGGGCGGTTGCCACTTTTAACCCAACTCAGATTGAAGGGTTTTGACTTTGAAACAATAGGGTTCCATAGTACTGAAATGACATAGGATTAATTAGCAAGGAAAAATATATAAGTCTGGATATGCAGAACTTCATAAAAACCATTTTTCACTCAACCTGACAAGGAGGTGCCTCATGGTCTACATAGAAGCGTCCTGGCAGACATCCTGGTTTGGTGGGGATGCTACGAGCAAGGACGCAGAAAATAACGTAACTGAATTAGGTCTTCATCAGTACAAGTAGGGTATTATGTTTTACTCAAAAAATAACTTGAGTTTTACTTCAATAGCAAGTGTGCATGGTTTTTGGTTTTTTGTTTATTTCTCTCCTATTAGGATCTTTGTCTCACATGAGGTCGGCATTCATCATGGGCTTGTTCAGACCTACTGGGATCTCCTATGAACAGAGAGGGAAGCTAAGTGTGGGCCATAAATCAGAGGGAAATATGTTAACATGACCCCACTCTCAAAGGGTCACTCCAAAGATAAAGGCATTTTTGTTCACAAGGTTCCTCGAGCTCCCATGAAAAAGGATGTGCTGTGGATCTGGTCCTATTAATAACTTCCTTGGTTTTCATTTGTGCTTCTGCTTACAATAATATAAGAAGCTATGTAGCCCGTTTCATTCATTTACTTTAAATTTATGTAGGAAGTAAATACTGGGCCCTCTCACTTTTTTCAAAGTCTACATTTAAATAAAAGTGGAGAGAGGGGCTGGCCCCGTGGCCGAGTGGTTAAGTTCGCGTGCTCCGCTGCAGGCGGCCTAGTGTTTCGTTAGTTCGAATCCTGGGTGCAGACATGGCACGGCTCATTAAACCACACTGAGGCAGCGTCCCACATGCCACAACTAGAAGGACCCACAACAAAGAATATACAACTATGTACTGGGGGGCTTTGGGGAGAAAAAGGAAAAAATTAAAAAAAAATAAATAAAAGTGGAGAGAAAACCACATAAAATTTCTTTCATCATTACCTAAATCTAAGTCTATAACTCCTTGTAATTAGTATATAGTCATGCACCTCATAACAACAGACTGCGTATAAGACAGTGCTCCCATAAAAGGTTAGTACCATAGAGCCCAGGTGCGTAGTAGGCTATACCATCTAGTCTAGGTTTGTGTAAGTACACTGTGATGTTTACACAGCAACAAAACTGCTGAACGATACATTTCTCAGAACGTATCCCCATTGTTAAGAAACACGTGACTGTATTCCAAAAGGCAAGTCTTTTTCTGGGATCTAATGTACAGCACGTTGACTATGGTTATTAACAGTGTTTTGCGTACTTGAAATTTACTAAGATAGTATATCTTAGTGTTCTCACCACAACAACAAAGTAACTGTGTGTGGTGACAGACATGTTAATCAGCTTGATTGTAGTGATCATCTCACAGTGTATAAGTATATCCAAGGATGCTAATATACCTTAAATATATACAATTTTTATTTGTCAATTATATCTCAATAAAGCTGAGGGAGGAGGGAAGGCAAATCTTCAAGAAGAGACTGCTCCATCCTGGAGGCACCAGCAGTAATCACTCCCATTCCTGACACCTGTGTCTCTCTCAGGGTCACTGCCCACTAAAAGAACTCCACGAGGTCCAAACACAAGTTTTTAAAATCATCCAGCCCTCTCAACTCCTGAAAGATAGGAAAGAAAAACCGAGGGAAAGTGAGAGTGTGTGGTGGTAAGAATAGTGCAAAAGCAGAAACATAAACCAATAAATGCAAGTAAGTTCGGACTCGAGGCTGCCACAGAGCCCTAAACCAGGCCCGCTGTGTTTTGATGCTGCAGGAGCACATATGGTCTTCCATCAGCGGGTCTCAGAGCAGTGGGCCACGCCACCATACCATATGTGCTGATAGCAACAGCGGGCTGATTTATGTTAGCGAGTGCGAGGATTTCTCTTTGTATTTCATCTCCTTGTTATTCCCAGAGAAACGTAAGGGTAGATTTATTCTGCCATTACAGAGTGGCTTCCTCGAGTTTGCTTGCTTGACGTTGATAATTTCTAGTAGGTTGAAGCCAATCTGTTTCCTAGAAAAATTTGGTAAAAACTAGGAGTTCCTTCTCGCCCTCCTCCTCCTCCCCCTAAAATGAAAGCAGATTTACCCCCATCCCCACCCCCACTGAAAGATCATTCTAGAAGCACAGACATAGAGCAAAGGCAAGAATATTAGAGAGAATACTAACTCCATAATTTTAATGCTTACATGTGGCCTCTTCTGTTTTCCCTACTTCTTTTCTCACCCTATTTCTTTTCTCACCCTGAAGAGTAAATCTGACCAGGGTGAATGACTTCACAAGGCTGATCAAGGAAACGCCAAGGATGTCAAATAACTAGGTAGCAATTTTGGAGGCAACAGACAAGTTCTGCTACATTCATCTCTCTAGAAGAGTCTAAGATCCTCCCCTACTGGCCAATAATCAGCTGCCCAGTAGTGCAATCGAAGTGGGTCAAAAGGAAGAGAGGGCAGCAGTTTCAAATCGGCACACAGAGATAGAGGATATTATTGTTTGTGGGATGCACAAACAAGATGTCAACAGCTGCTACCATATGCCCCACAGGATTCAGTCACCTTTGGTGCTTTGAGGCTAGAAAACCATTTATCTTGGATATCTCTATACCTCTATCTTGCTAGGTGTCAACCCCACATTTCTGGACCCGAACCAGCCAGCATCCTCTGACAGTCCCATAACAGCCTAAAACTTCACCTGCCCTCCCAATGCAGATCTCCAGAATTCTTTTATGAGATTTCCTACTTCCTTTAATCAATAGGTAGAAAGCATTCTAGTGATGAAACTAATTGACCCTGAGGTGTGAGTGACAGCCATTCCAGCGCTAGGCTCTATTTCAGTGTCAGCTGTTGGTAATAATGAATTTCTAATTGGTAGGAAGACAAAAGGTGAGACAAAGGGGAGAGAGTCTTTTTAGGCATTGTGGAGGAAAAGGCACATTTTTAGACTAGACTCTAAATTTTATCAGACTCTCTCCACCTCTTATGTATCCCACTCACATCTCCCTTCCACACTACTCTTTCCTAAAAGATCAGGACTACGATGGAGCTCTGAGTTAGAAATAAGTCAAGGGCAATGACCCAATGTTTCGTGGAGACTGGTTTAGCTGACAAATTTCCTTGCCTTACTATAGAAAATAAAGTTCTTTCCCTCATCCACTTCTCTTTAAAATTGAGATGATTTAAAGAATCAAATCCTACCTCTTTTATATAGCAAGTATCCCAAAAAGCAAAATAAGGCATTTGGAAACGCGTGTTGTAAAGAGGTTACAAGTAAAGGTTTAGATTCAAGCAGACCTAAGTTCAACTTGGGTTTTGTCATTTACTACCTCTGTGATTAGGGTCATTACTACTACTCCTCTCGATTTCAGTTCTCTCATCTGTAAAATGGGGTTATTCATACCTATGTCCTGAAGCGTTGAGAGGATTCAATGATAAAGTCTGTAGACACCTACCAACGTACTCGACCTATCGTGAGTGCTCAGTATCAGTTGGCTGCTGTTGGGACGGGGGAGTGGTTATTGACATAGCCCGTTCCCACCACGTGGAATGCTGGTTGAGAGGGACAGCATGTCTTCTCTCTCTCCCTCACCACAGTACCAAACACGGTACCTGTATAATACTTGCTGAACGGAGTAGAAAGCAGTGGGCACAGTTAATTAAGTTATCCAAGTATCTGTTAGGCACCTTCTATGTTCCATGGAATATCTTAAAATGAGGAGATAAAGCTGAAGGAAATAAGCTCCCTGTCTTTCTGGAGTCTCCATTCTAGTGGTGAAAGGCAGATAATCAACAAGTAAACAAATTACATAATTTCAGATGTTGATATGGCAATATGAACTATTAAACATTAAAGAATTATGGAGTGGCAAATGCCTTAGGGTGCGGAGCAACTTTGTACAGAACCATTAACAAAATCACCCCTGAAGTAGTAGTATCAAGTCTGAGAAGTGGATGATAAGAAAGAGTTAGCCGTGAGAAGATCTAGAGAGTGTTCTGGGCTGCAAGTATAAAAACCCAGAGGGGGGCACAAGCTTTTAGTATTTGAAGAACAGAGAAGCCAGCATGGCTAAAGCACAGCGAGTGTGGGCAAGAGCAGAACAAGGACAGAGGGAGGGAACACTAGGGTAAATAGCTTGCATTTTATTCTAGTTATGATAGGAAGTCATCAGAAAGTTTTAAATAACTTCTCAGAAGAGATGACTACTTGGTGCATGATTATGTGACGGAGCAAATGAGGTTCCATTTCCATCTTCTGGCTCCTGCATCATTTTTCCATGCTCATACAGCATGCAAGACTGTCAAAGCAACCAGGTACATCTGCGGTTGATACTCAGAGTTGTATCCAAGTAATATATTTCCTCAGGTAAAAAAGAAAAAAAAAATCACAACTTGCTTTTAACTTCAGAAAGTAGAAAATTAGATCAAACATCAATTTATTCAATGGAAAAAGGCTATAAAGATTTAAGAGGGTGAGGTGGGGCATCTTGCTTTGAATTCCAAATGTCTTCTCAATCAAAAAAGTTATAAAATCTTATAACTTTGATGGTAAGAGGCCATTTTTCTCTTCTTTGTATTAGAATCCAAACACCACTTGCTAGAGTTCACACCCTAATCTCCAGGAAGTAAAATTTTATAAGGATTAATCTCAACTTCAATAACCCAGAAAAATGAAAACTTCCTGGGAAAGATAATGTGTCATACTAGTACTGTACATCAGGGAAAACAGAAACCACCCTAGGTATTTCAAACAGAGGGAATTTAATACAGGAAATAGAAAAAATCTGCAAAGAGCTGATAGCGAAAAGGGAACAGGTAAACTTAGCCAGAGTAATTACTAGTAATTGCAAAAAAACTGCTCCCATCCCCAGGCCTGGGGGAGCAGAAAGGAAAGTGTTTTTCAGAGTTCATGATCTCTACACCATTGCCAGAGCATCCGTCACTGGCGGTGTTAGAACCACAGACATGGTTTCTTTGCATAAAATCTGGAGCCTAAAGTTGTCTACAGCAGTCATTGTCGTTACTGGAGCTGGAATGTACAGGTAATTTGTTGCTGGACTATCCACTGCCCGGCAGGATACGAGGAGTCTAGACTTGTCTATCACCACTACTGCTGGACTTCAGAAAATATCTCCTTCCTTCCTCCTGCCTCCTAACCTCCCACCGTGCCTCCCATTTGCAGAATGTAACTAGAAGCCACTTGGCAAGGGAATTTTAGAAATGTAGTTTGCGGACTTCTAGCCCCCCAGCAATATACAGAGCACGGGCGAGTGGGAATGGAGCCAGGAGCCAACAGATGGATAAATAGCACTTCTCTTGGTTTTGACCGTTAGAAGTCCTAGAAAACCAAGGTAAATAAAGGCTGCCTGGAGAAGTCCTGAAAAGCAGAACTAAAGAGAAGAACATGGAGAATCTGAAAATCCAGAGAACGGAGGAGGAGAAGCTCGTGAGCCAAGCAGCAGTTTCAGTGCTTCCTTTGCATCCCATCTCCCTCTTGAGCTGCCTTCCTACGCCAAGAGATCTCCTCTTAAGAAAGCAACCAGCTTTCACTCTAAAGTGTGAATGATCGACAATAGTTTCAAGAACAGCCAGTATAGTAGGCAGGAAAAATTTAGAAGTAACATCAACAAAAGTCTTTTTTTTTTTTTTAATAATCCTTGACCTGTTCTATATGCCAGAGTAAAAATCTTGTCCTCCAGCTCACAATCTAAGGGGAGAACATATGGTCCAAAGAAATAAAATGCCCTGTGGAAGAAATATAAGAGATAAGTACAAAGGGATAGTAGCACAACGACAACTCATCTAAAGCAGACATTCTCGACCTCAGCTCTGTTAACATTTTAGGTCAGATCATTCTTTGTTGTCAGGGGGCTGTCCTGTGTATTATAGGATGTTTTAACAGCATCCCTGGCCAGGAGCACCCCCAACTTGTGACAACCAAGGATTTCTCCAGATACTGACAAATGTTTCCCAGGGGGTAAGATCTAAAGTCTCTTAAAGAAACTTAAGTGGAGAATTAGAGCATTATGTGGGAACTGCCTCATCAAAGAGGAAGGAAGAGATTCCAGGAAGGAAAAAAATTCATCATATGTAAAGGCATGAAGGCATAAAACAGCAATGGGGCTGGAGCACAGGGTGCAAGGAGGGGAATAGAGGATGCAGCTGGGAGGCAGGAAGCATCTACTATGCCGGGCTAAAAGGTTGAACTTTAATCTCTAGAGGATGAGGAGCCAATGAAGGATTTTGAGTAGGGCGGTGATTTATTCAAACTCACATTTTGGAAGCATTTCTTTGGTGGTTGTCTGGATAACTGAATAAAGGTAGAGGAGATGGAAAGAAAGAAACTCATCAGATAACAAGGATCAATATGAAGGCCATAAAGGCAAGGTGAGAGAAGCTTAGAGAGAATCGATATAATTTAGTGACTGAGTGAATGTGGAAAGTGAAAAAAGGCGGAGGGCAAGAATTGCAAGTTGCAGGCTTCAAACAATGGGAAAATGGAGCAGACTAAGAAAAGAGTCCTACTTTGGATGTGTGAAGTTTGGGTTGTCTGTGGACATCTAGGTCAAGACGTCTAGAAGGCGATTTTATATATATGTTGACCTAAGGACCAATATCAGGGGAACATTACCATGTGGGGAGGGGTGAAGTCAAGGAAGAAGAAAAACTTCAAAATAATTCTAAAAAGAAACAGAGGGATAGAAGAAACAAGAGATGGAATAACCACAACTAAAGAAAAAGCTTGAGAGGGAAGGAGTGGTCAAGGGTACAGAGAAACCAAGCAAGGTAAGGACTGAAAACTAGGCAGACCCTTGGATACTGTCATCAAGAGCCCCTGGTAATCTTTGCCAAGGCTATGTCAGGAAGATCCAAGAATCTGAGTGCAACGAGCAGGGGACTAGGTGAAAAAAAAAAAAGTAGAAAGTGAGACTGTGGATTCTATACACACAGCTCTGAAAAACCATAGCATTGGGGGTCAGCCTGGTGGTGTAGTGGTTAAGTTTGTGTGTTCTGCTTTGGTGGCCCAGGGCTCACAAGTTCAGATCCTGGGCACGGACCTAGCACTGCTTGTCAAGCCATGCTGTGGCAGCATCCCACATAAAATAGAGGAAGATTGGCACAGGTGTGTTAGCTCAGGGCCAATCTTCCTCACCAAAAAAAAAAAAAAAAAAAACGCACCATAGCACTATCACTTTGATGATGAGATTGAGCATGTTTATAAACCGAGAAAATGGACCCAGAGAAGGAATGATTAATAGCAGTCAGATCTTGAGGAAAAGAGTAGAAATGCAGGATGCAGTTGGTAGGACCAATCTGAAAGGAGGGAAGGATGACTGACACGGACGAGTTTGAAGCAAATGTGTTCAGGTGGCAGAAAGTATTCGTGCCTAAGAAATAGAAGGCAAGGCCACCTGCTGAGAATTAGATCAAATGAGGTCCTTTGAGAAGAGGAGCCACATTGGGCATTCCACGAGGGAGTAAATATTTCTAATAACTACCAAAGGAAGTTAGAAAGAAATCAGAAACACAGAAGGCTGACCAGGCAGCTTTGAGGACTCAATTCAGATCTGAGCCCACTTGTTTTCAGAGGGGCCACCTTGTAGGGACATGCTGTTTTTCTGGGCTGCACTCAGCAGTTCAAATTAGGAGCAGGCTGAGTCTGGGTGGACTCTGACTGCACTGCCCAACAGATATGGTGGAAATGATGCCCTGTGAGCTTCTAGGTCAGCCCTTCTACTTCCGGTCTTTGGAATCCTCACACTTGGAGCCCTGAGTCACCACGTTTGAAGTTCAACTGCCATGCTGGAGGGACCACGTGGAGAGGCTGAGACCACACAGAGAGAGAGGGGCCCAGCTGAGCCCTGCGTCCAGCCAGCCCCTTCTGTCAGGGTGCCAGGCATGTGAGCAAAGCCTCTGAGACCTGAGCACTGAGTGACCCAGTTCCTGCAACGTGGAGCCACCATGGCCTGCCACCATGGCCTGCCCGAATTCCAGACCCACAGTGGGAAATGGGAAGCTGTGGTCTCAGCTGAGCTAGAGGCTTCAGGAGTGAGGCTGTCCCAAGTTTGGCATGGGGGGGTGGGGGTGTCTTACCTTGCTACGGCCAGGTAGTAATGAAGATCCTGGTAATGTCAAATGTGAGGGAGGAAAATTACCAAAAGACTGGGAAAAAGGGGGAAAAAGCCTTACCCAGGTTCAAATTATGGCTAATCACTCCTGACTGTTCTTACTCAGAAAAACAATAAAAAGGATTCAAAGAGGAAAATTGTTCAGCGGCAGTCACCTCAGCTGCCACTGTGATGCCTGGTGACACATAATTAGAAAACAAATGACAGATTAGTTTAATAATATTCATTAGCAACTAATGAAACTGACAATGTTTCCTACTGAAAGAGGGTCGGGCTGTTAGTCGATTTTAAGGAAATTCTGCTCCTCCCCTCCAACCTCGCCCTCCCCTCCCCCATCCATCCGCCTTTCAGTTAAACGATGTGGGGGGAGGTTTGCAAATAGGTCATAAAAGAGGGCATAAAGGTGAGACGATTGAGGGGACAAAAAACAGGAAGATACAAAAATCAGAATGGGAGACAGGGCGTTCTTGGGGGTCCAGAGAGGAGCAGAGAGATGAAGGAAGGGAGGGGTTGTAACCTTTCCCCTCCCCGGCTGTCTTCGGACATCTAACCCCTGTCAAAAATGAAATTTCCATTTGCCTCAGGGAGAAAATGGTTAACAGAAGAAAAAAAAAATAAACCAGCGCTTCCTTACAGTCATTGTTGTTCTTTTCTTTTTCCTTAAGAAAAAAAAATCCCAAGTAAGAATTTTAACGATATGCAGAAATCATAGCTGTCTTACCAAATCGCTGTAGGACTGACCCCCCTTGACAGTTCTTAAATTATTCAGCTATCAAGGGCCTGCTAAACATTAAATTAAGCATCCTCTCTCCCCTGTCCTAAACCATTAAGTTATGCAAATGCACAGATAATGGGGCATATGACAGCTGGAGGCATTAATCACGCTGCTCGTCTCTGGGCTGTTGTTATGTAGAAACTGCATCTGCCAACAGACGGAACAGCCACAATTAGATCTCACTTAATGGAACGCGGAGACACTACCTGGCCCTCCACACTCGTGTTAGGTTGTAGACCGGGGAGTGAATAAGGCACCCGGGAGACCTGCCGCTCCCCTCCCTCCCCCCACCTCTCTTTTTAATACCTGCTCCTCCAATTGAAATGAAAAATTACCTGTAATTGTTATCATTTGCAAACAAAACCTGTCAGAAGACAAACCTGCTGTTTACAATGGATGTTTTTGTTGTTCCCCGGTAGGGTTCTTTAGGGAATTTCCTTCATTTGCTTTTTTAACTAATTCTCTGTCTTTGAGAGGAAGGCGGGGCTTGGGGGGGGTGGGGGGGGGGGGAAAGCACAGACTTCCCGTTACGGCCTCCGAATTGCCGCCTGGAAGACGCGGACCGACTCGCCCTGAGAGGCTTTGCTGGAACACTCCCGGCTCCGCTGTGCTCCTCTGTGGCTGCCGTGCTCCTCTGTGGCTGCCGTGCTCCCACCAGCTCCCGCCTGTAAAGAAAGGTGGCAGGCAGCACCCAGGCTGTCCTCCCCCGTCTCTGCCCCAGTAAGTCGCGAATTAGAGGGACTAGGGAGACAGCCCATCATCTTCCCAAGAACTTCCATTGTGCTTCTTCATCATTTGACACTCTCAGTTCGCAGCTTACATATTTCTTGAAATCCAAGTTGTTAAGCATTTTCAGGGTGGTCAGTTCTTTTGTCTTTGTTTCGGTCTTTAGTTTTGCTGTTAGGACGTGAGGACAACTCAGATGGCTTTGTAGGAGTACATATGATTTGCTAACAGGGGCCGTCTATAGAAGACTTGATTGGCGTATCTTTTTATACCCAAACTGACTCCAACTGGTTTTGTTACCAAACTAAAGTGGGTTCCCTTCTTGGTGAGTTGAAATCAAAGCCTTCGCCAGAGGTAGTTGTCACACAAAGTAAAATTTATTTGCTGCAAATAAAGAGACCACAGGGAATCACTCCCAAAGCCGTGGCCCCCAGGCAAGGGAAAATAGGTACCTTTTGGGCTATCCACGGTGGCCTACTGGTTAAGTTCGGCATGCTCTTCTCTGGACCTGTACCACTTGTTGGCGGCCATGCTGTGGCAGCGACCCACATACAAAATAGAAGAAGATTGGCAACAGATATTATCTCAGGGCAAATCTTCCTCAGCAAAAAAAAATAGGTACCTTCTATTTCGGAGGGGAATGCATGCATATTCAAAAGGGAGGTTTCAGCATCACATGTGGAGGTGGGTATTTGCTCATGCAGGGACAGTTTGAAAACATGCCTCCACCTACATCACATCTTACGATAATAAAGCCTAAGCTCCTCCTGGGGTGGAGATTTTAACATTAAAATGAAGCAAAGGTAACCCTTGGACACTTCTCATCCTATCTGCACAGGCGCCACTCCTGCGGTGGGCTTTAGACCGATTCAGGGCAGTTGCTGATTGCATCTCAACTAAAAAACACCTTTGAGAAACAGTTAAGTGCTTCTTTGAGTCACTTGGGGCAGTTCGTCGGTGACAGTTTCTCAAGAACTCTGTGATTCCACAGTCCTGGGTAAGGTGGCGGCCCAATGCGGGGGACACTCATGAACACCCTCCTCTGCACCCCTGAGCAGCAAGAACACCACTTTTAACTTTCTCATACTGAGCTTTTATGAGAAGAAAAAAAACAACTTCTGTTTAAAAAAAATAGTTTGGAAAACCACTATTCTAAAATGAAGTCAAGGAGACAGTCAGACTTGGTCCCTGGCAACAGTCATTTGGCCTCAGATCTGCTCTCCCTGTTTGCCAAAAATAGAATGATCTAAATTGCTAACAATCAATGCCACCAATTTTTTCTCCTTCCCTGGAAAGTTCACCAACACTTTGAGAAAGTCTACATATATTTATGAGCCAGAAACCAAGAGTGGCAAGAAGGGGCAATGATTTGTCAATAATTACGATAATGATTTGCCAGCCTGCCCTCCCCTCCCTCATTAACTCCACCAACCACCATTTAGGGCCAATTAGCTCCGAGCTGGGTCAGCACACCTCTGACCTCTAGGAGCAGGCCAGCTGTGGGGGATCCATAATTCCTAACTCCCAAGGGAGGAAACTCACCCAGGTTCTTCTGGTAGGATTCAGTAAAGTCAACTCAAGCGAAGAGAGGTCACACAGTGCTCTTTCCAAGACTTCCAGGGCTGGCCTGCTCCATACCGTCTTTTCCTAAACCTTCAAGCAGCTCTTCCTCCTACGCCTTCCCGAGCCTGGATGAATCCAGCCACAGGTTTCAGGGCCTTCTTGTCTCACCTGGAACACAGCTTGCAAGGGCTACCACCCTGGTCTCCTGAGTTCTGCTTCACCCTTCCCCAGTCCGTCTTTCCACAAACCCCTTAGTGCTTCAAATGCAAATCTGTGTGACCTTCCTCCGCTTCAAACTCCTGTATGCCTTTGACCAGTTCTTCCCTGTCATAGCTTTGGTGGCATCACTCTGGGGAGGCTTCCTTGAGCTTCCTCCGCTGCCCCATCCCACCTGTGCCAGTAAGCATCACTCACTCTCTTCTGCTCTCTCGCAGCCCCCTGCTACCTGCTTCCAGCTTCCACATTAAGTCACCGTGTATTTGCTTATCTATCTCCATCAACAAACTCCTGACCTAGTTGAGGGCAGGTTCCAGCTCTAGTCATTCTTACCTATGTTGCATAAGCCAGTGCTTCTTAAACATTACGATGCCTCCAAATCATGAACCACAGGGATCTTGTTTAAAAAGCAGATTAATTCCACAGGTGTGGGGTGTGGCCTGAGATTCTGCATTTCCAACAGGCTCCCAGGGATGCTGATACTGCCAGTCGAGAACAACACTCCAAGTAGCCAGGCCCTAAGCAACTTTTGAACAGGGCCTCTGTTTCACACCTCGGTGCTGAGAACACAATACAAGGTTTGAATGACTACCCACCCCAGTTGTTAAATGACTAGCTGCCAAGTCTACCTAACAATTCTCATGTCTAATAAACCCGCAATAGGACCTCCTATACTCAGGCTACTTGTTACTGGAAACAATTCAGGTGCAGACAAATGGATGACTAGCCCCTCATCATGGAAAGGCTCCACGTGGCTCACCTCAATAGCAAGCAGACGCCTCCCTCCCCATCCCCTGAGATGTGTCGACTCTGTCATTCCCAACAGGTCAGCTATCTTCTCGCTCCATACGTTGTTTGTTTTCTTTGTAGCACTACTACTCACTTTTTAAGATCATTCTACTCATGAATCTCTTTCCTTATTGTCCATCTTCCCACTGGAGGATAAGGTCCATGAAAGCATGTCTGTCGTATCCCATCACTTCATCAGTGCAGAATACAGTGCCTTAGGCAATGGAATTCCATGCACTTAGGCACTGGAAATGGGGCACTGGTCTTCTACAAATTCCAGTGGACCCAACCCTCGAGGTGTGGAGGCTTTTGAACCACTTTTGCTCTTCCGGTTATAAACACTGAATGACTCAGAGCCAGAAAGGCAGAGATCCAATGGACACCACCATGTTTTCACCCTGGAGCAGAGGCAGGGATTCATCAGGAGAGCGCTCCGTTGCTTTTAACCTCAGTTGGCATTTCAAATGTTGGAATCCTCTGGAAATGCTGATTCACATGGAAAAACAAACGGGGCTCATTCTTTTGTGACGATTCTTATTTGTGAGGATCCTAGGACCTCCTGTGCTGTTAACGTGTGTTCTAAGGCTGAGCAAAGCTCTCCATTTTCATCCCAGTGTAATAGCTGGATCTTAAGTTAGCATCAGGGAAGCAGCCTTATGGAAAAGAAGGAATTTTGTGAGTATATATGACCCTGACTCACTCGTCTCTGTGAATACATTCTAGCCCGTAGCCTAGATGCTTAAGCACCTCTCACTTTTACAAAATACATGATCTGCTAGTTCTATGACTCTTGCTTATGTATATCTCCCAGCTGTGATCATAACTTTGTTCTCTGAGCTCTCCAGGAACGTGACGACCTCCAGAAAGAAAAATTCTGCATTGGTATCCATCATGAATCACAGAAGAAAGAGATAATATGGCACCTTGAAGTTCATCGCACCAAATGGTAGACATCCCTAAACGCCCTCCCTCCCGGCCCATTGCCCCTGGATAAATGCCTGAGGACTGTTTGATTCTAAGATGGCTCTTTAGGACACTAGTCCGTCATCTTCCGATTACGTGGCTAATCATATAAACTTTCCTTTCTCAGCCACCAGCTCATTTGCACTTGATTGGCACCGGATTGCAGCGAGCGGAACTATCCCCTTTTTGCTCTGTTACATCAGTGCTTCAATCTTCTGGGAAAGCTGTTTAACAAAGTGCCCACCCACGAAGTTTGACGAGGGTGGAGTGCGGCAATCAAGCTGGAAGATGGTTTCCCTAAGGCAGCTGTAACATTTAGAACAATACTTAACATTGCAGCAGAGGAGATTTGCGTTTTCTGGCAGTAAGAATTGGGCCTAGGTTAGGACACCAAAAATTTTACTATTTTCCTTAAACATTAAGTTACACAAATATCAGAAATCTCCCAGTTGAAGAAAATTGAGACACAAGGTAAGAGGGACAAATATAGGCCTGTTGACCCTCTGCTTTGCATTTCTAGCACTTTTTTTGGTCAGAAGTATTTTGGGAGTAACTGACAGGAAGCTAATTCAAACCAGCTTAAGCTAAAACATAAAGAATTGATTGGCTTACATAATTGTCAAGTTCACAGAAAGGCCTCAGGTGTAGTTGGATCCAGAGTCCCTACAAAGGTCAGGTGTTAGATCTGTAATTTTCAAATCCTTCAGCACAGAGTATGAAATCACGTATACGCTGGTTAAGCTTCAATTCTAGAGACAATCTATAGCCCTGATAGAAACATTACACAAAAAAGGGAACCCACCAGAGGCAACAACTGCATGCACTTCTATTATCCTTATCTCTATCAACACCAGAATCTTTGTCAATTAAGAGTGCCTGTAAGAAAACAGTGGCTAAGTAATTAACATAATAAATGTTAGGAATGGGTTAATAGTGAAATTAAAGTTATTTAAGCTATGTGGGTTGGCCAAGTATTTTTGAGCTGCTCCTCTCCATTGTAAGAATGGTGTATATCATCTCTGCCAGCCCCATGGCTTTTACCCCTAGCAATGGCCCCCAGTGCTTCCCTAACCAGTCGTGTGTCAAGCCAGGAGATTGGAAGGTTTCTCATTAGCTGCTGTTGCCCTTAAGGTAAAAGAATCCAGCTTCTGTGATACCGTCATCTCTGCCTCAAGTGAATCCTCCATGCAAAGACCTTGATGTGGCCACTCTGAGGACGTAGGGCAGACCCCCGCCCAAAATTTGGTGTGGTCATCGAGACGGAAGGAAATGAGACTAGGCCTGGGTTCTTATAGTGATCAGGGAGTAGGGCCAGGCAGCGGGGTAGCACAAGGAAAGGGGCTGGTGTGGTTTGAGTTTTCGCCGCACCAAAGGAAGGGACACCCAGGCTTTCTGATCAGCTTGCCCACACAGGGAGCAGAAGGGGTAGAGGGAAGAATGAGGCTTAAAAGTTGTCAGCAAATGTCAAAAAATAAAGTCAGACTCCTTATTGCAAGACCTAAAAGAATAGGAATTTTGAAATTCATAAGGCTAATAAAACAAATTGAACTATTTGGCTCCTGCTTGCACATAAATGCTACATTTTAGCTGTCTGCCTATGTGAGAACTTGTGTGAGACCTGCTTTCTTTACAATCAGAGAGGAAGGTGATGGAGTCATCAGCCCACCCACCTTAACCTTTTGGTGGCTACAATTCCCTGTCAAAAACCACCTGAGGGCTTTACGTGAGCCAGCTGTTTTAGGCAGGTTTACAAGACCTCTGCTTTCCTTTGTGCCATGTCCATCCCCAGGAAGATCTTGCAGGCAGTGTTGAGAAGGTGAGCACACTGGCCCACAGCAACCCCAGCCAGGGGCAGGCCTCTGTCCCGACAAATCTAGTTTGGGTCACATGCTCAACTGGAACCAAACCTCTGATGGGCCAGGCCTGGTTCCTGTGCCCTGGCCTGAGGATCAGATTCCTCCACACAGACCACACAGCCTCCAAGTGGAGAGCAGGCATACAAAAACAACGGATGTCGCCCTCACACCCTTCCGCAGGCACAGAAAAGCCTGGGTCCTCTCCTGCTGTCACTCTGCTTTCCCAAACTGCAAAGATAAAGTGGTACACCCAACAATGGAACATTACTCGGCCATAAAAAGGAATGAAGTACTGACACCTGCTACGACATGGACAAACATTGAAAACTTTTTGCTAATTGAAAGAAGCCAGACACAAAAGGCCACATATTGTGTGATTCTATTTATATGACTTGTCCAAAACAGGCAAAACTAGAGACAGGAAGCAGACCGGTGGTTGCCAGGCAGCAGGGGAAAGGGGAGTGGCCGCTAATGGGTACGGTGTTTCTTTTTGGGGTGGTGAAAATGTTCTGGAATTAGTGCAATGGTTTGTGCTTATGAATATCCTTATATTAACCTTACAAACATCCTAAAACCACTGAGTTGTATATTTTAAAGGGTTAATTTTATGATATATGAATTCTCTCTCAACCAAAAAAAAGGTTTTTTTTTAAACAAGCAGCAAATGTGACCTTACAGACAGAGTCACTTCTAGCCGAGAGGAGTTTGGGCTGTGTGGCTTCGCTCCCCCCTCCCTCCGCATCCAGGATGACCCAAGGAGGCTTTACTGACTCAGTGGCAGGTTACCCATCTTCTTGCTCCTCCTAAGACTTTCTTCCTTCAAACCACAATTTCCCAATCTGGTCTTCTGCATCACCATGGAAGTTTGGAAACACTGAATGGATTAAATAACGTCAAAAAACTTCCTTCTGCAGGATTTCTGGGAGTCTCATCATGCTAATAAGCAATGCGAATCACTAAGAGGAAAATGTATGCCACTTCTCACATTTGACTATAGAACAACGTGGTGCCTCCCCACTTCCCATACATGGGAAGAATTCTGGAGCTTTCACACTCTCTACTGGAAGAATTTTCACCAAATCCCTCCCAAAATATAGCTCTGCCTTGCTCTTTAAGGATCTAAGTGCTCCAAATCTTGCTTATGGACACCGATGACACGATGTTGCTTTTCTAACGCAGGCCGATGGATGGTCCTAAGGCAGAAAGCGTTAAAGCGGAGAGAACAATCAGTCCACAACGCTGAAAACCCTGCACTTGGGTTTCGGAACTAGATGACCCGGGATTGAATCAGACTCAGTCAAATATGACCTTGAGCAGGTACTTAACCGGCTCCTACCTCAGTTTCCTGTCTGAGCTGTAGTGAGGACTAGAGTTAATAAACGAGAAGTGCTCAGAGCAATGGCTAGATCTCAGTAAGTACTCGATCAATATTGGCTGCTTTAATAATAGTTGACATTATGATTATTATTATTAATCCCTCATCATAAACCCTTTTCAGCCCTATTGGTCTCTTCTCTCATCTAACCGTCCTCTAATCTCACAGGTGAAGCAGGAGAAAAGATTCAGCAATACAGAAGGAATTACTGGAGAAACTTTATTCACAGAACAAGTGTGAAAATTTCTTTTTATTGGTATTAAAAGGGAATTTTAAGGCTGTAATACCTGCTCTTTATTCCTCACAGGGAAGTAGGTACTGTAATGATGTACTTTGAACCACACGGCTAGTTAGCACCCCCCTCCTTCATTGGAGAACCATGAAATCTGTTCTGTTCCCTTAGGAGGGCAGTTTTCAATGTGAAATTGCTACATTTGTAAAGAACATATTGACTATGATGCAAAGATTTTATCCACATCTACACAATGATGACAAAATTGGACATGACTAAAAGGTTTGGGCAGCCCAATTCTCAGGAACAAAACCTAGAAACAAATGTCATGATACCCATAAAAATGCCTTGACGTGTCACAGGACACCGATCTAAGCCTTTAATTCACATTCCAGGGTAGATGGCCTTGAAGGTGTTTCAGATCAGCGGTTTTCAAATGTTTTTAGTAGAATAACCCTTTTCTCAAAATCTTACATGGTATTCAAATATGTAAATAAAAACAAAAGTCTTGCTGAGCCACTGTGGGTTGCAAACCATAGGATGGCAGTTCCTTCCACCCAGCAGTGGTCCCTGAGCTCAAGGCCCCATGAAGTCACACGAGGTCTCCTGAGCCCCCCCTCCTCCCACAGACTCAGATACTAACTTGGAGAAGATCAGGCAAAGTGGGGGAAGCAAGGGTGTTGCAACAGAATAGACTGCAATATCGCTCTAAAGGGACCTTTTACAATTATTGGATCAGACCAAGTTCTAAACCACATCAGACTAAATAGCATTAGTTTTTTTCTTCCCAACTGGTAAGTAGGGCTCTTGAGGAATATCAGAGCAACTCAAGGCAAATTTAAGAAACTACATTTTCTCTATACATTTCAGTGGTAGTTTAAGTAAATTCGCAACCTTGTATGCTTTCTAATGACTTTCTCATTCTAGATCAGGCTTCCTTCACCTCAGCACTATCAGCTTTGGGGGATGGATAATTCTTTTTTGTGGGAAGGGGGGTTGTCTTGTGCAAATTCTTTTTCTTTTTGGCTGAGGAAGATTAGCCCTGAGCTAACACCTGTGCCAGTCTTCCTCTACTTTATAGGTGGGTGTCCGCCACAGCATGGCCCACAAGTGATGTAGATCTGCACCTGAGTTCTGAACCTGCAAACCCAGGTTCCTGAAGCAGAGTGTGCTGATCCCAACCACTGCGCCACAGGGCTGGCCCCTGTCTTGTGCATTTTAAGATGCGTAGCAGCATCCCTGGTCTCTGTACACCAGATGCCAGTAACAGCCCCATCGAGGAGCAAAATTGCCCGCAGTTGAGTTATCTTCTAGACTCACCCCTTCCAGACCCTTTCCCATAGTGGCAGGAGAAATCTGGGACACAAATCTAACCAAGGGCCTCCCTGGCTTAAGTCCTTCCACTCATTCATTCCACATGATAAAGTCTCATGAGCACCTGCTGTACACGGGAACTTCCCTAGCTCCACGGCCCTCCACGGTCTGAGCCCACCTCCACAGGCACTTGACCTCCTGCAGCCCTCCACCACCCCGGCTGCCGTGGAATACCTGAAGACTTGTTCATACTCTTAGGACTTTGTACTTGCTTCCCCCACACCTGGCATTCCCTTTCTCAACCCATTTACCTCCTTGGGAGCCTTTTTTTTTTTTTTTTTTTTAATCATGGGACAAAGCTACATCCATGTACCAGATTCTGGGGACGAAGTTAGCAAACACACATGATTCCTGCCCTGCCAAGACTTGGCCACCATAACACCATCAAACGCCTCTCCCTCTATACCTACTGACCTATTGTAATTGCAGGCTGACTCACCCGCCTCTCCGTAGGACAGTGAAACTCCTTCAGGGGTTTCTGTATGTTCAGCATCTACCACATGTGTTAGGAGACTTTAGTAGGCTAATATTTTCCTACACTTTTTGCAATTCAGAATTTTGAGAACTACAACAGTAGCGTTAAGTGTCACTAGAGGGGGGGAAAAAGGCAAAGAAGCATAATCCACAAAGGAATATTCAATAGGAAAAAAGACACTGAAACTTCTTATAATACATTGCAAGGATAGCTAAATGGCAATAGATACTAGGTTGGAGAAATGAGTATTCAACTAATTTCAGCGCTACTCATTTTAAGATTGCTGGAGAAAAATAACCCTGATTGAAGCCAATTTTGAGCCTCCCCTTGAAAAGCTTTGTACCAGTCAAAAGCTATATATTAGGCTACATCTCTGCTGACTTCTCTAAATTTGTGTCCAGACAAATTGCAAACATCACACCATCCAGTGGTCACTGTGAGTCTGCTTTTAACAGGCTGATTGATTTTTATAATGTTCCAGGCAATTTCAAGTTGTCAGTAAGAACTAATTCTGTCTCGTTACTGCCTTCACTCTTGGCAGCCCCGTGACCGCTTATTGGTTTTTGTCTTTATGTTCATTTCTTCTGCTAATTCTAAAGGCTTTTTTTCCCCTCTCCAGCCCCATTCAAAGGTCTGAAGCTATCATCACAGGGAGCCCCCAGCACAATTATGGGCGAAAGTATCAGTTCTTCTCATGGGCTCCAAAACTGAGCCCCAAAGCCCATACCCCACAAAACCTTCTGCCAAACCCAAACCTATTGAGCCTGCGATGCTGTATTGCTTAATCAATCCGGCAACTCTGTAGTGAAGCCCTCTCTCCAGTTGATATTAAACCAACTTGTCAATCCGTAATTGTGAAGTTCCACACCCTCCTCCTCATCTCATGCAACTTGGGAATAGAAGCTGACTGGTGCCGACATGACCCCTCTCCATGTATTTCCCTGCAATCCACAATAGAAATCATTTATGAACTGCTTCTCTCAGAATTCTTATGGTGGGTGAGGCCTCATAGTCATGACATCTCAACAAGTGCATTTTACACTGGCGGAATTATGAAACGTATTTCTAGTAGGGCTTATGCCCTCAGAATCAGTCTTGCCATGAAGCAGAAACATAGGCAATTACTCCCTTAAATCACACATCCTTCTTAGGCAGTGGAATAGCTCTAAGACATGTATTCAAACACTACCTGCATAACATGCCAAATATTATAATAAAATGCCCTTTGCCTTTTCCCTAGTTGATGAGATCTGGGTTTGGGGAAGAAAGGACAACAGATCCTGACATTATATACATTATTTCTTACCCCACATGACCACCAAGAGCCAAACATTATTCTTTAGATAGAACTAATAAGATGAATAACATGTGCTTGTGCCCTTGAGGAACTCAAAATCAAAAGAGGCCCTTAAAACCGAGACAGTGCCGTAAAAGCAGAACAGACTCCAGGGCCCGAAAGAGAGAACCACCTATTCTCCTGGAGGTGGATGCCAGGGAGAGGACCACAGAGGAGATGAGAAGAGAGCTGAGCCCTGGATGGGGAGGGCCCTGAAAGGAGAGGAGGGATGAGCTAGGTAAGGCTGCACAACACTTTCTAGAATGGTCCAGGCATGGCCAAAAGTGCCAGGGATCCCAGGAAAGGGCAACGTGGCTATAGATGAGACTGTAGGGGAAGAGTGGGAAAGAGTCCTCATTATCCTGCAGACCTCAGGAATTTTAAATAGAAAGACGGCGTATCTCCATTTCAGAAATTGACCGAAATGGTCTTAATACTCCCCTCAGCTGGACTAAACTTACAGTCAGGAAGAATCCTGTCCGAAACCTCTGACTTCCCTTTTCTTAGAGCATTTTCTTTAGAATTCACAAGTTTTACTTCTCTGCCCCCTTTGAAATTTACACACATCTTTCTAAAAGCCTCTTGCCAGTTTTACAACCCAATGCTTTCTTTCTCAAGGACCTGGGAAACTTCTCTTGCAACACAATCAAAGGAGACAGCATCCTTATCACCCAGTTTCTGTGTCAGGGTGGGAGCCTACCCTTAGTGGGCTCCTTGCTCCAAGTTGTAAAACTACCTCCTACCATCAAGATACAAGAAGTTGGGGGCCGGCCTGGTGGTGCAGCGGTTAAGTTCGCATGTTCCGCTTCTCAGCGGCCTGGGGTTCACCAGTTCAGATCCTGGGTGCGGACATGGCACCACTTGACAAGCCATGCTGTGGCAGGCATCCCACGTATAAAGTAGAGGAAAATGGGCATGGATGTTAGCCCAGAGCCAGTCTTCCTCAGCAAAAAGAGGAGGATTGGCAGTAGTTAGCTCAGAGCTAATCTTCCTCAAAAAAAAAATGATGCAAGAAGTTTCCTTTTCCTTTGGGTAAAGACAATTAGCCTACACGAATGGCCTGTAGCTGCCTCTCAGCCCTTAAATACCCTACCACCCCCTGCTTCAGCAGAGTTTTATTCAGACCAAGCTCTGGCCTCTCTGCTCTATTGCAATAGTCGTGAATCAAATCTTCCTGGTCCGTTTAGCTTTGTTCAGTATAATTTTTGCTTTGACAAAATAGTCTCCCTTCTTGGGCCCCACATGCCCCTTCAGCTACTTCCCCATTCCTCTATTCCCTTTTATATCAAAACTCCTTCCATGACTTGTCTATCCTCACTATCTCTCTCCCTCTCCCCTCCACTCTGACTTTTGCCCCCACCACTCCACCAAAACTGCCCTGTCAACCTCGTCGATGACCTCCCCTCACCAAACTCAAGGATCGCTTCCCAGTCCTCATCCTACTTAACCCATCAGCAGCATGTGACCCAGTTGATCACTCCATCTTCTTAGAAATTTCTTCTTCTTCTTCAGCTTCCAGCATTTCACTCTCTTCCTCTGACTTCTGGCTGCTCTTTCGCAGGCTCCTACTCACTCCCTGAGCTGTAAACCCTGGAGAATCCCAGGACTCAGTCCTTGTGCCTCTTCTCCACAAACACTCGCCCCTTGGTGTTCTCACCCAGTCTCACTGCATTCAGTACAACGTGTTTGCTGACAACCTCTGAGCACATATCTTCAGCCTGTACCTTGTCCCAGAACTCCAGATGTGCATTACAATGTGTTATATACAAGTGATTACTAAACATCTCCACTTATGTATCTAACAGGCACCTCAAACTTAGCTCCTCCAACACTGAGCTCTTCATGCTTCCCCCAAACCTGCTCTCCCCACATTCTTCCTCATCATGGTAAAAGGCAGCCCCATCCTTCTAGTTGCATTAAAAAAAAAAAGAAAACCAAGGTAGACTCATCCTTCATTCTATTCTTATTCACATAACTATATCCAACTTGTCATGACATCCTACCTGTACTTTCAAAATACATCCAGAATCCAGAATACTGGATGTATTTTGAAGAATTCTCACTTCTTCCCCTACAACCAACCCTGATCCGAGCCGTCACCTCTTGCCTGGCTTACGGCACTGACCTGCTAATGGGACTCCTCTCTTCCCTCCCTGTGCCACCCGCCAGTCAACTCTCATCGCAGCAAGCAGACAGATCCTTTTAAAATATATGTCCATCACATCACGCCCTGCTCAAATCTTCCCTGAGGTGTCGCACCTCACTCAGAGCAGCCACGTCCCTGCAGGGCTCTAGGAGACATCCCAGGATGGCCCCCACTCCTCTCTCTGCTTCCTCCACTCCGCTCTCTCTCACCTCCTTGCTACTCTGCCAACACACCGGGCCCTCTCCCCCACCATGCTGTTTTCTCTCCCTGGAGAGCTTTTCCTCAGGCCTCCCCCTAAATGTCACCTCTGCAGAAAGGCCTTCCCTGAAGCTCTATTCGAAGTTGTACCTCCTTTCCGTTTCCTGATTGACTTTTCTCCAAAGCTCTTATTCTTTCCTGTACGGCCCGTTTTCTTTGTAGTCCTTTACCACAGAGCTCCCTGGACTGGAATGTAAGCTCCCTGATGGCAGGGATCTTGTTTCATTGACTGTTTCCCCAGCAATCAGAATGGTGCCAATGTCTCACATGTGCTTAGTGATGAATGAGTGGAGGCCACGTGAAAGATCAATCCAAGTGGGGGGAATAATGGGATGTGGGATTCCAGAAATAAGGCTACTGCAGCAGTCCAGACAAGCAAGACAGGGATCCTGAACAAAGGCAGTGACAGACGGGATAGACAGAACTGCAGACCCAGGACTGTGCCTCTGAGAGCGGGTTGAGATTGGAGGGGTTCCCAAACTTAATTGGGCATGGAACCCTTCTGGGTATAAATGTCTTATAGGCCCATAGTTCCACAGAACCTACTGTGGGAAGCCCAGGATTAGAAGCTCTCTACAGTTTTTCCCCCAGCACTAAAGTTTGATAAGCCTGAGTCAAAAATCATAGACGATTCAGCACTTTTAGGCCCTGTGCTCTCTTAGTTACATAACAGTCACAATTGTGGAAACCCATATGCAATGCGGGCATCTGATCTCAAAGACAAGGACTAAAACTGTTGCATCAGTTCGAATCCTACCAGTCTCCAGTAACAGCACAGACTAACATAGGCTGATATGATAGTGACATCTGACAGTCGCATCTGATAGGAAATCTCAGAGCCAGCAGTCCAGTTTTGGTGACAGCCTGCCAATCAGGCTTCACCTGGTTTCAGGGCTTCAATTGGTTCTCTAATTTTTTTTCCCCCAAACTCTGGGTTGTAAAGTGGCAGCTGCTGCTCCAGACATTGTATCATCACAGCAGAGTTCCACGTTGGAAGGAAGGGGTAGGCAGAAGGCTACCTCATAAGGCTCTGTCTTTTTACCTGGGAACTTTTTTTTTAATCATTCCTGGAAATCACCAGACTCATTGGCCAGTGTCATATGGCCACTTACAGTTGCAAGGCCAGCTGGCAAAAGGGAATGGGATTAGTACAACTGGCCTAAACCTTCATGATCCATCCCCTAGGTTAACGGAGAGATCTCTGTTCCCTAAGATCCAGGGATCTCCACCCTGCATGAACAAAATAGGGGTCTCTTAGCAGGAAAGAAGTGGGGTTAATGGCAGGTTTCTTGGGCAAGGAACAATTGGCAATGGCACCAGTGATTGTGCCCAAGGGCCTTAAGGCCACCATATCAGTCCCAGCAGTTCCTGATGGTCCATGGGATGCATATCACCTGCCAACCTTGACTGACTGGCAGTAGCAGCCTGCAAGTGCCGTGTTGGGAAGTGCCTAGAAGCAAAGCACTTTTAGGATCCCAGAAAAGAAGTGCTGTACTTGATAGCGATGGCTGTGATACACATGGCATGGGGAAGTAGCGAGTAGCAAGCAGCAAGAGGGTCTGTGCAGAAGACCTTTTCCTCCCAGCTGGGTAGTCCTCAGCCTGTGACAGGTGAGGTTCAGTGCCTCCTACACTGGTGGCCGCTCCTATTTTCTTCCCCAACAAGACTAGTCCCAGACCCACTACGCCTGTGTCTGCTCCCCCCATGTCTGAATGTCACCTGCTCGTATTGAGGAGGAAAGGATGAAGCCCAGGAGAGGCATGGGCAGGTGGAATCCCACATTCCTCCTGACGTGTGACGGAAGCTCAAGTAAAATGAGCCTTGTGCCGTCCTCACCAAGTTCTAAAGATGATGGACGGTACTACACGCACCACCCTTGAATGAGAACTTGAGATAAATCGGTTTGGAAACTTTGTATCTGAAAAATTGTCTCAACCTGAGAGCACCAGTATTTCTGCACCATTTTTAGTATCTATTTTTACAAATCATTTTTCAAAGACACCACTGGCAATAAGTCTAGAGCGTTCATTTCCGAACTTGAACATTTTTATACTTTTCATCTTCCTGGGCTAGATCTGAGTCCAAGAAAAACATTTCATTTATGAAAAGGGCTGCATTGCAAAGGTTTGCGCCGCAGAAACGCAAACTCCGCGAGAGCTGGGATTTGGGGCTGGTTTGCCCATTTAGTGTCCAACACCTAACCAAGTGTCTCTACATTGAAAGCATTCAATAAATATTTGTGGAATTAATGTCATAGGATGACCGTCCTTCTTGTACTGCATGTTATGTCCTGCATCACTTTCCCCTTGAGGATTAAGATATTAATGGAGTATCCTTCAAGATCAATGGCAATGCCTTAGAGAAGAAGTAGAGATGTGTAGGAGGAAGCATGCGAATTAATGCCAGATATTCAGTCTTAAGTGGAAACTCTCAAGAGACATACAGAGGGAGCTGGTTGTAGGCCCACAGTAACAGCTCTCCTTAAGAGAAGCAGTGTCATACCAGGAAGTCACTTAACATTAATAATAACGGCAAATACTTATATAAGTGCCAGGCCCCATTCCAAGTGCTTGATTTAGATTACCTCACTTAACCCTCACAACAAGGCTAGAAGACAGACACTATTACCATCACGTCCCTTTAACAGATGAGAAAACGGAGGCATTGAGTTAAAGCAACCACCCAATGTCACATACAGTTAGCTTCAGAACCAGAATTTGAAGCCAGCAATCTGGCTTAAGTATGTGTGCATATGGCATCTCCGCTGTGTGGCCACTTCGGCCTCCCAGGACCTCCAGGACCTCAATTTCCTCACTGGCTGGGGGAGAGGGATGGACAGTGAGGAATGAGGGATCAGTAGCCTAGCAAATCTTCCCAGTTATGTGACCCTTTTATAAAGGAATCCTACTTGGCTAGTCACATCCATAGAAACAGAAAGTAGAATGGTGGCTACCAAGGTCTTCAGGGAGGGGAAAAGGGGAGTTGTTGTTTAAAGAGTAGAGAGTTTCAGTTCTTCAAGATGAAATAGTTCTGGAGATCTGGTTCACAACAACGTGAATACACTGAACACTACTGAACTGCACAGTTAAATGGTTAAGATGGTAAATTTTATGTGCTTAAAAAAAAAGACAGAAATCTTACCTGGCAGCTCAATAAGTGAAACAGACGTGGGAGCAGCAGCCTATGACCCCAGCCTCTTGGCTTCTTTTCCTAGACCATTCCACCCGAACAGCCCCCAACGGAGGTGTCTAACCACTGGTTTGACACCACTACACAAGACAACTTAGAAATTCTCTTTAAGATGATTCCAAAAGCCTTAGGCCAGATCGTAATCTCAAGAGTCCCAAAATCCTCAAAAACTTCAACTATCCTTGTGGCTCCTTGATACATAATCAGTTCACACTTGTCACCCTGGTACTTGAGATCTTCCGCCACGTGGCTCCAGTTTAAGCGTCCAAGTTTACAAAGCAGCGCTGTGTGCCCCCCGCCCCCATGCCTTGTGCCCTCCACTCCAGCCACATGCGACTCCAATCTTTCCCTCATCAGACCATCACTGGCACACTCCCATGTCATCATGTCCCACTTCCTCTTCTTGCAAACCCTAGTCCTCTAGACTCTCCGATTCCCCGATTCTCAGAATTAACCACAACAGTCTCACGTCTCAATGTATCGCCTATTTCATATTTGTTGTGAAACCAGGGCTGTGTGCTCAACCCCTCTGCCAGCCCAGAAGGCTCTTTCTATGCCCACCTTAGCGGGGGTGAGGCCCCATCTCTCTTCCACTGTCACTCCCAGAAAGTCCCCAATTTCCCCACCTTCTGTCTGTTCTGGGGGCTTAACAAGTATCTGGGACTCCCACATGGAAGGGCCGATGGGAGTAGTTCAGAAGAGACTCCAGCATAGGGGAGCATTGACGATGCCCCATCCCTTCCTCTCCACCTCCCCCTCCCCATCATGGTTCTGAGCCTAAGGAACAGGAGGGAGTGGATGCTGGAAGGCAACCTCTGCCATAACCAGCTTGTAGCAATGAGAGCCAAAGAACTCCAAGACGAAAGTAAGTGGGGGCATTGGCACCTATTTTTCATTTAAAAAATCCTAACTAAAGGACAGAACAATGATCATATTTGCCAATGAAGCTCTTTGCGTCTTCCTTGAGTCTTAAAGTGACCTACTTCCATCATATGTACATTCCACCAGCACCTGAAACTCACCTCAGCACCTACGATATATTCGGACCCAGTTTACCTGGAGCTGACCGAAGGGAGGCACAGAGCAGGAAAATCAGGCATTTGAAAGGGAAATGCACGCTTCCTAGTTTAGATCTGCAGCAACTCCTTTGCCCACCACAGGAAATTATTTGGTTACTCAAACCGGGCAACCCATCTCTTTGTTTGGGAACATGGTGATTATTCTCAGGAGAGAGGGTAAATAAGATAAAGGACAGAACACACACTGGATTTTTCATTTGGTGAGCAGAATGAAAATCATCTGAACACATCCCTGTGGGAAAAATAATCAATTTTTCACAGACTTGTTCTAGGTTTCATAAAATATATTGCACACATATTTTTTAAAGAAAATGGCTTTTTAATGATACTTAAAATATATGGCATGGCAAGAATTATTTAAAATGTGTTTCTGAGGCCTGAAGTTTGGTACTGCCTGCTAAAATATAGATGATTTGGATAAGTCCTGTCTTCTTGGGATAAATGTGAGACCTGGCTCATCTTATTATAAAGCTCACATGCAGGAACTTGGTATTCGGGCAGTTAAGTAATTGGTACAAATCCCCCCAAGGTATTAGATCTCCTGAACTTCTACCACTTAACAGTTGCCCACTGGCCTGTGAGCAATAACTACTCTTAACCCACAGGCCAGCAAAACATAGTTCACACAGAGAAAGTCAACACAGTGCAGAATGAGAGGAAGCAGAGCTGAATCCAATAGAATATGACCATCGCTCACTCAACATGTTTCCTGAGCAGTGCACCAGGCCCAGGAGCATAGGGACACGTGATCCAGATGGTCTGGCTTCTCAATCCTTGATCCAGGAAGATCAGCTCCATTTTTAGGAGCAACCGGCTTGATTTTCCACATGGGAGACCATGCTTTTCCCAGGAACAACTCCATTCTAAGTGGAAGACTATGCTCCTAGACCCACGACCCACATCCAGCCTCATGTGAGCATTCAGCGCAGGTCTATAGGGTGCAGGTGAGAACATAGAGGATAAGCGGGTCACCACCACAACGGGGGGAAACAGGCATCTTCAGAGCCAAGGTGGCAAGTCGCGAGGGGCCATCCATAGAGCATGGGCTGCCCATTTGTCACAGTTCTGGAAAACCAAGGTGTTTTCTCCACTCTCTGCTGAATAAGGACGTGCCTGACATCTGACACGTATTCGGCACTTCGTATATTATATATACAAATAACTAGATGAATGGATAAGTGAATGAAAGTTTTTAAGTCGACTTAAAGCAGATCCAACATACGAAGATCTAGGTTTCCAAAAAAAAAAAAAAACCATTTGGCTCTAATTTTTTTCATCATGCAGGGAGTTACATAAATATTATGCTATTTTGTGTCTAACATCTTCCTTCAAGGAGGTATGAAGACATTAAGCCTCACTGATGTCAGAATTCCATCTACCTGAGAAGACAAGTGACGTGCCCAAAACAGAGACCACATCAAATTTACAACACCAAGAACACAAGCTTCAGTAGCTTACAAAAGGAAGAGTCCCTTCAGGCCCAAGTTGGCCGAGAGGACTTGGAGCAGTGGACTCAGAAGGGCATGAAGAGTGGAAGTCTTTAAATTACTAAAGGGGCGGAGATGTCACTTCAGAGAGATGGGAAAACAGAGGCAAAGATTTAGAAGTAGAAATAAGCATCTGCTTGCTGACGGCCATGAGAGCACCTGCCTGCTCAGAGCTTGGGAAACAGGGCGCATCCCAGGGCAGGGACTTGTAACGGAGGGAGGGGTAACAACTGCAGATAAGTTGATTTGTTACATCAGGGAGTCATTTTAGGACCTTGAGAAGGAGTAACAGAGTGTTCCTTTGGTGAGAATCCACCCCGGGATTCCTTGAAAGAGCATGCTCCCCTTGACATTGAGTTAGTGATTTCATTTGCACTCGGCTTTTCAATATCCCATCTCAGTGGTTCCCAACTTATGGACCACAGAGCTACGGCAGAGGTCCCTGAAGTCAGATAAGCACTGCCCAGAGATTGACTTGCTCCCGGTATATTGCCGCTATCTTGTTCTAATACATGCAGACACAGTATGAGACATAAAATGCAAATTCACTCAAAAGCAACAGTAACCTGAGTTGCCCCAGGCACCAGCCTATGGCTACACATGGAGTCACCTTAACAATAACCCAAATGTCACTTGCTCTAATCTCCCTGCTGTTCATGCAGGACTCCAGCCTCCAGTAAAATGTCCCTCACCCGTTTCCAGGAGTTCCCAGGGATTTTGCACCAGTGCCTGCAAACAAATCCGTCCTCTCCAGACAGCCACTGGGTGGCGCTGTGTCTGCACAGCTCCCTCAGTACCACCGCGCCTCGGACCCCCAGTGGGCCAAAGCTGCCAATGGTTTATATGGAACAGTACAGGGAAATACCTCATTCCTCTTTTGAGCTGTCATTCCCAAGGCAGTCATATTTGTGCCGCACACAATATTTTACCAAGATTTTTTTTTTTTTTTTTAGAGAAATAGCTCTTCCAGTTTTTACTTACTGCCCCTAAGCTATAAATGAAAGCTGTATTCAATGTGAATCCAGTGGGGAGGTTGGTCAGGAAGAAAAATATTCAGGACAGATCCCATGCTATGTTCACAATCGCCCCTCCCATAATCTGCTGTCAAAACGCACATCCTTTTCGACCCAGCAAATAAACTTCTAAGTGTGCAAAGAAACGAAAAGTACAGAAGATTTTCACTGCAGATTATTTGCAAGAGTGAAAAAAAAGAGAAAAGAAACATTTTGTATAGAAAGGGTTAAATTAGTTATGGCACGTTCATATGGTAGAATAGAGACAGTTGTTAAAAACAATGAGGTTGGCTTATAAATACTGCTGAAGATCTGTGATGTGTTATCAAGTGAAATAAGCCAATCAGAAGACATTAGGTATAAGACCCCATTTTTAAAATGGACACCGTGGCGAGAGGTACACATAGACATTATGTGTCAGGAACAAAACCTATTGAAGTATTGACAACCTTTCTCCTCCATCCCCATTCCTAAAACGTAGTGGTTTCTTATCACTAAGATCCTTTCTGGAACTGACCCAGGAGACAGTAAGAGACATGTGTCAGAGTCCTTGATTGGCCAAACTGTCTTCATCTCGTCTTCACGGAGACAAGATGAAAGAGGAGGTAGTGGATGAAGAAAGGCAGCCAGCCAGAGGTGGAAGGAAAGATCCCGGAGCAGTTGCTAAAGACTTGGACCACGGGAGCGGAAGCCGGGTGAAGTTGGGTTTAAGGGTGTTTTGCTGTCGTCATGGGCCATGTGACCCCTCCACAGAGTCTGTGAGTAAATCCATGACAAAAATCTAGAACACCAGTGAGGTTTGGGGATCCAATTTGTGATCTGATCTTCTGCATGTTTCTGTGCTACCTGTGAGGTGAGAACAAGAAGCCTAGTTTAAGGTCATATATGTATGAAAAATGCAAGGAAGGCCACCCCAGAATTTGTCCCAGTGGGTACCTCAGCAAAGTCAGATTAGGTACCGGTGTACTTTGTTGCAGTGAACATGTATGACATTCATCATTTTAACAGGCATATATTTTACTTACACTCAGGACAGGGAGCCAGGGCAAGGCAAGCCTAGTGACTAAGGTGCAAAATTTAAGGAAGCACTGGCTCTCAGGGTCTTCCCTGCTCATATTGGAATATAAGCACACCTGTGAGGGAGCGCCTCCTTAAATTTAGCACCTGAGCCACCCTGCTTGCCTCAACCCCACCTCGGCCCCGCTTACCCTCTTCTTATTAACTACCATGGTTCTGAATCTTTATTTAAATTCAAGCTGGGATGTCATCTACCGCACAGCTATATACAGAGTAGGTTGTTGTTTCAAAAACACCTTCATATACGTATTTCATGACTCTTCACAACAATCTTGGAGATAGACCAGACAGGTGTTATAATTCCCATTCTACAGATGAAAGACCAGAAAGGTTAAGACACCTATTCAAGGTGACACTGCTCTCTGAGGGCCAGCAAACTCAGCCCAGTTCAGCTGACTCCAATGATTCTCTTCCCTCTAGTGTTTCCATGACCCCATGCATAAAAAATAGAAATTGATATTGTGCTTATATCTATCAGGGAAAAATGAATCTCTGAAGTGAACCTAACCCAAATATTCATATCTCCCAGCAAATAAGGCCCTGCATCTCCCCTTGTAGCTTTGGAAACCATAGAAGACAAAGGCAGCCTCTAACCAAGATGGCCGCCCCATTACGAGCAAGCCCTCGGACTTCTCAATTAGCCCTAGCCGCTCACAAGGACCTACAGGCAGGTCCCTGGCTGCTAGTTGGCATGAAGTCTGAGCCATAGGAACCCTTTGGGAGGCTGGGCAGTGGGGGGCATCTGCAAAGGAGCCATCAACCTAAGAGAACCTCTCAGAGTTGGACAACCCCAGCAGGAACGCAGTCTGCTGGGGGCCAGCACTTCCAGCTTTTCCCCCTTGAGACGAGCAGAAAGGAGTAAGACTAGCCTGGCTGGCCGAGTGGTTAAGTTCGCGCGCTCTGCTGCAGGCGGCCCAGTGTTTCGTTGGTTCGAATCCTGGGTGCGGACATGGCACCGCTCATCAAACCACGCTGAGGCAGCGTCCCACATGCCACAGCTAGAAGGACCCACAACGAAGAATATACAACTATGTACTGGGGGGCTTTGGGGAGAAAAAGGAAAAAAAAATAAAATAAAATCTTAAAATAAAAAGACTAGCCTGGAGCTCAACCAGGTGGCCTGGTGACCTCAGGGAATTAGTTTAGGCAGACTCTGAACTACCCTATTCATCCAGCTGTGTTTTACAACATTGCAAGATCCTAACACTGTATTTAATAAAAATGAGACTTCCCTCCCTTGCCCTCTGAAAATTTGTTTCTCTCAGTTCCCAACTGGTGCTTTCTTTTAAAACTTTAACTGAAGTTAAAAAAATTAAGAAATCAGGGAGTCCCCGTGGCCAAGTGGTTAAGTTCACACACTCCGCTGTGGCCGCCCAGGGTTTTGCCAGTTCAGATCCTGGGCGTGGACATGGCGCCGCGCATCAGGCCATGCTGAGGCAGCATCCCACATGCCACAACCAAAAGGACCCACAACTAAAATATGCAACTATGTAGTGGGGGGATTTAGGGAGAAAAAGCAGGGTAAAAAAAAAAATAAGATTGGCAACAGTTGTTAGCTCAGGGGCCAATCTTAAAAAAAAAAAAAAATTAAATCGGCAGAACATTTTCCTGCCAATTGTGCTTTTCTTTCTTCTTCTGCAAAACCTAAACCACACCTGGGAGAACTCACCCTGTTCTTGTTGACCTGCTCCTCTAAGAACAGGGATCCATCCATCTCCCCCCAGCCTGGGGCTGAGGGACACTGTTTAGTCAAGTCTTTGCCTCCCTCTTGCGTTGAAAAGAAGAATAACATGCAAACAAATTCTATATCAGAAAAAACGTTGAGAGGACCTCTACCCTGGGCTGTTTACACAAGCTGTGTAAAAAGGGTATTACAGTATTATCCATATAACGTTCGAATTAATACTTCCCAGAAAAAGTAAACTTTAAATCAAATAAAATCAAATCAGAATAAATTGCACACCCACCTGAGCAGCTGAACCAAAAATCAATGGAGTGATTCTTTGGTCTCTGGACTAAAAGATTCAAGATTGATTTTTCCCCTTTTTCGTAAACAACGAAGCTCCCTGGTAACTTGAAGTGTTATCGCAGTCCTGTATCTTGCGAGGATTGATATGACAAAAGCATAGCAGTTTGTCTAAAAACTTTCAATAGCCATACAGATGGCTGAATTTGCATGAGCTCATCAGGCAATGATTTTTTTTTTTTAAAGCAGTAACCTCAGAAGTAGGAAAAAAACAAAAGTTTCCTCCTAAATACCCGAGTTCTCCATCACAAATATTCCTTCGCAAACTCAGTTATATCCTAAAATAATATGACTTCTCCCAATATTCAGTGATCTGCAGGGAATGTTAAGTTTCTGAAGGGCCTTACACTGTCCTGAATGTAACGAAGATTCCTTTGAGGGAGTTCTTCTTTGAGGAAGACGCCTATGCACCGTGGACTGTTGTGACGCCCTGCTGGGCCTGTCTTATTCATGAGCTGCTTCCCCATTGGGGTCACCTGGTTTTTGTACAGTACTCCTCTTCATGAAGGTGACCACCATTTGGCACTGAGCACCTATACAGGTGCTGACAACGAGTTAGCATTATCCTTGGTTCTCAAGGGGGGGAAACTGAGGATTAAAAGTAACGTACCTGAGATGGCGAGGTCTGGTGAGGGGCAGAGCTGGGACGCAGACTTAGACACTGGAACCTTGAACTCTGTGCTCTGGAGGCAATGCCCACTGCCTCTTATGAAGTTTCTTCCCTTACCTGGCGGGAAGGCACACCTGAGACCAACATTTCCCTGTGATAAGATTCACCTGGGAGCTTGTTCAACCCTGCTTCCCAGACTCCCTACCCAGGAGATTCTGACTCAGCGACTCCGTGCTGAGCTCAGAAACTCTTTTTAACAAATGATCCAGGTGATTCTTATCATCAGAGAGCTAGGGGAATGAATGGTCTTAGACCCAGAGTAGGCAAGGTAAAGGGCCAGAGGGTATTTTTGGCCTTGTGGGCCATAAGGTCTCTGTCACAGCTACTCAGCTCTGCGGTGGTGACACAAAAGGAGCCAGAGGCAATTCGTACCTGCATGGGCATGGCTGTGGTCCAACACTTTATTTACAAAAAACAGGTGGCTGGCTGTAGTTTGCTGACCCCTATCTTAGACCATTTGTAACACCATTAAAAAAGAGACTTTGACGCTTGCTATTTGTCACCTCACTAAGTCTGTGTCTGAATCAGGCAATTGATCCAACGAAAATCTCCCCACACCATGAAACATCACCTACATTGAGGGATAAAGTCAAGGCTGTGTCTTCCCTCCCTCTTCAGGGAGCAGCGCTGTTAATGTCAGATGCAGGTTTGTGACCTCCTCTGTCTACACCACTCATGACGTAGGGGAGGACATTAGGAGGTCAGGCAGAGGCAGACAAGCAAAGCTTTCACCTCAGCTGATTGGTGAGTGTGGAATTCTAAGATGGCCTCCATGTGTTCCATCCCCTGGCGAATAGGCACCTCCTTCCAATTACCCAGTCACACACTAATTTAAGGCTACTCTGCAGGGATTTTGCAGATGTAATTAAGGCCCCGAATCAGTTGACCTTAAGAGGAAGCAATCATCCTAATGGGCCTGATCAAAACAGCTGAGCCCTTTAAACCCAAGTCTAGAAGTCAGAGACAGAAGAGTCAGAGAGAATCAAAATGAGAAGACGCCAGGTGGGGCAAGAGTCTCCATTGCTGGCTTTAGACATGGAGGGGGCCACATAGCAAGAAAAGCGGGTCATCTCTAGGAGCTGAGAGGATCCTGGCTGGCTGATGGCCAGGAAGGAAAGGAATCCTCAGTCCTACAACCATAAGGAAATAAGTCTTCCAACAACTAGTAAGCTTGGAAGAGAACGCCCAGCCCCAGATGAACACCGAGCCCTGGCCGACACGTTGACATCAAGTGGGTGAGACCCCAGCAGAGCAGAGAATCCAGCCACGCTGTGCCTGGACTTCCGACCTACAGAAACTGCGAGATAATAGTTATGTACGGCAGACTGCTCAGTTTGTACTAATTTGTTACACAGCACTAGAAAACTATTACAGAGAGGCCCAGGGCTTTAATGTCTAAGTTACTGCTGGAGATTTTTAAGTTTAACAATTTCTGGGTTTAAGTATAGATGGATGTGTCCCCTTAGAGCCATTTTCATTCAGCCTGGCTGGATTATCCCATGACTTAGGCCATGCACACAGCCCACCTTTCAGGACTGTGGTTATCAACATGTTGACTGCAATAATGTTTGTCCAAGACCAACTACAGGCTTATTTCAACACACTTGACATGTGCAAAGCATCAAACCAGTTACTGGGGTTTACATCTTGGATGAGGGACATAAGTTTGAAAAATTAACTGTCAGGCACATATTGTAACTGCAGTGTAAGAAAACCGTACGGTAGCTCAGAAAGCAGGGCAGTTAATTCTCACCGAGAAAAGATGGTATTTCCATCAGAGGACACAGTGTAGGCCAGAGAATAGAAGTGCGTGGTATTTTAAAGGACTAGAATGAAATCGTAAATGTAAGGTGTTGGTGGAGATTGTGGGGGACCTCGGACTGTGTTCTTTATGCAGTGGACCACCAAGGGCCCCCAAAACTCTTCCTGCATCCTGGGAATTCAGAGCTCTGACCACCAAGTAATCTTTTGGGGCACCTGTTTCTATGTTCCTTTTTTTTTTTTTTTACTCCCTCATGAGGAAGACTGATGCTCAGCTGAATCCAAAGGAGCGTTGACTTGCCTGCTGTCCTCTGGAGATGCTCCCGCTAAATGCATGGAAAGTCACTCAACATCAGAGATCATTGAGCCAAGGATGTGAGAGCCACTGTCACCTTAGAGAGCTTACAGTCGCCCACGTTCTCTTAAAATTTTCCGCAATTCCAGATACAGAGGTGGGGAGGGCTGGCGGGAACGAGAGAGCAAGGGTTAATACGGTGGAATTTCTATCGGCACCAGCTCCCAAGCAGCCTTTTAACAGAGATGTTTAATTGATCTTTATTGAGCAGAGCCTTCCCTTCTGCTTATAAAAGAAATGATCGCTCTTCCCCCTGGCTCTATCTGGAGAAGTTAATAGCCCCAATTTTCTCTTACAGCGGAGATACTTAATGACCGGGAGGCCATCATAAATAGAGTTTATCGTCCGAAATACAAGCCATGTCCTAATCAAGCTTCACATGGAGGTTGCCTTGCTTGTCTCTGCTGATTTTTGGAGGGGCTTTTCCCAGCTGACAAGCACACTGTTCTTGCCACTCAGGGTCTGCTGTCCAGTTAACAAATGTCTTCAGCAAAGTATTCTATAGGCCTTTCCCAAAGACCCTTGAGGATGCCGTAATGCAGATGGATTTGATCCTCTCATGCAGGAGCTTCTAGGTGAGGCCCAAGAACTGGGTCAAATCGTTTGCACGCGTTGTGCAGGAATATTTTGCAGGTATGAGGACAATCATTTCAATCCTTGCAGGATTCAGAGACACTTCCAGGATTCAGGACAAACAGAGCCACTGCCGGGGAGATACGAAGAGTGGTTGAGAGGGAAAGCAATACTTTCCAAGTTGCTTTAGTTCATTTTTAAAGGGCCTTATTGATATTAGCATTATTCCTGGAAATAACCTTCCAACGCAACAAGCATTTATTAATATTTCCATTTTACAGCTAGGAAATTTTGTATTCAATGTTCCTACTGGTATGCTGTTTGAGGAATAGATTTGTCAGTAAACTGGAGGCTAGTTCTTGCTGCCACAGGAAACTATTGTTATTTGGGGGGTTGTTCTAGAGGTACGGATTTTCTGGGTCTTTGGTTTTCTCTCTTCCTTCTGGCTTCACCCACCTGTCACCTCCACTCCCTCCTCCCCGCTCCAAGTTGCCATCTTGGCATAGTAGGCACCATGGTGGTGATTTCTAAACCAAATTTTGGAACCTGCTGTATGAAAAATACAAGTGTTCTTAGGTGGACAAGAGGACAGAATGTTTGAAACCATGATTGTCCAGAAAAATCTAAGATAAGTGGTCACTCTCATAGTGTGGCTCTGCCATATCCTGAAATGGCCTGCACGGGAAGGTGTGGGAAGGGACACACCTACCATTAATTGACACAGGAACATAACCAAGGCAGATGTAAGACCTGGGCCTGAGGTCACACCGGGAACACAAAGGGGAAGAAGGAAGGAAGCTTTGCACCTGAGATTTTAGCTTTCTTTTCACTTGATATCACAGGTAAACGCTCAGGACTGTGGTGGTGTTGTTACCAGGTCCTTTCCACCTGTAATGGGCTGAGTTGTCTCCCCACAGTTTATATGATGAAGCTCTAACCCCCATTACCTGAGAATGTGACTGTGTTGAGATGGGGCCTTTAAAGAGGTAATTAAGTTAAAATGAGGCCATTAGGGTGGGTCCCAATCCAATATGACTGATGTTCTTATAAGCAGAGGAGATGAGGACACACGGAGAGACACCACGGATGCCCACAGAGTGAAGGCCACACAGCAGGAAGGTGGCCATCTGCAAGCCAAGGAAGGAATTCCGGAACAGTCCCTTCCCTCACAGCCCTTAGAGGAAACCAATGCTGCTGACGCCTTGATCTTGGACCTCCAGGCTCCAGAATCGTGAGAAAATAAGTTTTCTGTTGTTATGGTAGCCCCAGCGAATTAATACAGCGCCCAACAAAGAATGTGGAAAGAGGCCTGGAACAGCTGCCCCTGACACGGTGTTTGCCACATGCCAAACACGGCTCTGAACGCGTCCCAAGTGTTAACTCGATCTTCACGTAACACTGTGAAGTGGGCACAATTATCTTAGATCCCCATTTTACAGATGAAGAAACCGAGGCACAGCGAGGTTTGGCGAATTGCCCAAGGCCATACATCTGACATGGGGAAAAGCTGGGATGTGAACCCCGTCACGTGCCTCGGAGTTCGTTCTGTTACTGCCTGTCTCCCCTAATTGATCGCTCATCCAGAAAACCTTCCAAAACAGGTCTAGGAGGCAGTGGGTGGCACATCTGAGGATACTGTGCCCCCTGGTGCAAGGCAAGGAATCACAAGTTGGAAAGCTATGGAGAGAGGAGGGAAGCTGGTTCACCTCGGAGGCCCACGGGATGGGGGGAAGAGATGCCTGGGCCTGGTGGACTGATGGCCCGGAGAAAGGAAGGCTTTTCCCATGATGGCCGCCACACGGTCCACAGCGCTGCTGAGGACATAGCCCTACTCAGGCAGCCTCGTGTTCCTCTGGGCCTGTTGGCTGCTGTACGCACATGGTGCGCTACGGGCTGCTGGGACCTCCTGAGTGTACAGTCAGAAATGGCTCGCTCCGTCTCGAGCAGTTGTTTCTCCAGAATAAGCAGAGAGAAGATGCCAGAGTGGGAGTCAAGGAGGCTCACCTTCACCCTGTGGACCAGCATTTCTCAGCTTTAGCTCCCACGACATTTTGAGCTGGGTAATTCTTTGTTGTGGGGGTTGCCATGTGCACTGTAAAATTGTTTAGCAGCATCCCTGGCCTCAACCCTCTAGATGCCAGTAGCACCACCACCCTCATGTAACAACCAAAAATGTCTCCAGACATTGCCAAATATCCCCTAGGAGACAAAATCACCCCTGTTGAGAAGTACTTCTCTGTCCTCTAGGAGAAAAAGGAAAAGGTAGTTTGTTGAGACACTTATTTCCATCTGTCAGAAAGTTGTCATAATAATATGTGAAATGTTCTATGTCTATGATATTGTATACTGCCCATGGCAGTCTCCTCTTCCTCTTCTCTCCCTCTCCTTGAGAGTCACAGGAGAATGAGGCTAATCCGCTCTATACTTGATCATTCCTTTCTACTTCCCATACTTCTGAGATACTAGAAGGAACCTGTGGCTGACTACACCAGCAAAATTCAAGCTTTCTGACCTCAGCTTGGGGAAGGGTTTGGGATTGACCTTTCTCTACCCTGAGGTAAAGATTAAGAAAATAAAACCCGTGCTGATCCTTCTGATTTTCTAGTCCAGCCATTAATGTGACAGGCATGGGGTGCTAATAACACCTTTTCTCCCTCATTGCTGAAGCAGTAGATAAAACAATGTTGTAGCTGTGTTCCCCTATCCTGAAAGCAGGCAGTATTAATTAGGAAATAAAGCAGTGACAGCGTGTGCATTAATGGACTATTAACGCTTGCCGTGGGTGCCCCGCACGGTCTGAAGCCAAAGGCCAACCGATTTCCACCGCCTGGTAAGCACACTAATAGCCAATTAAAATCCATCCTGAATCGGCTCCTTTCTCCTGGTTGGGAGGTTTTTCAATTTAAAAAGTCAGGAAGTTTCCGAGTGAGCAGAGGGTTGTTTTAACGCACGTTCCTTCTCTCTACGTGCAAGGAAAGGTGAATTGGCCCACAGAGGACGGCGGGAGAAGGCACAGGAAGGACTGGAGTGACAGGGACCCACATGCTGGCTCTCAGCGCAGCCCTTTGGCCTGTTGGCTGGAGGCAAGAGGCCCCTTGTGTGAGGTCATTTACTCCACTCATCTCTTTCCTGTGTGTCCAAGCCGCAGCAGGAAAGGAGGCTGACGTTTTTGCAGGAGCTTTTGTTTTCGAGAATATTCAGTCGTGTTGACGTCTTATCTTCTACCAATAGCTGTCTCCCAAGAAAAATAAGGGCTAAGGAAACATACCCTGAGTTCTGACGGGCGCCGGGGCTGCTGCGGGCCTGAGTCAGTTTCCTCATTTAATCCCCACAACAGCCCCTGAGGGAGGGACAAGGTCTACCCTGTGCTGCTGATGGAGAAACAGGCACAGAGAGAGTAAACAATGATCCAAGATCACACAGCTGGAGTGCAAGAGCCCGTTTTTAAAACCAGACAGTCTGCCTCCCATTCCAGGAGCCTGGAACCAGACTCACAGCCTACAGGTCTCTTCTGCCCACCTTGACCTGGCGGTACAGGCCCCTTGCCCCAGCGGAAAAGTAGGTTATGGTGTTCGCAGTGCAGCCATTTTCTCCTCCCAGTGGAGGGGCAGGTGTCTGACGCTGCCAGGAAGCAGGGAGAAAGACAGGAGCCAGAGCCTTGCTGTTCCAGGTGTGGTCCATGATCCAGCAGCCTCACCATCACCTGGGAGCTAGTTAGAAATACAGAATCCAGGCCCCAGCCCGGAACTTGTGAATCAGAAGCCGTATTGTGACAAGATCCGCAGGAGATGCATATGCATATTAATGTTTGAGAAGCACAAAGCTGGAGTCCAACTATCCCATCCCTGGGGTCACGTTCTTCTCTGCAACTAATGAAAAGGAAGCGAAGATCCATTCCATTCTGTACCTACTCTGCCCCGGTTACCTGAATATCACAAGAGCTCATTTAACCCTCGCCAGAGCCTGCAAATGATACTGAGAGTCAGAGCGGTCAAGCACCTAAGGGTCCATAAAAACATACAACCAAGGCATATTGGAGCCCAGAGCCCTACAGGGAAGTCCCCTTAGCACAACATCACACCATAGCAGCCCAACTGCAGGGCAGGAGGGCGGGTCGGGGACCCCAAGCAGAGTTCACATCACTCGACCCCAATGCCCACAGCAGACCACAAGGCAAAGGGGAGAAGTGAATTCTTAGTGCAGAGTCTCTGAATTTTGCCATAAAGAAAAAAAAGTCTGTTTTTCAGGGCTGGTTAAAATAGTACTTTCAGGGAGGAAAGAGAGAGCATCTCAAGGCCCCTTCAGGACTTAGAATTTAATGCCTATTTATTGAGAACTTCCTGGGGCCTTTGCTCAGTACCACATCAAGATGGAGTCGTTCTCTGTGCCCTAAAAGCTTATGATCTAAAAAGACCACAGAAATGGGCGAGACGTAAAACATGCCAGAACAATGCAACAGCCTTAATCAGACGGTCTTTGCTTTTCTTTGCTTATAAGTCACTGGCTTTAAATTTAATATAGTGTCATGTCTTTATTTTTCTTGAAGTTTTCTTAAAAGATCATATAAAGATTGTCTTCCATGGTAAGACTTTTATATTGTATTTTTCTTAAAATGGAGTACGGTACATCTAACCCTTCATCAGATGATTGCTTACAACTCACCTTGCTTTATTAAGAACACTGCCAGAGGCTTCTATGCCCCTAGTAATAAAAACGTATTTTCAGGCCCATTCAAACCAATGAAAATCTGAGTTTTCAGAGCACAAGATAATGAAAATTCTCTAGATCAGTGTCTTTTACTACTTTTAATCTGTTAACAGAGCCTGAGTGTCTCAGATGAAAGGTACTCTAGCATGAATTGCTGTCGTTAATAGCATTCCATACAGGTAACTCTTGATTATTCCAATTTCTCACAAATTTGGACACTTTTACTGCCACTGTAACATCTCTAAGGGGTTTGAAAGAAAAGAGACCTGTACGATTTATTTCTCAAAATATACACATAAATATAATTGCACGTGCATAGAAGGAAACCTTATAAATAATGTATGAGGACCAATGTAATGTCAATAATAGAACTATTCGTGTAGAAAGACAACACTTGTCACAAATTGCCCCCTCACCAAAATTAATTGGGAATTTTTAGGGACCACCAAACTAGAGTTGGAGATTTATAGGAATCTGGCATGTTTGAAAAATGAAGGGTTTTGGCAACCTCCTTGATGAAGGCAGCAGTTGTCTTCCCAAATTGCAAAAAAGGCCCCAGATAGTCTCCTTGAATCCTTACCCCTTGCACCGTGACTTTGCAGCTTTTCCCATCAAGAGGCAGACTCAGTTTCCCCACCCCTGGAATCTAGGCTCACTGTGTGACTTGCCTTGGCCAACAGAATGCAGCAGAAACGATGGTGTGCAGTTCAGAGCTGGGCCTCAAGGCGCCTCGCATCTTCTCCTCTCCCTCTCGGAGCCCCGCTACTGTCAGCACAAACCCCAGCCGCCTGCTTGTGGGATGACAGACAGGCGGCTCAGTCAGCCCCATGGCCCCGGAGACAGACAGCCCCCAGCCGACCCCACAGAACATAGGAGCAATTCCAGCCATATAAGCTGGGTTTTGAGGAAGAATTAAGAGCATATGCATATGCTGTATAAACTGCTCTGCAAGCATAAGATATTATTTTTCAAAAGCATTCTTGTTAGACATTACATTATATATATAGATGTGTGGGCATATTGAAAACAGCACTCCAATGAATATTGGAGAGCAAAGGATACAACTGAAATTGAGGGTAAAATATATTTTATATCCAAATTCACACTCATTTTTATAAATTATCTGACGAAAAACAGGCTTGGATAAAAAAACAGCCCAAAGAGCAAAACAGTGAAGAAACAGTCAATTTGACCGCCACCTTCAAGGATGTGACGGAAAGTATATGTTTGGTTCTTTGTATAATTTTGATCACAAAAGCTTTATTTGATTGGCACATACCTGGAAGAAAACAAAGCGTGAAGATTATGTGTTGGTTTGCACACTGGCCCCTGTACACGGAGGGCAAGGAGAGACTGAAGGAGGCAGCCACTCCAGACTTGTAGGTGGCAGGTCTAATAAGCAAGGGAACTTATATAAGGGGCTTGTCTTGGCTGCGAGACAAGCAGACCTCTGCACCTGCCCATCAGAATCTCACAAGTTTCTACAGAGGCCTTAACTGGGTTCAGTCATGTGTAACATCCAGAAGCTCTCAACAACACACTGCTCTCTCAAGGCTCTGTCCTTGAAAACGGCTCCCACTGTGGGAACGGTGGGCAGAATGTACATTTCAAGGACAGGGGAGAGGTGAAGAGCCTCTGATGCCCGGGTCCAGGTCAAGGGTCAACCGGCATCCACGTCCTCTCCATGACCTCCTCCAACATTGTCAACAAGGAAAGATGCCAGAAAAGATAAGCTTGGGCAGAAGCCACTCTCCATGTTATAATGAATGTCAGGGTAACCCAAGCAGTTGGATACACGAGCCTAATTAGGGCTTGGAAGTAGGAAGCCTTTGGGGACTACCCCTGGGCAGACACTGACTTTCCCAAAGGGACAAGAGAAGCAGAAACCCAGGTGGAACCAAAAGAGAAAACAAAGAAAGGCGAGTTTGGTGCGTAGGAAGATGTGGTCCAAGCACGTGTGTCTCAGAGCTTCTCGGGCACTGCAGACCTGCTCTTTCTCCCATTCCCCCTGACCTGCATGGGTATAAACACCTCAGGGTTGGCTCCTTCACTTCCACCTATCCACGGAGCTGACAGTTACTTGCTCAGAGGGAAACAACCTCCCTGCACTCAACAGCTACTGGGGAGGTGTGAGTCCACCCTGAGTGAGGGAAGAGAGCAAGATGTCAGCACGACCAGGTGAAGAGGAAGAAACGCTCAGTGGACGGACTGGGTAGATAGAGGGCTAAAGGGGACAGGTGTAGAAAAAGGAAAAGGGAAGGGGGTTCATGAAGATACAGTCCAGCCCCATCCTATGGATATTTAATTTATTTTATATAAATTCCATTAAATCTGCTCTGAATAAAAAAGAGAAAACATGATCATTTAAACCGCGTCAGTGATTTTACTGCCATCCCGCTCGATGGGCTCGCAGTGCGGAGTCAGAGGGAAACAGGAGGTGTGAGTCCGCCAGTCTCTCAGGAAGGCTCAGGCCTCGGCGCCTCTCATAGCCCAAGTATCGTGCCTTTTGCATTTTTCTAGGTACGTTATTTCTAAGTGCAAGTCGACCCCTTCATTGGGTTCTCAAAGGAACAGCAATCTCGCCCAGTACTACTGGGAAAATGGCTACTTTGGGTTTTTGAGAACCAGTGTGTGGGGCTCCAAAGTAGTACATGCCTAGGGGATTTTTCAAGAAAATTAAGCATCTTTACTGATTTTTTTTGTCCTAAATTAGGTTCTTGAATAAGGTTATTTGAGGTTATAACATATGACCCAGATGTACCAAGAGCTAAGAGAGGGGGGCAGCAAATGAATCAAGGATGGCCAATCGGAGAGTCAAGGGTCAGCTTCCGCAGTCCATGTGGAAAGCTAGAGAAAGAGAACGTCCAGTCAGTGGGAGCTGAGTGAAGACATAAGCCAGTCCCCCTTGGGCTGGGGGTGCCTCCTCTCTTCCTACATCTTCACACTCTCTTCTCTGTTGACCCCTCCAACCCACAGTTAAATAGCCACAAGGCTCTCCCCTGGGGAAGCCGTCCTCTGGTTCTAGTCTCATGTCCTTCCATCCACCCCTCTCTCATATCCCTTCACCAATGGATTTCTTGACTTGCCCCCAGTTGCTCCCCTCGTATCTACTCTTGGCCCACAGCCATCTGGTTTCTGTCCCATCACTCGCATAAAACTACTCTCTTTGAAGCCCCTGATGGATTTCTTTGTTAAGAAGTCCAGGGGGCCTGCCCGGTGGCAGAGAGGTAACTTCGCACGTTCCGCTTCGACGGCCCAGGGTTCACCAGTTCAGATCCCAGGTGCGGGCCTACACACCACTTATCCAGCCAAGCTGTGGCAGGCAGCCCACGTATAAAATAGAGGAAAATAGGCATGGATGTTAGCTCAGGGCCAATCTTCCTCAGCACTCCCCTAGCTTAATTACCATCTATATCTGTCTCCATGCAAGCCCACTGTCTGCAGCTTTCAACCTACATATGTGACTTCCTGTTAAATATCTCTATTAACGTGTCGTCCAGGCACCTCAAACTCAACACAATCGTATTACTTAATCTCCACTCAGAAAAACAGCCCAGGACAGGCAGTTCAATACAGCAAATTTCGTTAGGTGATGGAAAAGCTAAAAGCCCAAAGAAGATAATGAAACAACCCAGAAAGACACCACAGCGGAAGCCACAGCCACTCCATGGCTGGAGGGGCAAAGAAGGAGGGTGTGTTGCCTCAGCCAGAGCTGGGACTGCTAGGCAGGAGCAGGAAGCGCAGAGGGAACAGCTGCCTGGTGGGGCAGGGATTCAGAGGCAAAGGAGCCACCAGCCCTGCAGCAGGTGCCTAGATAGAGAACAGAGAGGGAGGAAGAAGTACTCTGGTTTCTCCCCTCCTCCTGCCCTCCAACCTCCTGCCAATGCTTTCCATTGGCCGACTGACCTTACCTGGAAAAGAGTTGGCAAGGAAATCTGAGAGATGGGGTTTGCAGGGTCAGCCCCCTCTGACACAGAGTGGAGCAGCAGAAAGGCAGAGAGTGCATCTGAAGCAAACGGGCAAATGACAGCCGTACCCAGTTATCCCTGCGTCTCCTGTCCCATTGAGCGGAAACATCTTCCACTCATTCTATAAGTCATCCTTGACCTTTCCCTTTCCCTCACCTGCCACAGCTAATCATCCACCCTCTAAGTAGCTCATCCATTTCTCTCCTCCTCACAGCCACCACCATCACTCACTATTATTACGGCAACAGGCACTACTCTCCCTTCTCCCCTCTCCCTCCTCCAGACGCTCCCCTCTAATCAGCCACTACACTCCAGCCGGGGTTTTCCTCAAATGCATATCTTACATCACTCTGCTGCTTAGAGTCCTATGACGGCTCTCTCATTGTGCTTAGGATCAAGTCCATGGCAGGACTTTGTTACTTCTTGAGCCTCTCTCTCCTCTTGTCACACACTCCTTTACCCTGCAAGCTCTGACCGTCCTGAACTTCCCGCCCTTGAACACCCTGTGGCACATCTTGGGTGACAGTCTTCACATGTGCTCTCCTCTCTCTTCACAGAACACTCCCCAATCCTCTACCCTCTCTAACTTAGCCCCCTAGTGTTGGCCTCATGGCAATTCTTCCAGGAAGCCTTCCCCAGTCTTCCTCATATGTGTTCCTTGCACCTGCACTTCCCCCAGTGGTAAGGTTACCACATTTAACAAATAAGCCACGCAAGTTTAACTGGGCTTCCTGTATTTTATCTGGCAACCCTGCCTGGCGGGCACTTGTCCCAGGCTATGACAATTGCATGTTCACAGTTTAGTTTCCCCACTGGACACCAACTCCCTTGAGGATAATGATCTTGTCCATACCGTTCCCCATTTTGCTAAGTGAATAAGCAAGTGTGAGTGTCTTAGATGGATGGATGAGTGACTTGTGGATGGGAGTTTTCACTCAAGATCCTATAGGACTGGACTTCAGGCCTAAACAGGAGAGATGCTTCAGAGACTAAAAGGAGACCGATGGCAATGATTCACCCAAGCTCGAGGGGTTGGTTCTGGTCCAGGCTCTCAGGCTATAAGAACTTAGCAGAGGAAACTGTAGGCTAAAGGGAAACGCCAAGAGGGTGTAACTGGAAACAATTGTTTAATGCTTTCAGCCTGTACAAAGCTAACAGACCGACGTCAGTTGGCTTTGTAATTGCTCTGGCTCAGTTTTGAGGGTCCTTCGCACAGCTGTGGTTTGTTTGTGCTCCTGCTACAGAGGTTAAAACGGTGGAAAAGGTCAGAAGGCAGTGCCAGGGAAGAATAAACATCTTACTCTTTTTTACCTTGAGACAGTTTTCTGATAGAAAGCTTAAATCTTGCTATTTGCAGACTGAATAACCAAGGGCCAGGTCAGGAACAAATATGAAAGAAGTGGGCAGGGTGGAAGAAAGATGAATTAGAGCACATTCTCTAAAGAGGTTCCAGACAATTGTCGCCATGTTGGAATGCAGGCCCAAATTTCCTACCCCTTCAAGAGAAGACATTAATGCTTCATGATTTTTTAATGTGGCCATGAATTTAATAATAATAACAAGTATTAGAAGGTTCAAACAAAACACAACAGTGAGTTTATTACTCTGTGTGGGCTTCCAAATACTTTACAATGGAATCAACATGTCTCTCTGGGCTGAGATCCCCTCGCCCAACAAACCTCAGGCAGACGTTCATTCAACTTCCAGAAGCCTCTAGTAGAGAATCAATGCCTACGATGCTCTGCAGAATCTTGGGAAGCATTTGTTAATTCGCTCTGGGACGAAATCTTGTCAATATCAATGAGGCATGAATGTAGATTGCTTTCCCATGCTATCACTATAGTCATCTATATGCCTAGTCAACATTTGTTGAACATCACACGTGGAAGGTGAGCAGACAGTGGGAAGAGGCTGAGAAGAACGAGGTACACTTAGGACTGAAATCCAGCAGGTACACACCTCTGCCGCTTGTTCACATATTGATCTACTTCCATCCTTGTCGATTATTGATCACTGCCCAAGCCCAGCCACGCTGGCCTCAGACCCCAGCAGGAAAGAAAGTGCCCCAGGCACTGCAGGAGGCCAGTGTTGGCTCATGTGACGCCCTGAGGTTGTGGCCAACTGCGGGGGCCTGGTACTTTCCTGCAGCACCTCCTGTGGCCACATTTAGTGAGTGCGGTCTCTACAGGGTGCCATACTGGTGGTCCAATATTTTGAGTATCACACACCAGCTTTCCTAAGAGAAAGGAAAATACATGTCCTCCAAAATGCCCAAATTGCTCTCGTCTCTCCCTGTTCTTTTCTTGATTAACTCCTGCTCTACAGTTCAAACCTCAACTCAAATGTCACTTCCTGGTCTGGAATGTGTCCCCCTGACACAGTCTCACGGTTCTGTGTTCCTTTACTCCATACCTTGTTTGTTTATTGTCTGCCTCCCCAGCTAGGCTGTTGTAGGCTCCATGAGGGCAACAGAAAGCAGAATTTATTTGGCAAACTCTGCGGGCTTCCATATGGTTTGGCTGGAATTGGCCACCCACTAGCTCCAAGAATGGGCCCCGATGTCTTCCAGCTGGTTAGCATGTCCCTTCTTCCAGGACCTAGTAATGGCTTCAGGAATGAGAACCTGACCCAGGCAGCCCAAGCAGAGCAAGGCTGGACACACTCTCTGGGAAAGCAGTGACACAGACCTATTCTGAAGAGGCAGTGTCACCACGGTGGTTATCACAAAGCACGATGTGAAGGAAGGCAAAGGTGCAGAGTCCTAGAAAGATGGACCCAAAGCTACATATCCTGGGCCTCTGGAGCAAACCAGACCTGGGCTGGCCCCGCCTTTGGACTTTTCAATTATATCAATCAATAAATTCCCCCCCCCCTTTTTTTTTTTTGTTGGCTTGAGCCAGTTTGAGTCAAGTTTTCTATCCATTGTCACCAACAAAATCCTAATTGATATAATACCATGATTGTTTTGCTTGCTCCTGTATCCACAAGAACCCTGCTCATGGCAAACACTGAATAGGTATGTTGAATAATGTGCTGCTGGGAGAATGGGGCGTGGCTTAATGGAGGAAGTGATTGGGTGACCGTCAGCTGGAGCCTTAATTTGAACAAATTTCTTTAGACAACGTGTGCTATTGCCCTAGACTTAAATGCTCCAGAAACTCAGAAATATTTCCCCCAGTATATTTTATAGCAGAATGCTTATTACCCGAGACTATTGCCCTGCTCACCTGTCCTTTCCCAAGAACTCCTGAAGATTTCTGCTTCAACCCCTGGACTTTCAACCTGAAGAAAGGAAGGGTTTAAAGAGGGGGAAGGGATCAGGAAAGAACAATTCAGCTGCTAGCAGCCTTTTACTCTGCTCTGCTGTCATTTTCCCCCTAAAATGACCTGTAACTTCTTACATTGCAACCTCAGGTTTCATTTCTCGGGCATTTAAGATGCCTTTGGCTTTTTACCTGGCTAGATAGAAGCCAAGATTTTATTTTTCTCTTGGGGGCTATTCTGCTAGGCTGGAGTCATCAGAAGCAACTTTAACTTTAGGCTGTTACCTGACAACTTCCAAAGTATAATCAGGCTGTGTGGTTCATGAGCTGGCTATTAGATCAAACGCCCGTGTCGCCAAAGCGCTGTACTTCTAAAAATATTGAGAAAGAAACAAATTTGACTGGACAGGGAAGGAAAATTCCACAAGTTGGTCCCTATATCTTGATCAGGGGATCTCTTCCTCCTTTCCTGATTCACCAAAAAGCACACTTGCCCATACTATTTGCATTCTCAAAATATGTTTCTTATTCTTGGGGATCTTGGAATATATATCCTCCAATCGTTGGCTTTTCACTTCCTGATGTACTTTTTTGCACACCTTTCTTCCTTTGAGGGAGAGGGGAGTAAGTTATAAAAAGTACTGATGGAAAATAAGCAATAAATCACTTCACCTTCTCCATCAAATCAATCCACCTGTATTATCCTTTTTATGGAACAGATTTGCAATTCAAAAGTTTGACGAAGAACAGGATAGTTACAGAATCTCAAAATCTCTCTCTATAAATGACATTAATTATGAAGAGACACAGAGTAACATGACAGCGGAGAAACGTCGTGGACACCACCTTAACCAAGACACCAATGACAGATGGACATCAGGCGCCTCTCGTCAGGATGCACTGAGAGGGACACAATATCGTTTCTGTGGTACCCTTGCTGAAAATACATACCCTGAAACAATCAGAGGACAAATCCAAATTGAGAGTCATCCTACGTAACAACCAGCCTATACTCTTCGCAAACTGTCCATAACCTGAAGAACAAAGAAATTGAAGCAGTGTTTCATATTTAGACTAAAGAGACACGAGAACCAAGTGCAGTGCATGATTGTAGACTCATTCCTGGCCTGAAAAAATTAGCTATAAATGATGTTATTGGGATAATTGGCAAAATTTGAATATAGACTGTAGATTAGTCAACAGTACCAGTGTTAAGTTTCTGATTTCGATCATTGTGCTGTGGTTGTGGAAGAGAATATTGTTCTTAGGCGATGACTATTCAGAGGAAAAGGAGCTCAATGTCTCCAACTTACCCTGAAGCGGTTCTGACAAAAAATGTCTATATGGAGAGTGAATGCCAAAGCAAGGGAAGCTATACGTTAATAATTGGTGAATCTAGATAAAAGCGCAGACAAGAGTTCCTTGTACTAATCTTGCAACTTTTCTGTAAGTTTGAAATTGTATCTATATTTATATATCTACCTCTTTAGAGCTGTATAAAATAAATACACACAATTCGAAATAAATTTATAACCCATTGCATCAGCCTAAAATCCAGCCCGTTCCTCCAGTATTCTTAGGCAATCTGTATAGAAATAAAGGCTAGAATACCAACAGTGACGAGGTCAGCAGATGCATTAATTAGGGTCCCGTCTACATTTCCAAAGGAAATTACGTTTCATTTGAATAAAATGTATTGGACTTCCTTAAACTTAGTGCTGATTACTGACGCGTTTAAACACTCAAAGTACAAATTCCATCTTTCCCCAAGCGAGGCCCAAGGTTGTCAATATGCTCGTGTACTAACGAGTCAGCAAGGCTAATTTCTATCACCTGACTGTAGAACTTTTGTGGACATAAGCTTTTTCTAACATGCCCAGTTCCCCATTTTCTTAGAAAATTCAATTTACATCTTGGGATTTCAAATACCATGAGATCTTGTTTTTGTCACATCAAACGAACTATTTTATTCTTTAGCTTCTTAAAAAGAAATTCAATAAATCTTTGCTCACTGCTAGCTTTTCTGTCTCCCAATATCTCTTTGATCAAGCTTTTCCACCCACTCTGGAATAATCCAGGGGTAATTAGAACTTACCTTCTTTAGCCCAAAAGGAGCCAATTTATCACAAACTGTCATAGATTCCGATTTTAAATTACCAAGAGCCCAATTACCAACAGAGGCAAGGAATCTCCTTTCCAATTAAAGTGATTGATTTCTTTGCAGACCCAGTAGCATTTCACTTTTTAATTATGTTCATTCCGATCAAATGTGAGAAAATTCTTCCTCATTTTATTTTCCTTCCGAAGAACACCATACAACAAACATTAATCACGGAGCGGTACCAGGCCGGACCTGCTAATGCCTTTGGCAGAATTGGACATCTAATCTATCAATGGGTCTTGTCTATTTTATGGGTCTTGGCTCCTTCCGCTCTAAAGAGGGGAGAAGGGAATTATTTGTTACATCACATGGTTCACCTAAGGGCTGGCCAAACCTTTCAGCATCAGCTAAGTTGTGATGAGACAGCATTAGATATTTAGATAAATAGACTAGCAGGGGAATGAAGACTTTAAGACAGAACACAGTTTTGTTTCTTGTGCAAAGAACAGAACCGCAGTGTTGGAGACGAAGCAGTGTGTGGAGGAAAACTAAGGAATGGGAACAATTTTTTCTCATTTCAATTGCATTAGCACAATTATGTGTTGTCACAAATTTTGAAAGAGAAAAATAAAACTCCAAATTCAGTTTGAGGGAAAAAATACTATTTGGAGCAACCGAAGGAACATGAGGCCGCCATGCCTTACACAGATTCCCCAAGGTCTGAAAGACATTTAATCTTCAAGGGAAGGCCAGCAGGTTCTGGCTCCTGCAGCTTGCTGACCCAGGAGCCTGCATCCTTATCTCGCCTTCCACCTCTCTGCATGTGGTCAGCAGATTGGCATCACTTCACTCACTGGAAACAAACAAAGGTCAAGTTTTTCACTCAATGAGTATTTTCCAGCAAACTGTGTCCAGACAACAGTGACTACCCTTTGTACTTGTACAGATGCTCTTGCTGACCATTTTCCAAAAGCTTTCACAGATTTATAAGGATGAGACTGGAAGGCCTCCAAGATTTTGTTTCCCCATTCAACCAGTCATATTTGATCATCTTAGTGGAAAATGAAATTGGATCGTATACTAACCTTTTGAAAATTAAAAAAATCCACGTATGAGATTGTACCTCTGCCTTTACTCCAGGCTCAGTTTGCAAAACTCAGAAGACCAAGAGGACCCGTATTAAGACTTTTCATTCATTCAACAGACAATCCCAAGGGCGAGGCAGGGTGCCAGGTGACTGAACTGGAGAAACACGGGTCCTTCCACACCCCTGTAGCAGGAAGCAGATAAGCTGACACCTCTGTAAAGAACAGAATGGAGGCGCTGTGAGGGGACAAAAGGGTCACCCTTGTAAGAACAAAGGAAAAGAGAATTGTTCCAATGGAGACACCAACAAGGCTGGCAGGTGTCTTGAAGAAAGTTGGTCTTGCCAAGCAGGGGCAGGAACTCCAGGCTTCCGTGTGATGGCACAGGCAAATGCAAGCCACATTCCAAGAACCACAAACATAGGAAAGAGGCAGCCAGATCAGACTCTAGAAAGCTGTGATTGCCGAAGCCTGGGCTTTTTATGTATCAAGGAGGAGCACGAGGGGAAGTAACAGTCCAACTGTCTGTGCTGGGAGGCGCAGACGAGGCGGCCGAAATAACCCGCTGAGGGCTCACAGCAGAGCTGGCCATGGCAGCGGGAACGGAAATAAGTGGAGATTAGAGACTAGGGGCTGGTACAAACCACAGGGACTTGCAACCATCATACGAAAGGATGAGGAAGGAGGTAAGGTAGACTCAGTGCTATCCTATGTGAACACTTAGCTGGATTCCAGGGACTGGCTGGCTCCTATGTAAACATTTATTGCGGTTATTATTCACATCCTGCATCGAGCCCTTGTTTTCAGCTCTTAAACATCCCTGAGATAAGTGAGGGAATTATTTCAATCCTCCTTTTTACAGATGAGAGAACCAAGACTGAGGAATCTTAGCCTTGACCAGGGGAACCCAAGTAACAACCCAACTAATTGGCATAGAGTTGGCATGAGATCAGCACAGTCCTCATTCCACGGTCCAACAAAATACGAAGAGAGCTCGAAACTGTCCTCTTGGCAGGTTTCTGGCCTATGTGGGACAGAGGTCACAGAACTTTACACCGTGAGCTGTGCTGTCAGGTGGTTTGTTGAGAATGCCCATCCCAAGAGCCAATGGAAAGCTACTGCAGTGCACTGAACCATTAAAGACAATGGATGCACAGGACTGAGTCCCACACCTTTGGTTGGACTAAATTACTCTTATCAGATCAGAGGCTACATTTAGATTCAAGTTTTGCCATCATAAAGTTCTTAAAAGAACAATCAGTCTAAAAAGCAGGTAAAGAAATGCACTGACAAAGGTTTGGGTATTTTAGGACTTTAATGTCTTTCACATATTCAACATAAAATACTGACAATGGATACACAACAGGGGAAAAGAGTCTTCAGCAAAGATCTTCTGGAAGTCACAGCATCACTGGTCAAACACTACAAAGAGAACAGTCAAGTGAACAAACGATGAGGGGGTTTACCAGGGGATTTCAGCTTAATGGAATGACTGAAAAATAAAGAACCAACCAACCAACCAACCAACCTCCTCCGCTACCCACGGAAAGGAAAGTACAAGTGAATCAGGGAGCCTAATCTTGGGAAGCAGCTTAAAAAGGCAGGCGGAGCGGAGGGCCATCACTGTTGAGAATGTAGTGCTATAAGGCACAGTGCAAGGATGCTAACACACTCTCAAAGTCTCTACATATACCACCAAGAACCGTATTAGTGGAAATACATTGCATAGAGATATAAACTATTCAGTATTAAAAACAGACCTTGCTAGATAAACGTATAGTATGTCACTTCTATCTCTTAGAATAACAGTATCAAGAAAGATTCCAGTTTGCCCTGTAGCACGGAACTCCTAAAATCACATGGTCAATGTTGACCTGAATTAACAGCTGCTGAGATTCCACTGTTGTCACTTTGAAAGGATCAAGATTCAGCACCCAGTGGGCCCCACCCACGCTCCAGGCTTTGTGTTTGTCTGTCTCCAGAAATAATTAACATCAATTTGCATAATTAAGCCCACAGGCAAGTTTGAATACTGAGATCTAGCTAGAAAAAGTAGCAGCAAAGACAAAATAAGCCCGAATTTGTTAGAAAAACAAGAGGAAGATTTTTTAAATGCTTCCAGTTCAAGTTATATTAAGATTTCCATTGAGTCCCACCAGCTTTGCACAGCTGTGGATGTTTTGCTGTTCTTTAAAAAAGAATCTATAATAAACATATTGGTTCGAGAAAAATACCATGTCTAAGTTTTTGTAGCCCTTCCCAAGTTACTTTAAATTTTGTACATTGTTCAAGGGCAGAGTATATATTGGTTAGGATGTGTTCACAGCTGATGCATCTCCAAAAAATTCTTCATGAAAGCTGCCAGCTTCTGAACATCTTCGATCGTAACAGCATTATACAGAGAGGCCCGGATGCCTCCCACAGACCTAGAACAACGCAGCAAGGATGCAGCCATTAAGAACAAAAGCATCTAACTCTCATGAGGGAGTCGCAGTACCTGAGACCATTGTGTCCAACCTCCCACCCGAGGGCCCCTAGGGGTGGCCAAGAGCTTCAGACATCTCAGTGATGAGAAAATTCTCCCAAATTCAGGGAAGGTCCATCATGCTCACGTGTAGCCTAGATTAATTCAACTACTCGCTCTTGGCAAAGATAAAAACAAGGTGGGGAGAAGAAAAGATAAAGTGGGTGATTTTGCTCAGCATGCTACTTGATGAGGCTGCCATACAGGGAGCAGGCGCCGGCAACCCCTGCAGGGTGGGAGCCCCACCACTGCCATTCTCACCTGTGGGGACACATAATTTTCATAGAGCACTCAGCACTAACTACTCTAGCTGATGTTCAGCTGGAGCAACACTGGAACAAGATTGTACCAGCCTCATCAGAGATGGGACGGAAAGCTCTAGAAACTGCTATAAGAGCAATTTAAGAGATATTCAAAGGTGATTTTGACAAAGGCCCCCGAAAGATGTGGCTCCATGGTCTGGGCTGGGGAATCATGCTAAGGGTTCTAGAAGCAACAGGAGGAAGGGTTACCCCTGTAACAACTGGCCTTTGCCAACAAGTTATAACAACTGCTTCTCCAAGCTGGGCAGGCTCCCAGACGTGTCATTCTGCATTTGAAAAAGTAAACCAATTCTCCACTGACCTCCTGGATGTGTACTCACCGATGCCCTTTCAAAGAGATCATGTTGAGTTCAAGAGCTTTATCGAGAAATCTCTTCTCTAAAGCATCATCTCCCTTGGCGCTGCCAATGCGGAATGGGATATTCATCCTGCTTCTGTTCCTGGGCTCCACTGGACACCTGAAAAACACGTTCATCACTCCAGCCACTTTTCTGAAATGTGCAGCCTGTCATTAACAAATCAACAGAAAATATTTTAAGAACATTTTATAGATGCAAACAGGAGATTTTTTAAAAAAAGATGTGCTCCGGGACATTTATAATTTACTTAGGCAGATCTTTCTTGCATGGGGAACAGTTGAGTTAGCATTCTCTTGTGTGACTAGTACTTAATTTCCATGAGCCTCAGTTTCCTCATCTGAATATTGGGAATAATACTATAATACCTCCATTTCAGACTAGATGTTGACAGTTCAGTGGTACAACACACATGAAGCTTCTAACACATGGGAGCCACACAGCAATGAGAGTGACTCTTCCTCTACGAGGCTACAGAGAAAAGAATACGTTGGTCCTAATAGTGGCTGAAAGACTTAAAAATGAGCAGTAGCTTTCAAAGCACTTACCACATTGTATTGTCCCAAGCTGTGTGACCTCGAGCAATTTACTAAGCCATTCTGTTGTGCCTCACTTTCCTCATTATTGAATAGGGGGAAGAATAATGGAACCTACCTCACAAAGTTGATGTGAGGATTAAGTGAGCCAGTATTTATAGAGAATTTTTGTGGTACATTTAAAAAAGGTCACAAAATCTCTGCAGCCCTCCCAGGAAGAGGTGGAATCCAGTTCTCCACCTTTTGAAACTGGGCCGGCCTTATAAATTGCTTTGACCAAGAGACGGCAACACAAGTGATGCTGTGCAACATCCAAGCGCAGACCTCATGGGCACCCAGTTTCTACACCTGCCGTCTCCCACACTGTGCCATGTAAACCAAGCTAGCCTGAGAAAAACAAGAGGCCTGCCAACAGCCAGCACCAACTCTCAGACATGTGAGTGAGGCCATTTCAGACCACTGGCTCTGAGTGAATTTCCAGGTGACTTTGGCTGAATACATGATCCCAGGTGGAGCAGCAGCAGAACCACCCAGCTGAGCCCAGCCCAAGCTGCGGACCAAAAGAATCATGAACAAAGAAAATGGCAGCTGTTTGAAGTCACCAGGTTGGGGTATTCTGTGATGCAAACAAAGATAACTGATACAATTTAGAACAATGTCTGGAACATATTAAATACTATGTGTCCATTAAATTTCATAAATTCTTTTTTTTTTATTTTAATTTCCAGCACCTTACACAGGGCTCATGCAGACTCTCAAAGATGAATGATGTGTGAGATTTTATCCAGGAAAGGTTAGTACTTGACTTTCAGTTTCTGATTTGGAAAATGAGCAGCTAAAATTATTTTCCACTGACAACCACCTACAAATGGAAGAGCTGACACGCTACTCTGCAATAGAAGAAAATATGTAATAACCCTCTCTCTATTTTCTCAAGCACATCTTGTGTCATTCTTACACTTCCACACGGTGGGATTCATTAAAATTAAACAGCAAACAAAGCAGTGAGGAAGCCCCCATTAAGAGTTATGCTCTCCCCTGAGGGCACCTACATAATTCCTGTCAGTGTAAATGGGAGTCAGACGCACACCCACAGGCAGAGCCTGAATTCTGGGCCCCCTTTCTCACCAGGTGGTAGGTTTCATGGTTGACATTTAAATTAAAAATCTTGGGGGCAGCCCCATGGCCAAGTGGTTAGTTCCACACACTCTGCTTCGGTGGTCCAGATTCGCATGTTCCGATCCCAGGTGCAGAGCTACTATATTCAACAGCCATGCTGAGGAGACATCCCACATACAAAGTAGAGGAGGATTGGCACAGATGTTAGCTCAGGGCAAATCTTCCTCACCAAAAAAATTAAAAATTCAGTGGGTACCCTCTTTTGATATTCTAAGGCCTCAGGTTCCCAATGTGAGGGTCCACTTAAATAGATGGAGCAGCAAAAAGTCTATCTAATTTGAGGGCCAGACCAGTGGCCTGCTGGTTAAGTTCAGCGCACTCCACTTTGGCAGCCTGGATTCAATTCCCGGGTGCAGACCTACAGTACTTTTCAGGAGCCATGCTGTGGCAGCAACCCACATACAAAATAGAGGAAGACTGGCAGCAGATGTTAGCTCAGGGTGAATCTTCCTCAGAAAAGTAAAGAAAGAAAGAAAACATATATCTAATTTAAGAAAAGAAACTTAAAAGGGAGAAAAATTAAAAATCTGGATTTACAGTTCACTCCACCCCACAAATTTGCCCATGCTACCATGAAAGTAGATGACATCACAAAAGCCACGACGTCATAAAAGTCAGAAAGTGAAGATTAATCTCCACACAAGAAATATTGACGCAGTGCCCAAGGTGTCACTGGGATGGGACTGAGTGAGGAAAAAAAAGACTAAGAGGAATTAACTGTTCCCAATCTAGTGAGATGATTGTGGAGGGAATTAAACTTCCACGCACGAAGTGCTGTAACAGCAAAGCATTGTGGAAGCAGAGAGCCCTGCGAGAGAAGGCTGAAAGGTTTCAGAGGGGACATGGGAGCAGTTAGGCCAGGAAAGATGAAGCAAGGGCAATCTGGCCAAGACCAGCATTTGCCAAGGGAGGGGGGACCCTGGCAAGTTCTCTGATGCAGCAGGATGGGTGGGTTCCCGGCCAACGGCCAACGGAAGAGCCTGGAGCGGGAAGGGATCTGCAGATCCACTCTGCTGGGAACTGGATGGGGCCTTGAGAAATGGGCAGCAATCGGGTTTGCACAATATGAGAACCTCACTTCAGAGAAAAAACTACAGCACACAGAGGAGACTGGAGGATGGAGAAATTGGGAGGTTAGAAGACCTGTTAGAAAGCTCTTACAAATAACTTTCTAGGTCAAAAGAATTAGGGCCTATTGTTGGCAACGGGGGCCCAGTTGTCACATCAATGAGTAGAACAGGCCAGCTGTGACAGACTCAGCACAAACTCCCACTGTTACATATTAAATGTGAGTACCTATTCCTGACTTCCAGAGAAATATGCTCTCCCTCTTTTCTTGAAACACACGGCCCTCCCAATGGAAGTTTCTTTTTTCCCACTTTTAGAGACACAGGGATTATGGAATAAGAAGACCTGGATTTTTAGACATCTTCCCACAGTCCAATATTAGCTCAAACTCCGTGTTCGAACACCAGGTACTGCTGTGGGCTGCCCTTGGCCACTGCTCCCCAGTTTGCAATCTCAGGAGTTATCACTGAATTCCAGAGGCAGGCAGGGTCTGCTGCCTGGACACAATGGGGGGCAGGAAGGAGAAGGTGCCCAGGCTGACTTGAGAGGGCTAGTGTGGGGCTGGGTGGGTGTGTAACCAGCCAGGTAATCCTAGGACTACAAAGATTTAAGAAGAACATCCGAGCAGCATTTCCCAGTATGCCCATGGTGGAAGCTGATGTGGAAGGTGTTAATGGCATTACCGAAAAAGTGGTTCCATGGCCATATAAATTTAGGAAATCCTGCATTAACGCCGCTAAACAAGTTTCCTTACTCCTCAACTTCCTGGAGCCTCTCCTGTGCGCACGTGAATTATGAGCCCCCAGGAGGCTAATTCATATAGGCGTACAGCTTTCCCCAAACGTGTGTGACTAAAAAACGCTTTGCATCTCTCAGATTAGTGTTCTAGAATGCCCACTGAGAAACACCAGGACTTTCCAAGGTACCAGAGGAGGGGAATGTCTGAGGGGGAAGGTACCACTTCAGAGAGACCATCTCACCAAGGTAGTGAGGGTCAGGGGACAGCAAGAAAATTGCAGGCAGATTAAGAGCCGTTCATTTCAGTGCCGTCCACTCTAAGAGGATATCTCAGAAACAAAGGGAATGAAGAGTGAAGAGCATCCTGACAGAGAAGCCACAAAATATAGTCCCTAGGCCTCTCCCAACTACCTGTTTGTTTTTTGGGTGTCTTTTTTTTTTGGTGAGGAAGATTCACCCTGAGCTAACATCCACTGCCCATCTTTCTCTCTTTTTTTTGTTTGTTTGAAGAAGATTAGCCCTGAGCTAACACCTGTGCCAATCTTCCTCTATTTTGTATGTGGCACGCCACCTCAGCGTGGCTAACAAGTGGTGTAGGTGTGCACCGAGGACCTGACCCCAGGCCGCTAAAGCAGAGCACGCCAAACCCAACCACTACGCCATGGGGCCAGCCCCCCAGATTTGTTAAATAAAAAATTAATTTTAAATTTGTACACGATTATCAAAATCTAGATTAAAAATATGAAGATCTACCATCCCTTCCCATAGAGGCGGCTGCCAGTAAGTCTGGTGTGCATTCTTCAGGTGTGCATTTTTAGACATACAAATGTGTGTGTAGACGTATCCATATGTGTGTGTTCACATGTGTATATACATGGATATACACATATACGCAGTATTTATAAATATTGTGTTTTATAAGTGGAATAACAGATATGTATGTCCCTTTCAGCACTTGCTCATTTTTTCTATTGGCCTGATGACATACCACAGTCATCTTTCCGTGCCTGCTCACACAGACCTCCTAGCCCCGCTCCATGCACACATTATTCCACACTGCGTGCGGATGGGTCCCTGATGGGCACCTGGGCTGTCTCCACATTTTCACCGTTACATAAGTACCCCACACCGGATTTGCAGGTGCCTAATTCTGCACACACTTCTGGGCCCGGGCAGAGTACTGGTGGAGGCTAGACACCTAGAAGTCAAAATCCTTGGTCAAAGAGCAAGTGAGTTTTGAATTTGGATGGGTACTGCAAACTTCACTCTAAAATTGTCCAAATTCATACTCAACATATCCAAAGTGTGTTCCCTTGCCAACACCAGATGTTCTCAATCTTTTTAATTTTTGCAGATCAGAAGCAAAAAAAACCTCACAGTTTTAATCTGCATTTCCTAAAGATGCTGGCATCTTGTCCTTTATCTCTTAGCCATGTTTCTTCTGAGTTGTTTGCTCACAACCAGCAGAAATCGCCGCCCACCCCTTCTCTATTTGGTTCTTTTTCCATTGATTTCTGGGTTCTTGCCTGTACTGAGAATGGTAACCTTTATAAGATATATGCTACAAAGTTTTTCTCATGTCTGTTGTTTTTTTTAATTGTTTATAGTCTTAAGCTATATAAAATTTTTAAATTTTCATATAATTAAATATGCCTTTTCCTTTGTGGTTTCTGAGTTTTATGGCCTATTTAGGAAGGCCTTCTGCACTCCTTACACTCACGCAGAAATTCCTCCATTTTCTTAGACTATGTTTATATTTGTTTTTTGCATTTATATGCATTTGCATCTTTTCAACTGATTAGAATTTGACGTGGTGTGATGCAAATATCTCACTCTAACTTTTGTTTAGAAGGATTATTAATGCTTCAAACATCAGTTACAAACACGCTTTTTCATCTAATTTAAATGCAGTTCTCAAGTGCACACGGACCAGTTTCAGGACTTTTCTGTCATTCCACTGATCTACTGCCATGGCTATGCTCGTGGCTTTACAGTGTCCGAGCAGGTTGTATGTTAACACTATATTTTCTTAAATACATATTTTTTTTAATTTTCAGCTATCCTTTTGTATTAACTTCCGAAAATGAACATTTGTATTTACCCCTAGATATTTTATAATTTTCGTAACTAATGCAAATAGGATATTTTTCCTTGTTACGTTATTTCTGGAGTATGGGAAAGTAATTGACTTGTATATGTTTAGACATAACTCATTACAATTCTGAACTTGATCATTTCTAAAGTTTTCCGTTGATTCCTGCATTCTGAATAGAAAGTCACATCACCTGCATTTTGTTATTTTTGTCACTTCCCTAGTGTAGTAGTCAAAGCCCCGGAACCAGCCCCCATGACCCCGACACGTTCATATCCTGTCTGATCCCACTCCCCAGCTGCTGCCTTAACCTGTCGGTGCTGCTGTAAATAGGCTTAATGTCACTTCACAGGGTGGTGATGACCTCAAAATGTATTAATGTCCATCAAACACCGAAGGCTCTGTCTGCTTCATTTGTTTTCGGCTTGTCACTAAACCCATCGCATGCTTCCCTCTTTTCTAAGGCCTGGTCCCCACATGCAGGTGGTGAGGACGGTGACCTCAGACCTGGACACGGACTCATCACTTGGACATCTTTAAAATATTAAAATTAACATCCAATATATATTAAGCACTGTGTATCAGGAACAGCCTAAATGCTTTCCACAATAACCACAAATAATAATATTAAGAGCTCACTCTTAAGGAATGCTCCCTATGTGCCAAGTACTGTTTCTAGTGCTTTATAGAAATTAACCAGTGCAAGATCCCACGTTCTTAACCCCTATATCAGAATACTTTATTCAGTGCACTTTCCTCTAATTCTCATGACAGTCATAAGAAGTATGTACTATTATTCTGTCCATTGTACAGACGAGGAAACTGAGTCTAGAGCAGTTAGGCCATTTGCCCAAGGCCACTGCTAGTAAGTGGCAAAGCAGGACTCCTGAGGCCAAAATGCTACACCTTCCACATGGGCTTAACTCGAAGTCACCAGCACCGTCTGGGTGGTCAGGCTACAGAAGATTGTGGGGACTTCAACGGCTGTCTTATTGCGTCTCTGAGTTCCCCGCCAGGCTCAATGGCAGGGCTGGCGCAAGGCCCAGAAAACTGTCCAGCACCGTGTTCAGTAAATGTGCTGCATTACATGTCAAGGGGGCACCAAGGGGGGTCAACAATGAGGAGCAAAGGTGGGGAAAAGTGGCAAATTCTAATTGTAGGTTACTCAGAATTCCTTTTTAAAATTGCTCACCTCGTCTTTTGGGGACATATTTCCATAGTTTGAAAGAAAAGTAAAAAATTTCCTGAAAACCCAAGTGAGTACAGAAACAGCTCATGAGCGTCCAAATGCAAACACCAAGGAGAGAGGGACAAAAGTCTGCTCTTGACTCCAGCAACAAGGTCCCACAGGAATGTCACGAGCCAGGATGGCATTTTCTGGGCAGGCGGCCCAGGGGATGGATGGAAGTTCTCAGAAAGAGGTTTATTCTGAAGAGGATGCAGGTTCTGGGTCAAGACTGTTCCAAAGTGAGGAGCTCGGGGTGGAAGGAAATCAGATTCCCCAGGAGACAACCCACCTGCCACCCTGGCTTCGGGAGGCTGCCTTCTGGGAAACGCCAGGTTGGGTGCTTGGAATTAAAGGACCTCAGGGGAAAAAAAATTCAGGGGATTCCCAGTGTTCCTTCTATGCTTTATTTTGTTTCTAATTCTCTGGATTTTTTCCAGAGGCATCACCAATTTTTCTGTTCTCCCATTTTGTACCTATACATCTCCTGAGAAACATATTAGCCAAAAGCTAATAGAAAAATTGGTCTCTCCTCCATAATAGCAGCCAAGTGCTTTCACTCACAGGCAGGTTCTGAGCACTCTTTGGGAGTCAGGAAAGACGACATTCTTCTGGGTATCCCCAGAGCCTAGAACAAGGCTAGCCCAGGAGTCATTTGCTGGATGGACAGACGGGTGGGTGGGTGGATGGGTAGGTAGTTGGGTGGTTGGGTGAGTGGATAGATAGGTGAGTGGTTGGGGAACGGGAGTATGGATGGATAGATGAACGAATACATGAATGAATTAATGGATGGATGGATGGGTGAGTGGGTGGATGGGTGGGTGGATGGAAGGGGTGGGGTGACTGGATGGGGGGATGGATGGATGGGTGGGTAGATGAGTAGATGGGTAGATGAATGGGTGGATGGATGGAGAGAGGGAGGGGTGACTGGATGGGGAGACGGATGGGTGGGTAGGTAGGTAGATGAGTGGTGGATAGATGGAGAGATGAGTGACTGGATGGGGAGATAGATGGATGGATGGACAGATGGGTGGATAGATGGATGAATGAGTGGGTGGATGGAGGGATGGAAGGAAGGATGGATACATGAATGGATGAGTGGGTAGATAGATAGATGAATGGATAGATGAACAAGCATATTAAACATGCCCTCGGACCTTTCCACACTTTCTTTCCAATCCCAGCACAAGCCATCCCCTAAAGACACTGTACTCCCTCAATGCCTTTGCAGGGGCCATTCCCTGCGTTCCTACAAATTCCTAAAAATACTTCTGCACTCTTTTCTGCCTAATTCTACTCACGCCCAAGGCTCTAGCTCATCCAAAACCCCTCCTTTCCCCTCCAGCCAAAACAGTAACTTCCCGCTCTGAGGCCATGCCTCATTATTTAGTCCTTGGCTCTGAACTCCTTGGACCATCTACTAATCATGCATGTTAAAATGGCTCCAGTAAGTGCTGGTGGGGCACCCTGGCCTGCCCACTCACGCATCAAGGTCTAGGGTAGAAGATTCCCCAGGACCAAGCCCCCAGCTGGCACTTGCCTCTGTTGCCCAGAACCAGAGAGCGAGCAGAAATGCAGAGTGTGCACCCCTTCCCCCAGAGGGCACAGGGCAGAGGAGCGCAAAGGCCAAGGCATCCAGCCAAGCCAGACTTCCCCAGGGCTTGTAGCTGGAGGGTCACTGCACACCAACAATTCACAGGATTGTGCAGGCAACCAGCAATTTAAGGGCAGAGGTGGCGGCAGCACGCTGCTTTATCCTCGCTGTCCAAAAAGTACATCCCACCCCCACTCATAATGGTAATGGAGATGTATTACAAGTTAGGATTGAGGCATCGTTTTGTCTGTCCTGTGTGGCCCACTAAATTCTGAGAGTGCAAATCCCCGTGTTACTGTCAGCCAGATAATTTTGTTATAACAGACTGAACCCCAAAGAGTAATGGCCATTAAGAAGGGGATCCAGGGGCCAGCCCCGTGGCCGAGTGATTAAGTTCACGCGCTCTGCTTTGGTCGCCCAGGGTTTCACCAGTTTGGATCCTGGGCGCAGACATGGCATCACTCATCAGGCCATGCTGAGATGGCGTCCCACACAGCACAACTAGAAGGACCTACAACTAGAATATACAACTATGGACTGGGGGGATTTGGGGAGAAAAAGCAGAAAAAAAAAACAAGATTGGCAACAGTTAGCTCAAGTGCCAATCTTAAAAAAAAGAAGGGGATCCAGGCCTGATAAATCAGTATAAGTATTTATTATGTGCATATAAATACGTGTACAAACATCACACACAAAGCATAAAGTCTGGTCCTTATACGCCTGTCTCCACCTCAAAGGGCAAAAGCACACGAAGAAGTCATCTGTTAAGCTCCTCGTATGCCGGGCAGTGTACTAGGTGCTTCACATCTGGCATTTTGCTGAGGTCTGTCGTAGAGGGTTGAATGGTGGCCCCCAGAAAGGTATATCCATGTCCTAACCCCAGACTCTGTGAATGTGACCTATTTGGGAAAAGGGTCTTTGCTGGTGCGGTTATGTTAAGGCTCTCTGGATGAGAGAGATCATCCTGGGTTACGTGGGCAGGCCCTAAATCCAATGACCCCTCCTTCTAAGAGGCAGAAAAGTAGACACACAAGAAAGGAGAAGCCCACGTGAAGGCAGAGGCAGAGAAAGGGGTGACGCAGCCACAAGCCAAGGACACCGGGAGCCACCAGAAGCTGAAGAGACGCAAATGGATTCTTCCCCAGAGTCTCTGGAGGGAGCAGAGCCTTGCTGACACCTTGAAAGCCACCCAGTTTCTAGTACAGTCATGCGTTGCTTAAAGACGGGGATGCGGTCTGAGAAATGCATCGTTAGGCGACTTCATCATTGTGTGAACCTCAGAGTGTACTGATGGGGAACAAAACTTGCCACCCCAAACTGTGTCTCCTTAACACGAGGATTATTTCAGGCTGATTATTTTTAAGAAACAAAGGACTTAAAGTTTTTCCTGTTATGTCCCCCTTCACTGCCTAAAAGAATTCAGATAACCTGTCTCAGGAAGCGAGCTGTCACCTTAGCATCACATGAACGAGGTGGCAGACAGGGAGGAACCTAGAAAAGCCTGTTTGTTGGGCTCCCCTCTGTGTTCTTCCGTTTCTGTGTGGCCAAACACCTGTTTTCCAAACTGTTGCTCCTTGTCACCTGCCTGTGAATTGTCTTCCTTCCCTTTGAAGTCCCTGACTCGCTACACTTCCAACATCTTCTTTTGTCTTTAGCCGAGGATGGTACTTAAGGTGAGGGCTTCGGCCATTTTGGCGAGTTATTCAGTTTTCCTGGGTTTCTCCCATGTATACATGTTATTAAACTTTTGTTTTTCTCCTGTTAATCTGTCTCATGTCAACTTAATTCTTAGATCAGCCAGAAGAACCTAGAAAAGTAGAAGAAAATTTCTTCCTCCCCTATAGTGCTTACACAAACCTAGATGGCACAGCCCCACGACACACCCAGGCTATATGGTACTAATCTAATGGGACTACTATGTGGTCCGTCGTTAACCAAAACATTATCATGCAGCACATGACTATAGTTTGTTCCAGAAGCCCTAGGAGACTAACACAAGGCCCATGGTGCCGGTCCAGTGGTCAACACACATTCATGAATCAAGTGGTCACAAAAATGTTTAACTAGCAGTCAACTCATAAGCACAGGCAATTCCATTCACAGACTGCAGGCCTGGGATGGGAGCATTCCTCCTGTAATAAGGGAAGCAGTGAACTTTCCTAAAAGGGTAAATAACCCAGAGGAGGGGCCAGGAGCAAGTGGTTACACCAAGGGGCTCCAGCAGAGTCTCTAGGTAAAGTGGAGAGCTTCCAGCAAGTCTGCATGCTTTGTTCCCAGGGACATACAGAGGACACAGGCAGTGGGAGAAGGGGTCCACTCAGGGGGTGAAATGAGACTCTTCCCCCAGGCGATATCTTTGTCTTGGGTGTGAGAAAGACACCCACTGGGAGGCAGATGCCAAAGCCTGGGGTTCCTGGACAGGGATGCAGAGGGAAGAGCTCACCTGCCCCCCGTTCCTGGGCCCAGCTCATGCCCACCCAGCTCACCAGCACTTCAGTGTCTCAGAGAAAGGCGAAGGCATCTACTGGTCAAAGCTACATGGCATGCACATTTTTAAATCCACAAGAGGTAAAATGTGAGATAAAATCCACCAACTTACACATAGAAGCCTTGAGAATTATCAATAATATCGTAAATCATCTGAGATTTGATGGAGCTAAGCTTCTCCATGGCTGCTGCACCACCGTTGTTCTTAATCCACTCCAGGACCAAGCCCATGACGTAGATGCTAAAATAAAGATTGAAAAAGAAACCTTTCAGTTCAGCTTTGCACCAGTGGAAAGACATTCAACCAAACATGTTTAAGTTGTACTAAAACAGACTTAAAGACATCGATAAGACAAGATGAAAGCAGACAAGTATAGACCAAGGAGGGAGCGTGTCATGAAGCAAGAACTAGCATCAACTCAATTCTAGGCCCCTGAGGGCCATTCAGAAGCAAAGTTTCATTAGACTCCTCATTGGACATCACATCGGTCCAATCTGTCCAGCCCAAGTCCTAATGCGAACTCCTCGCAGCACCTGGACCACCCTTGCCTATCTCAGCCTGCTGACATTTTATCCCCCTACGAGCATCTTCAGACCCTGGCTCCCCACCCCCACCCCACCCAGTTAACCCTTCACTTGCTGAACTCCCAGAGCCCTCTGCTCATGCTTCACATACAGTTTTTTCCATTCACACCTCTATTTTCTATTTCTATGTGCCCGTGTTTCGGCTTCCACAGTCTGGAAAAGCTGGAAGCACACAGTGTTCACCTTTTCCAGCCCACAGCCCTGACACAGGGCTCTCCCCCTGGCAGGAGGCAGTATGACATAGTAGTCCGGACTCTAGTCCCACTGCTGCCTCTTACTAACAGATCACCCAGGATTAGTCACCTCAGGAATCCAAACCTTGGCCTTCCCATCCAGAACCAGGGAGGCCTCCAACCTATGCTCTTCCCAACCCCACCCTCCCACCCAACAGGCAGATGCAGTAGGGTCCCCTGCTCCCTGGTCTCAGAGTGGGGTACGGGAGCTAACTGGAGCATCAGAGCCCTCCAGGGGATTTTCTGAATCGGGAGTTAGGAGAAAGGGGCAGAATGGTGTGTTGGTGAAACTGTGGGCTATGAGCTAAGGGCCCTAAGGAACATCTGAAAAACCGAAGCCAGCACTCCAACAGAGAGAACCAAGGTGTGTCCCAGGTTCTAAGAGGCCCTGCTGCTCCTCGGTCCTTCCTGCAGCTTGGGACCGTCCTTTTCTAGCCCATATTTCAATGTGTCACCTGTGAGACCTCAGGGCTCCTGTGGTGACGACAGGAGATGGGCTGGGGGAAGTGCTTGGCCCCGGGCCTGGCATGTGGCAGGTGGGCCACACTAGTGGCAGTTAGTGCCACTACTCACTATTTAGTGCTTTACTAATAAAGCACTTCACCATTAAGCGCTTCATTAGCACTTAATAAGCTGATTTTTTTTTTTAAGAAGATTAGCCCTGAGCTAACTGCTGCCAATCTTCCTCTTTTTGCTGAGGAAGAGAAGACTGGCCCTGAGCTAACAACCGTGCCCATCTTCCTCTACTTTATATGTGGGACGCCTGCCACAGCATGGCTTTAGCCAAGCAGTGCCATGTCCACACCCGGGATCCGAGCCGGCAAACCCCGAGCCGCCGAGAAGCAAAACATGCACACTTAACCGCTGCGCCACCGGGCTGGCCCCCTGGTTATTTTTTTTAAGCTGACTATTTTTAAGAAACAAAAGACCAAGTTTTTCTTGTTTCCTCCCCCTTGACTACCTAAAAGAATTCAGATAGAAAACTTGTCTCAGGAAGCCAGCTGTCACCTTAGCATGACATGAGCTCGGTGGTAGACAGGGAAGAACGTAGAAAAGCCTACTTGTCAGGCCCTCCTCTGTCCCACTATCTCTGTGGCCAAACAAACCCTTTACTATTAAGTGCTCAAAACTAAGCCAAAACCACAGGATGTCAAAGCCCGTGGGATGGTTTCCCCGGGGATCTGCTGAAAGCTACTCTGGGTAAAAGGCTCTAATAGCAAGAGGCTTGCCCCTGGGAAGCCCAAGACACTGCCTGGCTCACTCACTGTCTAAGCCGGGTGGGTGGAGGACCCAGGCGCTTTCACCCCCAGAAGGCAGCACAAACCAAGGCCAGGCTGCCCGCCCAGCGGGCACTGGGCAGACAACAGCCAGCACCCAGAAGCATGCGAAACCTTCTCTGGAAGCTTCCTCAGCCCAGCTCCCCAACAGCCCTGGGAGCAGAGAAAAAGCAGCAAATAGAAAGGGAAGGGAGGGCAGAGCAGAAAACGGCCCCTGAGTGATTTACAGCCTTAGCTGTAGCTCTCTGGATAAAGACTGAGAAATCAAAGGGACAAGGAGAAAGAAATAAGAGAAGGGAATGAATACTGCTGAGGTCTATGGCGGGCCAGGCATCCTGCCTGCTAGTTGCTCTCTCTTTTATTTATCACAATAATCCTGAGGTCAGAGCCACCATTATCCTATTTTACAGATGAGGAAACACACTCAGAGTGCTTAACTTGGCGAAAGTCACCCAGCGGGTGGTTGATAAAGCCAGGATTCCAACCCCAGTCAGTTTGACTCCAAAGCCCAAGTTCTTTTCACTAGTAACAAAGGCCTCTGGTTTACTAGGGGATCCAGGACCCTCAACCACTATCTCACCTGCTAGTGGGGCAGCCAGGCTGGCACCAAGCGTCACAGACACAGCCGCCAAGTCCAGCTGCTACAGGGGCATCACAGCACACATGTGCATGTGGACATGTGTGTGTTCCAGATAAGATGCTGTCCATCCGCCCCTCTGTTCCATAAGATGCTCTAGAATTCCCATCTAACCCAGAACTGCTCACTCCCCCACGAACCACAGAAACACACCCTGCCACACGATCCAAGCAGCGCCACCCTCAAGCCCATCTACTGACAGTACTTTTCAGAGGCCAAGCTTTGCTTTTACCTGCAACTCTGTTATCTCAGAGTTCCCAAGCTGTAGCAAGGGTCCAGGCCAGGTCCACAGTCCTAGACAGACCTCGGCACCAACACTGTCATGCTCAGACCCACTGCCCATGCCTTCTGAGAAATTTTAATGCAATCTGAGCAGGCAGTCAGCAGAAAGCCCAGCCATTTACACGTTGCCCAGAGCCAGCCCCCTCAGGCTAGGTGTATGAAGCCTCAGCAAGAGGCAGATGGCTGTCCTGGAGACCAGAAGACATCCCTGGAGTGGAAGGATGTCTAGCCCCTGTGATTCTCCTGTGGCTTTCCATTCATTATTAAATCAGGCTTCTACCCCCATACAATGCAAAATTTTCAAAATCTAAGGGCCCTAAAATGGTTAAGCAGCTTTGCAACTGGGTCTCAATTCTCCCCTCTACCAGTATAATACTTGTAACCGATTTATGCCTTTACTTCTGAAATGCCACCTCCAAACACACAGCACAAGTTTACCATCTGAGCCTGCCTGTTAAATGACTCAATAAACCACAGCACAGCCATTCTATGAATATCATACAGCAATTCAAAGGAAAAAAAGGCAAGCATTTGAGCTAAGATAACGGCATTCACAGTATATTGTTGGACGGAAAAAAAGGAATTCACAGAATAGTCTGTATGGTAAAGTTCCAAGCACACAATTAAAATACATGGTTCTGTAGATCTGCATATGCCCGCTTAAGGGTCTGTTAGGATACACAGTAAGCAATTAACAGTGGTTACCTGGCAGGCTCTGCTCGCTTCAGAAATCTTTACTAAGAGCACCTGTTTTGTTGTTAGTCAACTCCGACCCCTAGCGCCCCTGTGCACAGCAGAGCAGAACCCTGCCCGGTCCTTCTGCACCATCCTCTCACCCTCCGTTACTCTATCAGACAATGCTCCCCTCTTCATAGGCTTTTCACGGACAATTTCTTCCTAAGTGGGTGGCCAGGTCCTTCTTCCTAGTCTGTCTTGGTCTGGAAGCTCCGCTGATCCCTGTCCACGATGGGTGACTCTGCTGGGATTTGAAATCCCAGCGGCACAGCTTTCAGCATCACAGCAACACGCAGCTGCCACAGTGTGACAACCCACAGACGGGTGGTGTGGTTGCCTGACCAGGAAACGAACCCAGGCCACGGCGGTGAGAGAGCCGAATCTTAACCACGAGACCCCGGGCTGGCTAAAAGCACAGGATCCTTTTATAAATCTTTTAAAGCCATAGAGTACTCTGTGCACTAGGGCCTAGACAACACACCATAAAGTGCCCAGAAAACTCACCCTGGCTGAAGACTCTACCTCAGCAGAAGTTTCTAGAGTTGACGATGGGTGAGGCTAAGCCCCCCGGGGGTTTTCTGGTAAGAAAGGTGGCTAGGGTAGTGGGGTTATTTTCTTTCTTATTAGTTACTTTACCTCATACTACAGATAAAACAAATTATTACTTAGGGTTCAGTTGGTCATGGTAAGAACTGTGTCATGGGGCTAGAAGGAAAGTTTGGGCGGCTTTTTGCTTACCCACTAGCTGGGCTTACTGTCTTCTCCTAAAGGGTTAAACAGCCTGACCACGAGGCCCTTTATTCCACCCCAATTCACCGCTCAGGGCTACAGGCAACTCTGAAGGCCAGTATCCAGCACAGTTCAAACCAAGTGCCCAGGGCCGATGGTCATTTGGCTCTGATTTTAAAACAGAAAAAAAGGCTTCTTTTCAAACTTGGGTCCTTTCCAAGGTTCCTATGTGATACAAAGTTCCAACGTGTTCTGGGGGCTTTATCAGCCTCGTACAAGGATGGGAGGGACAAATCTTCCCAACTCCATTTGGAGCTGGCTCTCACTGGGCGAGCTACAATTTTCTAATCTTGAATGTTTAAGTACCGCAAATGACCTCTAAGTTTTTCAAGTCTTAGATTTAGGGTAACTGCACAATTAAACAGAATTAGATTTTTTCCTCTTCTCTTCTTTTGGGATAAAAGAAAGCCAAGCAACTTCCAGGGGGTGTCTTGGCTCAGAATACATTTAACCCAGTCTCTCGCCTTCCACATTTACACGACTCTAATCAAATATTATTAACAGTTCTGCCCTGAGAGGGTCTCATGGTCACTATTCTGATGTGTCTGGGGAAGACACTTCGCCCCTTTTCTGCCCTTGTCTCTAGCTCAGTCCCCTCCTAGGGCAGGAAAGCTCTGGGGAGGGAGTTCCTGCCCTTCTCCCACCCTGTAGCCTCCCCCAGCCGGCCAGGTGACCAGCTGACCCGACTAGTCAAGGCCAGGTCAAGGCCTGCACAGGGGCAGGTAGAGAAGCCGTCCTCTAAGAAAGCCGCTATCCCAGGAGGACTTTCTCTCTGCGTGTCCAGGTCTGCTCCAGACCCTTTCATCTTCCACCAGATTGACCAGCTTTCTCACGGTTTCCACTATTTTTCACCCTAACATTAACAAATAGCATATTAATGTATTCATTACATTTTCTTAAAATTTGCATCACATTACCTCTTGGAGAAGGTGCCAGAGGGTGTGTCAGCTCCCTGCTCCTCCAGGCCGTGCTCTGATCAGCCTTCAGGCGCCATTTCAGGGCAAGTGCTCTGCCTGCCTCCTGCCACCTTCCCAAAGCCAGTGGCCGCCTTTGTCTTGCCCTGAAAGGCTCACCTGACCATGAGCCAGGCCCCGGGCCCAGCTACTAATGTAAGGAGCCCATCCCCCGCCTCTGTGCAGCCTGGGACCAAAGCCCCTCCTCCAGGAGCCCTGTCCTTGAGGGCTCCCCACAGTGTCTTCAGCCCTCAGCACGCCCAGTTCTCACTCCCCACTTGGCCAGCAATCACTGTTTTCCCACTACCCACCCCCCCGCCAACCAAGAGGTAAGAAGGGTGAGAGAGACTCAACCCCACCCAGCCTTAACAGGCATTCTGGGAGAAAGGGAGTGGGGTTCCCACGTGACCAAGAGAGGAAGCACCAGAACACCCCATTCCTGGAGGAAAGCTGGAGACACAAAATGCGGAGCTGCCTCATGTGAGCGTGCAGAAAACCAGCAGAAATTTCCATCAGAATTCTAACTTTGGAATAAACTCCTTTCTTTCCTACGGTAAGTCACGAGGAAGAAATTTCCTACAGGCAGCACCTGGCGGGGGGACCTCCGATGGACCCGCTGCCTGCCCCAGCCCGAGCCGCCTCCTTTTCACGCTCTTCTAAGAGAACTTCCACCCATCACGGAAGAATCCAGTCGAGGAGAAGAGCTGGACTCCAAAGCCACCTCTTCTCCTCAGATGGAATCCTTCAAACACAAACAAATCCACACCGTAAGTCTGCTTGTGAGGAGCACCAAGGGGCAGGGGGCACGTCTGCAGGCTCTGGAGCCAGGCTGCCTGGGTTCGAATCGCAGCTGTGCCTCTTCTAGCAGCATGGCCTCAGCGTCTTCACTTGCAAAGTGGGAAGAATAAAAGTATCCACCTCCGAGGGGGCTCGGGAGACCAAGAGTCACACACATAACACGTCACTATTTAAATCACAGCACCCTCGAAAGACAAAGCCATAAACTCTGGCTCTTCCCTCCCCTGCTAAGCCTCTGGAAGCTAACAACAACAGAAACCACAATAATAATACAGCGGTTCACATTTATAGATCACCAAGTGCCAGGCGCTCACTACGTGTATTTTATATACACCTCTCAACTCATTTAATCCTCCCAGCAACCCAATGAGGAGGGTATTATTAGTATACCTGGATGCACAGATAGGTTAACCGACTTGCCCAAAGTCACACAGCTGGTAAGTAGTAAACTCTGCCAGGCAACTGCTAAATCCTGAGTCACAAAGATGTTCACAAAATACCTGAGTGTGGGAGTGAGAGGATCATGGGGAGGCAGCCTTCTCTCCCCTAAAGTGCTGCAATGCCCTTTTCTCATTCAGCCAACGAGGAGCCAAGCTAACAGGAGCCCCGCAGACCAGGTGAGAAATCAGAAAACCAGCAGGTGTTTGGCCCAAGCCCGTCTGCTCGCTGCCAGGCGACCAGCTTCGTGCAGGCCCAGCGGGGAAGGAAAAGACAGCCGGGGAGGCGCAGCCACTGAAAGGCCTTCTGCCAGCTGCGCTGGGGGTGCGACACGCAGGCTGGACTCCTCTGCGGAGGGCTGCCGGGTTAACGGGGAACCACCGAGGCTACCGAGATCGCATAAAAATGCCCCAAAAATGAAAGGACAAGAAAAACTCATCAGTGCTCAGAGGGGGACGAGGGAGAGGCGAGCGGGGCAGCGAGTCCTCACAGGGACCTGGGCTATGAGGGCCCCGGTGCACGGCCACCGGCTCTCCTTTAAAAGGTCCCCCCCACCTCGATGGAACAGTGGGACCCCCTCAACGGGCCCAGAGGCCGCAGCCCGCAGGTACCTGAAGCACGAAGGCGTGTTGTAGAGCGAGTTGTTCCCGGCCTGCACTTTGTAGTCGAGGATCGAGGGGCACTCTCTGAGGGCGAAGCCCAGCAGGTCCTCGCGCACGATCACCACCGTGACCCCGGCGGAGCCCACGTTCTTCTGCGCGCCCGCGAAAATCACGCCGAACTGGAAGAGGAGACGGGCGGGTTTAGAAGCACGGGGGCATGTCTCATAAACGTATTCCGACCTCCCAACTTCTTTCCAAAGCGCAACTTTTACGAGAAAGAGACTCTTCTATTCCTGCTGAGAGTGCACACGGTTCTCTAAAGGCATCTCCAGCCCGACAGCAAACCCATAGCCTGCAGATGACATGTCGCTGGTCCTTCTCCCGACGAGGGCTGAGCCAAGCCCAAGGCTGTGAAGATCTTACACATCATCACACGCACTCAGCACACCTCCTCTGTATAAGCAAGCCAGTCCCTAAAACGGGCTGCTCACTATTCACGATAGCCCAGACGTGGAAGCAACCCAAGTGCCCTTCTACAGATGATTGGATAAAACACACACACACACACACACACACACACACACACACACACACACACAGTGGAATACTACTCAGCCATAAAAAAGGACAAAATCATCCCATTTGCAACAACATGGATGGCTCTTGAGGGCATTATGTTAAGTGAAATAAGCCAAACAGAGAAAGACAAACTGTATGATTTCACTCACATGTGGAAGATAAACAAAAACACACAAAGAGAACAGTTCAGTGGTTGCTGGGCAGGAAAGGAGTTGGGGGGTGGGCACAAGGGGTGAAGGGGTGCATTTATATGATGATTGACAAATAATGTACAACTGAAATTTCACAATGTTATAAACTATTATCACCCCAATAAAAATTTTTTGAAAAACTGCACAACTCAAATTCTATCTTCCTCTTTAACATGCAGAATAACTTTCATCTACAGTTCAAGGTTTCCCTTCCCCCTTTCCTAGAGTAAAGGGACATAGCAGTTATAACCAAATTTCTGCCAATATTTAGGTTCCCTATGCTATTCTGTGCAATGAAAAAAAATGGCTATCAAGAGGAAGTATACATTTTGTTACATTAGGAAAAACAAAACCAGCCTACAAACTGTCCTTGGTAACCAAAAGAAACAGAAGTTTTAATCCATTTATATATGTATAAAGGGACAATTGGAAGATGCTCAGAAATAATGAGGCGAGCTGCCTGAGAGAGAAGAAATTTTAGAAAACATGTTTAAAGGTACTTCAGGAAATTTTGTCATGTAAGGCACAGAATCTCTCCAATGTCTCCCCATGAAACCCTTCGGGAAATCAAGTGATATCCCAAGTGGAAGGAGCAGGGACAGCCTGGCCCAGCAGGGAGGAGCATTTTATAGGTGACATTGTTTAGAATTGCCAGTGCATGATGACTGATAATAAAAAGCAGGCTATCAACAAAATGCGGTATATCCACAAAATGGAATATCACTCAGCCTTAAAAAGGAAGGAAATTCTGACACATGCTAACACATTGATGAACCTTGAGGACATTCTGCTAAGTGAAATACGCTAGACACGAAAGGGCAAATATTGCATGATTCCACCTATAGGAGGTACCAAGAGTGGAAGAATTCAGAGACAGAAAGATTGGTGGTTGCCAGGGCCTGGAGGGAGTTATTACTTATTAGCCAGTTTCCGTTCAGAAAGATAAAAAGTTCTGGGGAGGGATGGTGGCAATGATTGCACAACAATGTAAATGTACTTAATGCCACTGAACTGTATGCTTAAAAATAGTTAAAAAATGGTGGGGCTGGCCTGGTGGCACAGTGCTTAAGTTCACACATTCTGCTTCGGTGGCCTGGGATCACCAGTTCGGATCCTGGGTGTGGACCTACACACCACTTATCAAGCCATGCAGTGGCAGACATCCCACATATAAAGTAGAGGAAGATGGGCATGGATGTTAGCTCACGGCCAGTCTTCCTCAGCAAAAAGAGGAAGATTGGCAGCAGATGGTAGCTCAGAGCTAATCTTCCTCAAAAAAAAACAAACATTAAAATGGTAAATTCTATGTTAAGTATATTTTAGCACAATCTTTTTCAAGAGGCAGAGTACCACGTAGTCAGTTTGTTTTAAATTCTTTACAGCCCTTACAACACCCTATCGCTGCATGCACCTGGGTGCACTGCTCCCATGCCCACCTTGGTGCTACTCGTAAAGCCTACTGTCCTGTCAATGTTCTTGGAGTTAGGTGGGTACCAGGCAAGGTGGGGATCCTTCATAGGCGCCCTCAGCCTGGATATTCTGCATCTTCCTTTGAAGACAGCAAGCTACTCCCAATGTAGTGACCAAAAAAGTTTTCTAAGTGCCACTCTCAAAGGCAGATAAATTCCCCAAGGACCCCAGTGTGACTCTGTGAGGCAATCATTGAGACAGGGCTGGGAAAGCAAGACTTAACCATTCTAACAACCCATAATAAACAAGCAACACTCAGCCTGCTCACTGAGAGCTGCCTTGGCTTCGGGGTCTCTGCTGGCCCAAGACTCCCATGCCCTTCCCAGTTCTAGTATATATGAAAATGCCCTTGAAGAATTGCCACCCCCCCACCCCAGCCTCTTTTACACTCCACCTTGGAAACATCCACTGGCTTGGATAGGAAGTTCGAGGACATGTCGCAAACCAGCACCGCCCCCTTGACATCAGGTATAAAGTCAAACTCCACTCCGTGCACGGTCTCATTGGCGCAGTAATACACATAGGAGGCGTCCGGGCTGAGGTTCCAGGTGCTGGGATCCGGAATTTCTATCACAGAAGACAAGTTGGAGACTCTGCACTTTTCTCCCCCTCTCTCCTTATGGAGATGGGAGTTGACCAGCAAGGACCCCTCCCCCAGCAGTGAAAGACTGTTGCCGCAGCATCCACAAACGAAAGCATCCTATCCACCTTGCATTGTAATCACCACCAGCATCCTAAAAGGATGGTCAAGCCTACCCTCTTAACTGTTATCGGGTGCAAATAATCTTTTAAGAATGGCGTGGTGGATATTTGGAGCTTTTCCTCGTCATCCTATGTCCACTGATGGTCCCAGAGTCTCCTCTTGGGGCTCCAGCCCACCCCCTGCCACTCTCAGCCTGTATAGTACAATGGAGCCAATTCTACCCACAGCCCCAAAGGTAGAACGCGACTCAGGCACAGCCACACACGACTGATTTGGAATGGGACACATGAGACATGAGACTGTCACTGGGAACGCTTGAGCAAAGGCATTGAAACTTGGGTGACTATAAGGTCAGGAGCGGCTGCAGCCATCTTCCAAAAAAGAGGAGACAGCTGTCCTGACTGTGGAGCCACCATGGAGGAGACAGGGAGACACCAGGACCTGCAGACATTGTTGGGGCCCTTGATCCAGCCATACCTAAAGCCAAACAGACCCCTGGGCTTTTCAGCTAAGTAAGCTTATGAATACTCTTTCTGCAGCAACCAGCTAGTACTCTTAACTGATACAGCCATCCAGTCTAAACGGTATCAAACTAACTACTGACAAGGAAAGAATTAACAAGTGCAGGTTACCCTGGGCAGGGAAACCTGTTACCTGAGGGACAACTCCCCCTCGCTCCAGCCCAGCCAGGATCTCCCTGTCCAGCTCGGCTCCCCGCACTTACTCGTATAACTCCCAAGTTTAGGGTGGACGATAGTCACAGTCCCAAACTTCTTGGCTTCTTCTGCAGCCTTAGCCGACCAAGCTCCTGTCACCACATAGTCGGCACACCTTCCTGCTTTCAGGCCAATCAGGTTTAAGGGGACGGCACTGAACTGGCCGGACCCACCTCCTTGCACAAAAATCACCTTGTAGTTGTCTGGAACGGCTCTGGGCAGAAGCACAGGTGACAGTAAATGCAGATTCACGTGGCCAAAGCCCGAGAATGAGTGATGCTCTATCAGTGCTTTACCTTGAGTGGATATACTACAAGAAATATGGTAAAGTCCCACTGCCACCTTTGTCTTCCCAATCCAGCCAATTATCCATGCACTCCTTGGACAACTATTTCTTGGCCCCTGGTGGAAGCCGATGGTTACCGTTTGCGCCGAAGCTACGAACACCCTGCTGTTCCTTTGGGGAATCATCCCCCTGCCACTCTCAGGTTCACCAGTGGCAACCCCAGCTCCAGGGGATGAGCACATGACCCAAGCTGGCCAACGGGGCTGGGTTCTGAGATCTTTGATCCAACTTTTGGGAAACAGGAGCTGTTTCTATTGAGGGAAAGTATGAATTTGTAGGAGCTAATCCTGCAACCGCTGATGGCCACCTGGTGAAGTTAACACATGAAAAAGCAGAGCCAGGAGATGGAGAAAAGGGCTTTCTCGACATCATCGGAGCTCCTAAACCACTTCTGCACTCTTCTGTTATGTGAGGTAATACACTCTCTTTTTATGGCTAAGCCAGGAGTTGGGCTTCTATCACTTGCAATCAAAAGTCCTAAAAGGATGTATGTGCTGGTCCATGCCATGAAGCAATTACACACTGGAAAAGGATCTCTGATAAAGGTTTAGGCTTAAGCACATAATCACATACCCTACATACATCGGGATTAAGAGCAAAACTTTTTGACACCAGCATGGAAAATTAAGATGATGGAGGGGAGCCGGCCCAGTGGCACAGTGGTTAAGTGCGCACGTTCCACTTGCGCAGCGGCCCAGGGTCCGCCAGTTCAGATCCCAGGTGGGGACATGGCACCGCTTGGCAAGCCATGCTGTGGTAGGCGTCCCACATACAAAATAGAGGAAGATGGGCACGGATGTGAGCTCAGGGCCAGTCTTCCTCAAGCAAAAAGAGGAGGATTGGCGGCTAATGTTAGCTCAGGGCTACTCTTCCCTAAAAAAAAAAAAAAAACTCACAAAGATGATGGATGGCTCCAGGCAGTAGGATAAGGTCAGCACCAGAGCGGGCAGGCCATGGAGACTGGACCCTGCCTTTGAGTAAGGTCAGACTTTGGGAAGAGGCATACAGAGAGTATACGGCGGGCGGACAAAGCTCCAGCAGAGGCATGAGTAAAGTACCAGACGGTGGAGCATCATGAGAGCATCTTGGGGAATGGGTGGTATGCAATGTCTGGTTCTGACCCGTGCCTGCCTACACCCGTGCTCAGGAGGACAGCAAAGCACCCATACAGGCCTTAGGAGGCTGGAACCATGAGGTTCACAGCAGCTGGAAGCCTGAGGTAGGGTTCCTGGTTTATGTTATTCAGATGCAGGGCAGTTCACGAGGCCAAGAATTGGATGGAAGGATGCCAAAGAGAGGCTGGGTACGGGGGTACAAGGTAGGAACTTCATTAGGCAACCAAGGGAGCGGCCCATAAATTGGACTGGTAGTCCGGTCCAAAGAGGCTCACAGCCAGGTCGGTCAAATGCCACATCTCCTAGGCCAATGTTCTAAATATCCCCCTCAAGGACAGGATTGTTCTATGAACGTGACATGGGACCCAGCAGGCAGACCCGGCCTATGAGGCCAAGCAGATGATGACCAGTTCTGCACACTCACATTGCAATGAGCTTCTTGTGCTCCTCACCGAAACGTCACCAAGTCTGACCCCTTGGAAGCACTTTATCAAGGCAATTTAAAAGGAAAGTTATGAAACAATCCGTATGATTCCAATTTTGTTAATGATGCAACAATGGACACTAAAACGTTGCCACCGATTACCCGACTGATGGGGTTACAGATAATTCCAGTTTAATTTGTGAGTTTCAGTTTTTTTCTAAACTTTCTACTATAAACGTGCAATAGTTTTGTGAGCAGAAAAAAAAGTGTTTTGTTTGCCAGGTCACCATATTCATGTTTATGTGAACATATTTATATAATATATACACTCTCTCCTTTAACGGCAATCTAGTTAAAAATAGGTTTCCTCTGGGTAAGAAAAGCAGTGGAGATAACCCAGGAGAGTTCAAGTTCATTTGAGCAGCAGTTCCTGGAGTTCGGAACTCTTAGAACTTCCCAAAGAGCCTGTGAAAAATGAAGTTCCTAAATAGGTTCTAATTCAGCAGATCTGGGGGGGCCCAGCCCTTGAATTTTTAATACTTCCCCAAAACCAGTTGATCCTGACAGGTGGTGTGAGGCCCATGCTTTAAGAACCAGTGGCCCTAGATGACAGTTAATTATGCTGACAAAGAGGACCACTTCTTTGTCATTTAAATCTGTTTTAAGCCAGTTCAGCTCCCACAGTGCTGAAAAATCTTAGGAAACACCACATAAAATAAAAACAAAAATAAAACAGACAAACACAGGATGGGGAACAAGTAAAAAGCATTACGGACTAAATTAGCGAATTTGGGAGAATCTTACTAAGATTATTTTTATTATGGAATATTCTGAACATACAGCAGAGTATAGCAAATAATGTAACAGACGCCCAGGTGTATAGATTATCAAACAAGAGGAACGCAATTAGGTCTTTAAAATTTTAAACTTACAACAATTCCCGCACAAGATTCTCTGTGTTGTTAACAATCTTAGCGAAATCTGACGATCTGTGGCTCATTTCTGTGGAAGGAAAGATAACAAGAGTTCCAGTTCAAAACCAAACAAACAGAAGTTACCACAAAATCTGTGAGTAAAATAATAAAGAAAAATTTCAGTTATTTTGCATTCAAATTGTGCGCCAAGGCTCACTGAGTTTAGGGGAATATTCAAATTGATTTTTAAACTACAAACACCATAGCCTTATATTCACAGCAGAATGACTTTTCAAGTGGTACATGCATCCAACGAGCCATTTGCTAATTCATCCTTAGGCTTCTATGATTTCTCACTTCTTTCTCACAAATGAGCCTGTGTGCAAAGGCTGTCCATTAGGACAACAGCACAAAATTCCATACTGTGCCTTCATTTCACAGAAACCTAAGTACGTGTGCCAAACCCAAAGGAACAATATTTAATAGCAATGAGCACACAGTTAACTTTGCAGTCTCTTAATACTATGCAGCCTTTGGAATGACCACAAATGAAAAAGAAAATTAAATATAAAAAAGTAAATTTTCAGGGCCAGCCTGGTGGTGTACTGGTTGAGTTCACGCACTCTGCTTTAGCAGCCCGGGGTTTGCAGGTTCAGATCCCAGGCACGGACCTACACACTGCTCATCAGGCCATGCCATGTTGGCATCCCACATACAAAACAGAGGAGGCTTGGCACAGATGTTGGCTCAGCAACAATCTTCCTCAAGCAAAAAGAGGAAGATTGGTAATAGATGTTAGCTCAAGGCCAATCTTCCTCACCAAAAAACCCGTAAATTTTAGAACTCAATGGTCCTCTTCCCCAATAGCACAGGGGAAAGAAACTTAATGAAATTATTAATGTGCAAGGTCTTCATAAAGGGTTGGTGTACTTTAAAATTTTTAACAAATTCATCTTTTTAAGTATAGTAAAAATCATAACATGAACATGAAACAATATTATAACTGTGTGGGGCACAATTATGCAAATGTGCAGCATCTAGTCTCAGATCATATGAGGAACAAACACCAATTATGAAACAATGAGCTGAGATGTATGAACCTCTAACCAGGATTTATGTTGCTTTCAAAATTACTTCTATCAAACAGGCAACCAAAGTTATCAAAATTTGAAAACACATCAACAAAGGCCTCTAGGAAGACCCAGCAGAAATTCTAGGCTCGATGCATTTCAACTAGTTCCCTTTGAAACCTGGACATTCACAGAATCCAAAAGCAAATCTTACCAAGAACACTAATCCCAACTCCTTTGTAGTCTAACAATTCTTTTTGTATCTCTAACAATACCTAGAAAAAAAAAGAGAAAAGATGATTTGAATATGCTGGACACAGCTCTTCCTCTGGACGTACAAAGCTGGGGAGGTGGAAGGGCCAGGAAGGGGGTCCACAGCCCACCCACAAGGCCTGTGAGGTCCAGAAGCTTCTGTCCCGGCCAAGTCCCTTCCTCCCACCGTTCCCACAGGGCTGCTGATGCAACTTACACACAAGTTGCGTGTGAAATTATGTAATAGGTTGATGCCAGGATACGGTTTTTCCAAAGGCATGAATTTACTTGACATAAAAGTTCACTTAGCACAACCAGAAGGCCCTACTACTAGAGTATACAACTACGGACTGGGGTGCTTTGGGGAGAAGGAAAAAAACAAAAAGACAAAAAGATTGCCAACCGATGTTAGCTCAGGTGTCAACCTTTAAAAAAAACTCACTTCGATTTTTTTTAAAATGACCAACTATACAATTCTTCTGATGACAACTCTTAACTGTCAGGATAAAAGCTCTGGAAAAAACCAGATTCCCTAGAAAACGTCCCCTCCACAATCTCATTTGCCACTCTCTTAAAGCAAAAGTACAAAATTCATCAAGTTCTGGGTTCAGGGAACAACGAAAAATAAAATTAGGCGCCAATTAAACAGATAACTCAATTTCCCATCCTTTTGGCCTAACTTGCTCTACTGGGACAGGCTGGTGGGGCAGGAAGGAAGCACCCGCTGTGAATAAAGATTGGTCCAGGCAGGGGGCCGGCTCCGTGGCCAGTGGTTAAGAGTGGTTCAGTTCGCGTTGGCGCGCTCCGCTGCGCGGCCCAGGATCCGCGCGGACACGGCACCACTAGTCAAGCCACGTTGAGGCGGTGTCCCGCATCCCACAACTAGAAGGACCTGCAACTAAAATATACAACTGTGTAGGGGGGCAGGGGGTGGGAAATAAAGCAGAAAAAAAAAAAAAGATTGGCAACAGTTGTTAGCCCAGGTGCCAATGCTTAAAAAAAAAAAAAAAAAGATTGGTCAGGGGTACTGATGTATTGATCTTTGGTCCCACCCACTGAGCCATTAGAATGGTATTCTGATCCCCAGTTTGCAGATGAGGAGTCCCAGCTGAGGCTCTGAGAGTCAGCGACTTAACTGTATGTATGTCCTTGGCCAGCCCCTTGACCCGTCCTGGAAAATCACTGCAGTCCCAAATCACGCTCTGTCTTACAGGGGCAACTGTGAAAGCGGGACCCAGTTTAGGGTCAATCCCACAGTGCCAGATAATGGGGAGGAGAAGGAGAGGGGAGGGGTGGTCGGGGGGACGGATGGATAGGTGGGTGGACGAATAGATGGGGAGAGGGGTGGGAGGGGAGAGGGGGGGAGAAGGGGGGGGGGAGAGAAGGG